>NC_062217.1:149444570-149747600 GCF_902686445.1 Sciurus carolinensis | reverse complement strand
GCGCGGTGTGCCCCCTTCCCACCTGCGCGAGGGCACCCCGCCCGGGGGGAGGAAAGGCGGGAGTCCGAGGTGGGTCGGATTCCCAGCCAGCCCCCTCCTCACAGGAGGCGGCCCATTATCCGGCGTCGTTAAAGAGCAATTAGATGGAAATTAAGCCGAGAACAAGTATTGATTATCTCATTAAGGCCGGGGGAGCCCGCTCTGTCGGGGAGAGTTTACCGCCGCTCACCCCATTATCTGCAAGGTGAAAGCCTGCGGTCATCAAAATCCAGTGATGTATCGATCTTGCCCCCATCCCCAAAGCCATTCCCAGCCCTCCTCCCTAGAGTAAGCGGGTTCTAGAGAGTGACACCAGGGTGTGAAGGGGTAGAGAAGGGTTCATGTCCCTACTCTGTCTTAGCACTTTCTCTTGAGTTCTCTTAGTTTCTTCAGCTTCTGGTCCCAAATGGGAATTCTTCCCTCATGCTACTGGGGTGGAGGGAGACGGAAGACAGTTCATATAACTCCAGGGTTGGAGAGAGGGGGACTCCTGTTGTTTTATATCCAAGTGGAGAAACCAGAGTTGAGACTGATTTCTATCTATCTATCTATCTATCTATCTATCTATCTATCTATCTATCAGGCTCTCCCTATGTTGCCTAGGCTGGCCTCCAACCTGTGCTCAAGCAATCTTCCTGCTTCAGCTTCCAGTAGCTGGGACTATTCGCACTCACAACCATAGCAAGGCCAAAGTTAGTGGAAAGAATGTTCTCCTGTTAACACAGAGTGTAGAACATTTCTGGGCCCCAACACCTAAACCAGGAGGGAGGGGGAAAGACTTTGGTTACCATCATCACCAAAGGAAGGGAAATACTTGGAGCCATCCTGCAGGCTCCCCAAGGTTTAAACATTCAGAATTCAGAAAGGGCTTCTTCTGGATCCCAGATGGTGTGAACTTTGGAGACAAATTACAGTGTGTTGGAAAGGAAAGTTGTTTTTATCCTAGCTTTGCTTCTAGTTGGCTGTGTGACCTCAAGTAAATCTCTGTGTTTCCAGGCCACAGATTCCTCAGAAGAATAGAATTGGAAGAGCCAGAAGGTTCCTGAGCCTTCAGATGCCATGATCTGTCAAAGTGCCTAGCTAAGGTTCCTAATGGCAGCTATGTGTGCTCCCTAGTCTGCCCTCCAGAATATTATGATCTCCAGGGGGTGAAGATATTGAACTGATAATCACAGAAATAATTATTAAGTTACAAATGTAACTTGAGTTAGAAGAAAGAGTGCAGGTGCTCAGAGTATTGGGGTGGACTTGCACAGGAAGCAGATGTTACAATAAACACACAGGGAGCAAGCCTGTTGTCCACTCATTCATTCTGCACACAATTACTCAATGCACACCAGAGCCATGGTGAGCAAAACCATGGCCTTTCCTTCCCGATGTTAGTCGGCAAGACAGACATCAATCATATAATTGCACAAATAAAGGTGAATGATATATGAATACATATACTAAAACATATGCCAAGGTGTAGTGAGTGATAAGAGAAATTGACTTTGGGGGAGGCGCGAGGGTGTCAAGAACACATTGGTCGGATCATCATTTAAGGTCGGAAATTCCTAAATCGAGTCGATGGGAAAACTGGAGGGGAGAGTGTCCACCGGAGAGAGTGCACCTTCTTCCCTCACGCGCCAAGACCCTGCCTTGCTTTGGAGCACGCCTACGTTGAAGACTGAGCGGGCAACATTAATACTAGTAACCCCATTGCTGGGTTCACTTGGGAGTCTCGGGAGTGCAGGCGGCAGGGGGTTGGGGTGGGGGCGAAATAGTGGAGGGATAGTGGCGGCAGGTGGTGCTCCTGGACCCGCGCGGGTTGGCCTACGCTGAGCTAGCAGCGCCGCCCCGGAATCTGGGCTCATCTCCCTGCCCCGGAGCCGGGCAACTATTAATCTTGGTTGACGGTTTCTCACGTCCTAATTGGGAAGTGGGGGAAGCAGCCCAATCCGCCCTAAAGGTAGAAGCGGCTAATGGGCCTCTTCATCACCGCCAGGAGCCGGTCCCCTGCGGAGCGCAAGGGCGCTGCAGCAGGTGAGACTCGGAACTGGCGGAGGCCCTTAATGAAGCTGCACGAGGTGGGGCGGACTTAGAGGAGCTCGAGGGGAGGGAGGCGGTTCCAGGTGAGAGGAAGGTTCGTCCACCCCAGCGCAGACAGCACAGCTCGGGGACTCAGTTGGCCTCACTTTACCTGAGGGGGGCTTCTGGTTCGCAGTGCAGGTGGCGGGGCGGCGCGGGGTGGGTAGAAAGCTGAGTAGACCGCACAGACATGGATATTTTCAGAGGTGACAGGGATTGGTTGGGATTTGGAGAAGAAGGATGAGATCGGGGTCTCCCTGTAATAGCAAGGACCGGGCACAAAGTGGTCGCACTGAAACTCTGCAGAACAGCGGGTCCCTGACTGCCTAGCTTCCTGACTCATACATTAAAGATGCCTAGGTGCCGAGACTGCGGCGCCAAAAACATGAAGACAATTTTTAATCCCGAGCATAAAGATACCAGGAGGTGGGGGATGCGGAGGGAAAATGACCTGCAAGGCCTGACCCAACATATGTCGGGGATGATGTTAGGAGTAAGTGTGAATTCCTGGACCTTCATATCCCAGTGATCCAGAGGGTCCGGTCTTTCCATAACCGCATTCCTAACCCCTCTGTGGCTCAGTTTCCCTTCAGAGGCGGGTTTGTGAGTTCCTCAAGCCTCCAACTCCCAAGATAGTACCTCTTTTAGCATATTCTAGCGAGATTCGAAATAGTCAACACCCCCTCCCCCATCCTGACCCAAACTGCCCTGGAGATGGGGGCTGGGCCCAGACACCGGCAGCCGCTCCTTGGCCCTCCCCTGGGACCCGCCTAGTGCTGAAGCCCAGGCTTCTCTGCCGGTTTTGCTGTCTCTGGCTCGCCGTCAGCCTTTCTCCCGCCCCATCCCGCATCCTGCCGCATCAGAAATATATTGTATTCTCACCTAATCCTGTTCAATTACAGCATAATAAAACACATAATAAAAACCTAATTCATTTTTCTCCGCGCCCCCCATCTCCCGGAATCTTCTTACTCGGGATTAAAAATTTGTCTTCATGTTTGTGGCACCGCAGTCCAGCGCCTCGGCATCTTTAATGTATGAGCCAGGGAGTTAGGGACCCGCGGTTTCTTCGGTCTTCGTGCCCGACGGCGCCTGCTAGTCACTTGAGGATACCGATGAGGAGGGAGGGAGGGCCATAGCCTTGCGAGAGGCCCCAGTGGCACACACCCTCTCCTTTCTCCGGGTAGGGGCGTTCAGAGGTCCCAGATTTCCCATGGTTGGGAGGATGGCACCTCTTCCGTCCAACAGATCCCGTGTGGCCTCCAGGAGGCGCAATGTGGAGCCGTGCTCTGGATCCAATTTGCCAAGGAAACTAGGCCTAGGGAGATGCAGAAAAGGGGCCTCCTTTTCTTTTGACTGCCTGAGCTGGCCTGGCCAGTGAAGCTCTGATTTCTAAATTTCCATCACTATTCCAACCACCATGTCAGTCTCTATGGGCTCCCTCATACCTTCTGTTGACATTGTGAATGTGAATTCAGTAAGAGGTGGTATATAGCTCAGAGGTACAGTGCTTGCCTAGCATGCAGTGAGGCCTTGAGTTCATCCCCAGTCCTACAAAAATGAAAAGAAGAATCCAGTAAAAGAAAATATCCTACCAAAGCACAGTACATGGTGAGTTTACAGATCTGAGACCCAAATATAACCCCAATGGTATTCTTTCATTGCTTCATTTCTTCATTCATTTACAACAGAGGTTCCCAAATTTCCTACATTCATGGAACACTTAGTTTCTCTGTATTTTTTATCCCACAGCATCCTAGCTCAAAAGAAATATTTAACTGTAGCACACCTATATTTCCAGCTACTGAAGAGACTGAGGCAGGAGGACTGCTTGAATCCAGGAGTTGGAGGCCAGCCTGGACAACAATGAATGAGATGCCATCTCAAAAAGGAGAGAGAGAGAGAGATTCAACTGTTCCTTTAAATACTTAGGTCCCAACAACTTAAGTTTTTATGTCCTAATAACTTTGTAGCTGTTTAAAAAACTAATGCACATAAATTGGAGGCAAAAATAATTTTTTGTGTGTGGTACTGAGGATTAAACCCAGGGCCTCATGCATGCTAGGCAAGTGTTCTACTGTTGAGCTGTATCCCCAATCAGAATATTTTTATTTCATTCTTAACCCCAATTACTTACTAATGAGATGTATACACCTGTTGGACTCTGCATAACCTCAGAAAACCTGAAGTCACCTTGGACACTGCCACCCTCATTTCCTTTTTCACGTTGACCCTTGTTTTAGTTCTTTTAAATCACAGCACCCATTGAAAGTCAGTTATGTAAATATATCATTAAATATTCAATCTCATGTTCAATCTTATGTTCAATCTCTGAAGTACTTCATGCAGTATCCAACAATGGGGTTTGCTATATTTTCCTTAAAATTTAAATGTCTTCCAGTAGTCCTGTGAGTTCATTGTGGTACCCTCAGGACCATTTGAAAACTGCAAATTTAGGAAGTCTGCCCATTCTCTTTGTGCAACAAGCCTCCTTAAGTTGTGTTGGAAAACTTTAGACAACTGAACCCAGGTCATCTGATTTAGCCAAAGGAAAATAACTTGAATCTTATCTACAATTTGGAGGTTGGATATATGCCGAGGATTCTAACAGCCTAGGGATTCAGGTGTTGGAAACCACCTTACAGAAATGGAGCATGGAAAGAAAATCACTATCAGTGATGTGTAAGCCTAGAAGGATGAACCAGACTCAGCTGAAGACTTCAATATTGCAGAAAGCGATGTTTCCAGGAATACTGTAGGGTGATGCTTTATCTTACTCCACCACTACTTAGCACCACCATCCCATCCCACTGTGCCTGGAAAGAAGGTCGTGAAAATGGAACTTTATCACCAAGGCCCAAACAACCAGGCTCTGGAACCACTCTATAGGAACTGGACAACTGTAAGGTGAAGGCATTTCCCTTCCAGCATGCTTTCAATGACGGCAGCTTGGTGCCAGCCCCAAGAAGCTGCAGAGGAGAGGGTGAATAAGCCCCACAGGGAACTGACAAAGGAAATAGGCATTGACATGTGCAGGGAAAAACCAGCTGGAGAAAGTGGCTCTTATTACATGTACTAAACTCTTTACCAAGCCATCTTCTGCACTTAGAATTCCTGGAGAGACATAAGAGGGAGGGTCATCCTCTTGTTGACTCATATCTTAAGACAAGTTTTACATTGCTCAGGGGACTTTTCAAGCCATGATCCCCATAAAATTCTTATACACCTTCCTGGGAGAATGGTCATGCTCCCGGCCCCCTCCAGGCTGAAAATCACTAGAGGTCTGAGCCATTGTTTCTCCTGTGGATGTGGCATGTTTTTTTACATTGGTTGAAATTAAAACAAACTGCCTTTGTAACCTTATCTAGGATCAACATAGGAGTGGGGTTTAGGGCACTTTGGGATTCCACATTCATTTATTCAGTACCTACTGTAGACCAGGCACTACTGTAGATACTGGAGCATATAAAAGTGAAGATTTAAGTTGTTTCTTAATCTGGGCTTTAGGTTTGCAAGATGAAAATGTTCTGGGCTCTGTTTCAGGACAACGTAAAACTATGCTTAACATTACTGTACATTTAAAATGGTTAAGATGATTTTATATGTTTTTAAAATTTTTTTGTGGGGGAGGTAACAGGAATTGACCCAGGGGCACTCAACTACTGAGCTACATCCCCAGACTTTTTTTTTTTCTTGAGACAGGGTCTCGCTAAGTTGCTTAGGGCCTCATTAAGGCTGACTTTGAACTTGCCATCCTCCTGTCTCACCCTCCTGAGCCACTGGGATTACAGGCATGTGCCACCACACCTGACCAAGATGGTAATTTTTATTAAAAAAAAAAAAAAAAAAGTGAAGGTTGGGGCTATAAATAGTAGGTATTTGCCTGGCATAGTGAGGTCCCAAGTTTGATTTCCAGCACCACAAAAAAAAAAAAAAAAAAAAAAAAAAAAAAAAAAAAAAAAAAAATAGGGAACTTCTCTCAGGGGGGATTTTCATTTAAGTTAGATAGAAACATCTGTATAGGACCAATAATAATATATGTTGTAGTAAATACCAATTAGGGTGATAACCAGCTCACAAGTATTGCCCTTCTTTAGGAATAGTCCCAACCTCAGAGGAGAACCTGAAGTAATGATGTCCAATGTCCTTTCAACTTGACCCTGAACCCTGGTTACCACCAAGAGGTAGACAACTGATCTGAACTGTACCAATTTTTGAAACCAGACAGGAGCTGGTTGAAACTGTTACCTGAATGGCAGTGCCCATAAACCCCAGCTACTGAGACTCCAAGCTGCCTAGCTTCCTGATCTTTCCAAGGCTTGTTAGTTAGCACCATCTCTGCTTATGAGAGTGATAGCCAAATCCTTCCAATATATTCCTCTATTTACTGATGCTAACCACAATCATTCTCTATTGCTTTCAACAAAATAACTTTAATTAAAATTCAAACCTGCTGAGGCAGGAGAATTGCAAATTCCAGGCCAGGCTCAGCAACTTAAACAGACCCTATCTCAAAAATAAATAAATAAATAAATAAATAAATAAATAAGAAAGGGCTGGGAATGAAGCTCAATGGTAAACATCCCTTGGGTTCAATTCCCAGTACAAAACAAAACAGGGCTGAGGGTGCAGTTAAGTGGCAGAGTGCTTGCCTAGTATGCCCCAGGCCCTGGGTTCAACCCCCAGCATCGCAAAACAAAAATCAGAAGTACTCCTTCTAGGAAATAAAAATATTGTTAATTGCCAATTGAGTAAAGACTTTCTGGTGATTGGGGGGCCTTCAGTCAGAAAGAAAATAACATAAGTGGTTAATTAATAGATCAACATAGCAAACTTTTGTTCCATAGGTAAGCACTTTACTCTGAAGGAGCTTCCTGGTGCCTGTTAGGTAAGGGTTATTTTCCTACTGGATGTGTTGGGGTAGGGTAGGGTTGTGTGTGTAGCCCAAGCTATGCGGGGTTCCTTCCATGTTGTTCCAGTAGTTAAACAGTTGCAAAATCTAGCGGGTCTGAGAAGATTGGAAGACAAGATAGAAGCAGCCCAGCCAGGCCCGGGGCAGGGTCTATCATTGTCCTCCACAGCCTGGGTGGGAACTGATGCTCCAGGGACCCCCAAACAGAAAAAAGATGTGCATAAAGGAAAAGAGAAGGGAGCACTCCAGGAAAAGAATGATCCGGCCAGGCCAAGATTTCTCCATAATTTATAGCAAAAGGTTATCCCCGCATCAGGCCCTGAGATCCGGCAACATCCATATTAAAGAACAAGGACTGGGGGCTGGGGAGATAGCTCAATAGCTCAGTCCGTAGAGTGCTTGCCTTGTAAGCACAAGGCCCTGGGTTCGATCCCCAGCACCCCCCCCCCCCAAAAAAAAAAAAAAGAACAAGGACTGGAAGAAGGGCCTTAATACTCTTCTGGCACAGGCTGCGTCTCTGCAGGTGAGAAGGTAGCTACTCTGTTCACCCAGAGGTCCATCTCACAGAGTAGGCACAGAGCCACAGTGAACGCTCCCTGAACGACTGGGTGCAAAGGCGAAGAGAAGGAGTGAGAGGCTGGCGCGGAGTTAGAGCCAACAGCCTGGGAGGCAGCGGAAAAAATATCAGGGTTTGGGCAGGAGAGGCCTCGCATAATTCTTCCAAAACCCCGTGGATGTCACAGCAGGAAGTCAAAGGGCGAACACTTTTCCAAATATATATAAACAATGTGGAGAGTATACCTGGCTAGGATTTGTCCCTTGAGAGCCTTTGAAGTACCCTGTTGCTAACTTGCTTCATTTGAGAAGCTGGTGTGGAACTAGGAAGGGCAGGTGACAGGAAAGCATTCCTTCCTAACCGACCCACTGGTGCCCTGAGTGGGTGCTGGTGGGTTTTGAAACTGGAAAGGAGGTGGATTTGGTGGACTTAACTGTCCAGGACCAGGTCAGCGGGGAACCGGATCTGAGTCGCAGGTTTCAGACTCGGGAAGGTGAGCTGGACTCGCTCCTAGTGGCGGTAAAACCGTTGCACAGGAAACCGGAAGGAAGCGGAACCGAGCTTAGCTTTGAGTGACTGCAGCCACAGCTGGAGGCGGGCCCGTTTCGGACGTGTCTACGTCCTGTGGGGCGTGGCTTATCCAAGACTGAATTGCCCTGGGGGCGGAGCTCGAAGCTGGCCGACTTAAAGTGGGAGGAAAAGGTGCTTTATTCTAACTGTAGGGCACCGGACTAGGCTAAAGACTGACTGGTACAGCCCCACAGGACCGGAGCTGAAGCTGGCCTTAACCATCTACCCTTAGGATGCCGGCCTGCCTTATTAGTCCCAGTGATCCGGGAAAGATGTGCCCACTTGACCCTCTCCCATGGCCTGGCTGGGCCAGGGCCCCAGGATTCAAGCTGTTATTTTTCCTTAGAATGTGGGTAGGGAGGGTTGTGGTCTTTCTGGCCTTAATAATAGGCAGGGTAGAGGGTTTGAAGCAGAGACAAGATTAAGGGAGGAAGACTAGGGAGGGAAGGCCAAGGACACCTGTATACTTTCCCAGAAAAGTTTCCTGAAGTCTGAGCACTGGAAGAGGAGAAGCCCAACTAAGAATGGAACAAAGTAACTTTCCAATGAGAAAGTGATGTCCCTGCTCAAGTGCTGATTTCTGAGGAAAATTCCAAATATATAGAAACAATGTGGAGAGTATACCTGGCTAGGATTTGTCCCTTGAGAGCCTTTGAAGTACCCTGTTGCTAATTTTTGCTTCATTTGAGAAGTTGGTGTGGAACTAGGAAGGACAGGTGACAGGAAAACATTCCTTCCTAACCGACCCACTGGTGCCCTGTCAGTTTTCTCTCTGATGCAGTTTAGCATTATCTGTACAGCATAGATAATTCTGTTATAAAACATTCTTACCAGATTTATTTTGCAGAGATTCCTGCACCTCACTCCTCAAATGAGTTTATCCTACATAGATTCTCCAGTAAAAGTCCAAGACTTCTTTTCAAGGGGATTCCCAGAGGCCAAAGCTTAACTATAGAAAGAACATTCCAGAACTGCCCAGGGATCCAGCAGGCTTGGTGGGCTAATATGGTGCTAATATGATTGGCAGAATGGGATGGAATTGAAACTGGTCATCTAACTGTTATCCCATATTCATTCAATCAAGAATAGGAATTTTTGCTTACATGAAGACTCCAGCACTCTCAAGTTTGGATCTGGTGTGATGGCACATACCTGTAATCCCAGCTACTGAGGAGGCTGAGGTAGGAGAATCACAAATTGAAAGTCAGCCTGGGCAATTTAGCAAGACCCTGTCTCAAAATTTAAAATTCAAAAAGGGCTAGAGATATAGCTCGGTGGTAGATTGCTTGCACAGTATACACAAGGTCCTGGTTTCAGTTCCCAGCACTACCAAAGGGGGAAAAAAAAGACTCTAACGTTTGGAAACTCCTTAGTGATGTTAGTGACAGTATGTTTGTTTTAGAGGAGGAAAAGTTTTATTTGGGATTTGGGGCTCATAGTTTCAGAATTCTGAATTCATAGACAGCTGATTTCATTGCTCTGGGTCCAAAGTGAGGCAGAACATCATGGTGGAAGGGTGTGGTGGAGGAAAGCCAGTCAGGACATGATCATCAGGAAGCAACTAGTGAGAGGTTTATTTTACAATCGTGGATCTGTTGGTTTTGCAACAGACAGGTAGGAGATGCCCTGGATGTCAAAGGGACCAGAAAAGTGACCTCAAGTTTGGCTGGCGGGTGAGAAATACAGCAGAGTGGCACAGACCTCACAGACCTCACAGACCTCAACTTGAATCGCAATTTGCTATGGGTAACTTTCTTAATGTCTCTAAACCTGTGTTTTTGCTAAGAATGGGCATAACAAGCCAGGTTTGGTGGAATATACCTGTAATCCCAGCTACTTAGGAAGCTGAGGCAGGAGGATTGCAAGTTCCAGGCCAACCTCTACAACTTAGCAAGACCCTATCTCAAAATAAAAAGGACTGGAAATGTAGCTCAGTGGTAGAGCACCCTATGTTCTATCCCTAGTACTGCAAGAAAATAAAGAAAGAATAACATAAACATGGCCACTTGGCAGGGATGGTTGTGAAGAACAAGAGTCCTTAAAACTTGGCATCATTGATCCTGGGACCACACAGCAGGACTCAGGAAACAGGAGCTAGTATCAACCCCAATTCCCAGACAAGTACCCCAAGACGAGTGAGTAACCCCAGGCCAAGGTTTACTTCCAGCTGCTCTAGGACCAATCAGTCCTAAAAATTTTCCCCTGCCACCTAATGTGAGATATTTAGGCTGAAAAAGGGAAGGTGAGGGTTATCTCGCTGCAGGGAGTGGGGAGTAGATTTTATTATAGACTCATTTATGTTTATTCCCAAAATCTAAGACTTAGGAGAAGAGTGGTAACTACAAACTGTTGAATGGTGGCTCTTAGCAGCTATGTATAGGCATGAACTTTCAGCATCATTTTTCAAAAAGGGAGGGAGAAAGAGAGAGAGAGATTACATGAGTAGGGAGGGTTTGGAGGGCCCCCAGGGTGGTAGAAAGGGGTAACTGTCAGCGGACTCCTGCCAGATCTGTTTCTATGGGGAATTGATGGGGTGTGAAGGTGTATTGGTTCCCTAACAGCTTCTCTCATGCAGCTGGACAGACCTTGGCCTTCTCTCCAGAGGCTTCCTTGGGGACCACATGTCACCATTCAATACAGATGCCTGAAGGAAACCAAAAAGCCCAGAGTCTGAATTGATAATGTAGGTTTGTGATCAGCACTACTGGTGAAGACAAATATAAAGGTGCTATTGAAAGAACTGATTTTTCAAATCTCAGAGTGCCCTCTACTGGGTGATGAGGATCCCTACAGACAGGTAGGAACCCAGACTTTGGGGAGAAAAGGGGAAGCTGCAACTCCTCCTGGGCATTCAGGACATGGAATCAAGTGAAGATCAAGAAGTAGACATATTTGCAGTTTATTGACTAACCATGGTATCGTAGCTGTTATCACCGGGTACGGTGGATTAGAGGGAGAGGGAAAGTGATCTCAGAAGATCCACTGGGATCCTTTTATCCACCCCACCCACTCTTCAGCCAGAGGTCATGGGAATCGGAGTCCAGGTTTAACTCTACTCTCTGGATTCACTGCTACCCATTCCATCCCCAAGCCCATCTTCCATTTGGTCCAGACATTGAACCTGGGCCCTTCCTCTTCTTGAATGTGAGGGTAGAAGAAGGGCCAAGTCTCAAGAAAGAGAAGAAAGGGCTGAGGGCATAGCTTAGTAATAGAGCATTTGCTTAGCATGTGTGAGGCCCTGGGCTTGAACCCCAGCACCACAAAAGAAGAGAAGGAAGGAGCCAATGGAGGAGTTATGGTGACTGTCTTACAGGTCCATGGAACACAAAATTCCCTGTCTTTAAATTACAAGCTTCAGGCCTGTGGAGTTTAAGCACCATTCCCATACATGTCCCCTTGTGAGCAGGTGTGATGGTAACTCCTAAAGGAGAAGGCTCACTCTGCCCGTGTGGTTTTCCGTTCAGGAGAGGAGTTGGGATTGTCAGATACACATTTGAGATTATGATGTCAGAGCAAACCAACAAATCCTCAAATTGTGCCTAAAGATGCCCACATGGGAGAAACAAGGGCAGTACAGGACACTGACACTCCTTTGTTCTGGTAAAGAAAAGGAGAGGATATGGATCTATTCCAGGAGGTTGGGTATGGTACCAAGTGACACATAAGTCCCTGCCTCCTGGCTTCAAACATGACTTCCTCTGCTGGCCCAGGTCTTGAGCTAGCTTTGGCAGTTAGGTGCCATAAATCTGAAGTATTCCGTCCAGTTTGGCCTGCTAGTGTCCCTCAGTCTTTGTCCTGAGATCCCAGGGCTCTTCCTGTGTCCAGAAAGGGTGAGGTGCTGTCAGAAATGATTTGGCCCATGGAACAATTTAGGAAAGGAAAAAAAGTCCCACCTGTAACCTGGCTTGCTGGTAGGTGGACAGGAGGTTGAGAAGGGAAGCCAGATATTAGAACATCCCACGGTAGCATGTCTACTCTCAGCTTCCAGGAACAAATGTATAAACATATATGTGTATCATGTATGTATGTGTGCAGACACACAAGCACAGGAAGGGAGGGGTCATGTGACCCTGCTCTCTGAAATCAGAGGAAAGAAAAAGACTTATGGGGGACACTTCCCCCAGCCTAATGAATTGCTGCTCTCAGTGACTGCTCACCTACCATGCCTGCTGCCCAGTACCAGGCTGATGGGCAGTGGCATAGATGGGAAGGGCGGCACTAAAGTAGCAGCTCAGGGAAGTGAGGTAGAGGACAGAGGCTGACCCTCCTCAAAGCCCCTTGTTGTAGTAAACCACCTCGGTGCCAGGGTTTTGCTCATGGATCTGAGCGCTCAGCTCCGGCTCCAGCCTGTTCACTTGTATGGAGCTGCAACAGAACAACACAGGACCCAGACCCTCAGGCCCAGAATCACCACCCCTCCTCCTCCCAGGCCCAACTTCCCTCTCCTTCTGCTTCCAGAAGGGATGGCTCACTGTCATTACCCCACCCCCCAAATCAATTGAGTACTTGCCAGACCTCCCAGGAAAACACCAAAGAGCCCCAGGGTCACTTGATCCAGAGATGTGGGGACCTGTTTAGAGGTCCCAGCCAAGCCCAGGGGGAAGCACTTACCTTCTCTGGGGAAACAGGGCACAGCACAGGGGAGTGGCAAATATCAGGCTGGGGGAGAAGAGAGTTAGAAAAGTTTGTGAAACTTTGGTCTCAGAGTGCTCCCTTCCTGTACCCTACCTGACAGAGCTAGCCTAGAGGTGGAGATTGGTTGTTTTTTGGGGTTTTTTTTTTTCTGTGCTGGGGATCAAACCCAGGGCCTCATGCATGCTAAGCTGCCCTATACCACTGAGCTACACCTCTAGCCCTCAGAAGAGATATTGATTAAAACCCAAAGAATCTTTTAGGATCGTTAAACCCAACCCTGTTATTAGGTTCTGGCTGGGTAAAGGGTTTCCCAAGTATTGATTCAAACCCCTGAGGCCAAAATATGGCAGAATCAGAAATTAAATGGGCAGGAGACTTCTGGGTGGTACCAGAGGGTATATTTCCATGGTTCTCCCCTGGTGGATAAAGACTGGAACCCCTCAACTGAATCTGACCTTCAAGGACAGGGACCGGGCTGGGGAAATAGCTCAGTTGGTAGAGTGCTTGCTGCACAAGCACAAGGTCCTGAGTTCAATCCCCAGCACCACAAAAAAAAAAAAAAAAAAAAAAAAAAAGGACAGGGACCACCCCCTAACACACACAGTATGCCCTGCAGGTGTCTAGGACCAATACCAGAATGGATGATGCATATAAATGTCTTAAAGGTAATAAATACCTACCCACATTCACAAGGGAAAGGTGCTCCCATGTGCCCCCAGCTAACTCCTTGTACACTTACCAGAAGCCCACCAGTCCCACCTGCAGGGGTGCCCCCAGCCAGGGGCGGCGCTGTGGGAGACAGACAATGGAATGGCTCATATTCCTTACCCCCTGACCCCCATCCCATTTTACCCATCAAGGCTCTGTCTCATCAACCCTGTCTTTGAACCTTTAGACACATGGCACTTTTCTCTCTTCTAAGCCCATATAGATTGGATCCTCCAGATGACAACCTTTCCTGCCAGCCAGTCCCATTTCTTGCCATCTCTTCACACATTCTCATCTCTTAGAACCAATTCTCTTGGAATCCCTCAACACTAAACTCTTGATTTTCAAAACAGGTTCCACCCCCTACCACACAGTATGCCCTACGGGTGTCCAAGATACATACCAGCTGGATGTCTGAGTGATGTCTTTACTTCATACATTTGTTTTCTTTCCTCCCTTCCTCCAGGAGTTTCTTTCAGGAAGCCTCCTCTGAACCTCTACTCACTTCCTCTGATCCCAAGGGCATGCATCTCTCCCTTTACCCACACATCTGCTTGGCAAACGCTCCTTCATTCACTTCAGTCACAGAACCCACTACTGTTCCTCAAATGTGCAATCTTTTCCTACCTCAGGGCCTTTGCTCTGGCTCTTTTCTCTACCTGAAACATCCTTCTCTGAGCTCTTTGCCTGGCTGTCTCCTTCTCATCCTTTGGGTCTACAGAGACCCTTCTCTGGTGTTTCCTATAAATCATATATCAGAACTCATAATAATAGTTGTTGGTTGCTTCTTTCTTTATTGGTTTCTGCACTAGACTATAAACTTCATGAGGAGAGGGACAATGACCATCTTGTTCCATACTGGCTTCATAGCTCTAAAACATATCTGATGCATAATCAGTACTTAGTGAATATTTGTGAATAAATAATTCAAGGAAGGAGCCAGATTTTATATTCCTGTGCCTTGCTTCTCTGTTGTGTGTGTGTTGGGGGGGAGGCAGATAGAGAGTGTGTGTGTTGGTGACATAGCGGGTGACAACATGACTCTATCAAGCATGACTGAGTCATGTCATACACAGTTCATCCCTGTGTGTGATAGGGATGCCTCCAGAATGACACTAGCTTCCCTTAGGAGAGAAACTATTTCCTTCTTTCCCTAGTCTCCTCTTGTTCCCTCAGTGTTCCTTCACTACAGCCCAATTCATTCTTGCTGAATGGATGAAGGTTCAGGGCCAAAAGAAGAGGTAGAAAGACTTAGGCTCAGGCCAGGCTAGAGAGAGGGGACTGGTCACTTCTCTCAGATACCACCACTTCCAGAATGGGAGTGAGACACTTACCTTCAGGAGGTCTTTCTTCTCTAAAGTATCCATGATCACTGGGGGAATGGCTGAGAGGACAGCAGGGTAGGGAGAGAGGGAGTTAGTGGAGTGAGAGTTGGGAACCCAAAGGAAGGGGACCCCCTTCACAGCTCCCCTTACTCTCCCCCGCTGAGTTCCAAATGTCCCCTGAGAACCTCAGCCCCCACTTCTCTCAGAGCTTCCCATGCCTCACCCAGCCACCCCTCTCACCCATGGCAGGAATCGCCATGCAGATTCTTGATACCACCACCTGGAAAATGCCCTGCTTGGCTGCAGTCACTGAGTGGCCAAGCCTCTGGCCTGCCTCATCAGTCACAGGGATGCCCACCTGCAGCTCCCTAGGAAGAGAAGAGGGCTGTAGTCAGATTGCAGGGCCCAAGTCCCACCTGCAGTGCCTGAATGGGAAGCTACTCCCCAGAGTCCCCTCAAGTATCCCAGACTTAAAGGCTGCTTCTCTGCTGGGCACAGTGGTGTACACCTGTAATCCCAGCAACTTGGCAAGCTGAGGCAGGAGGATCATGAGTTTGAGGCCAGCCTGTGCAACTTAGTAAGACCTGTCTCAGAGCGAGAGAAAAAGGCTGGTTCTCCTACCCAAGGATCCCAGGGTATAGAGATTCAGCTTGACATGACTACAGCCATCTTGAATCATAACCACCATGGTTACCCCTGAGTAACCCTGATTGGTTTTTCCTGTACAGTTTCTCAGAATATTATAAACAGACAAAACCATTAGAGTAATGTGTGGAGCTTTACTACTTGGACCCTATTGCTATCGGTGCTAGAAACATGCTTGATGTCCTTGATAATGGCTTAAGATAAATCAGGTATATTTTGGCTTGGATTAAATCACTTTTGTCCTATTACATATGCCTACTCCAGATCTAAATCATGGGGAAACACTGATATTGCTACTGCCTAGGACAGTGCTTCTGTCAGTAAGTCCCCAGTAAATTGCACTCTGTACAATCCTGGATCTGTCTGCCTTGTTCCTCAGTCTCACAGCACCTTGGGGCCAGTTCTCCTACATTGGGACTGGGTTGTTCTGGAACACAGCGTCAGACTGAGGTAGGGCCCAGAAGCTCATGTCCATTGAAGGAGAGAGGTTTGTCCCCATGCTGGGCTGGTCTGCATGACTGGATGGTTCATCAAAGCACGCTGGGCATGTTCGTGCCAGGAGTCAGGTCTACTCACCTCTGCCTCATCAGTGGGATGTTGATGCAGTTGGCAGCAGCCACAGCTGCAAAGGGCACAAATCTGCCAACCAAGGGAGGTAGGTGCTGGGGGTGGAAAGGAGTTTTTTAGTGGCTCATGGAGTGGGAAGGGACTCTTGGGGGAGAGATGGGAGCCTGTAGGTCAGGAATGGATGGTAATGGGAAAAAGGAAGGTAGATAAAGGATGAATGGGGAACCTAGTGGAGGGGGAGTCTTTACCTTGGTGAGGGATTTGAGTCCCAGAGCTGTGGCCACAGCCCCAGTGGTGGCACTCACATAGGCTGTTCCCAGCTGCCTGTGGATGAAAGAACCAGGTAACAAGGGAAAGTGGAAGAGTCCAGCATATGGCTCTTTCCTTAAGGAAGATGCCAAATCCTTAGTGCATGAGGCTAGGAGGGTGGCCTCATTGCAGAGGAATCCCTGCCCCAGCTCCAGCGTAAACTTACCTGGAAGCCCTGCTCCCTCCCTTCAGAGGGGAGCAGGTCCCGCACAGCATGCACAAGAGGGCCTCATGCCCTCAGTGAGCCAGGGAGAGTGAGGAATGGCTAGGCTGGGAGGAGAGCTGAGCCCCTGGCTGCAGGGCCCAAGGAAAGCACAGTGGGCTGGGAGAAAGTACCACAGTTTTTCCCAGGGACTGGCACTCACTGCACGGTGATGGGAGCATCGCCGCTGCGGTTGGAGTAGTTAACAACAGCATTGAAGGACTGGTTCACCCACTGCCAGAACACCACGGTTGGGGTCTTCCTGAGGGAACAAAGTTAGTACTTAAGTCTTCTCCCTCTACAGTGTCCCTCATCCTTGGACCCCTGTAGTGAAATCCCAAAGGTTACTCCCAAGCCCTCAGGAGGATCTAGGCGATGATCCTAGAACCTGCTCTAGTGGACCCACTGTCTCTGGGGTAGGGAGACCTCCAGGGCTGAGTTCTGAGGAATGGGAGGGATTCTAACACAAGCTCCTGCCCACCCGCTATTCTCTACCCAAATTGGCCCAGAGAGGAGACACCTACTTACACTCCAGCTTGGATCATTCAGGAAGGGGACATGGGATAAGACTTGCCTGTAGAAGGTAAGCATGCAGCCAGTGATGGTCATGTTCATGGGAACCTGGGCTGACATGCGGCCAATCAGGACCACCTTCTCCCCTGTGTCTGGATGGAAGGCAGAGTCATACACATACTTGGCCTTCCACAGCTGGTCCTCGGTGAGCCCTGGGGTCACTACACCAGCCCTGCAGAAGGTGACAAGGAACCGACAGGCTGTTCTAAGAGGCAGATCTAGCCTCTAAGGTTCTGTTTGCCCTGCTCAGAGAACTCTGGGCAGAGGGCTAGGAACTTTGATCCCCCCATCTCAGAAAAAAGGAGCTCTGTGACTCAGGAAGAGTCAAAGCTTCCCAGAAATGGCTCCTAGTTCAATTTCCCATCTAGCCACACATTTTCTGCTAGGTTATAGGTGAAGATATTTTTGTGACAAGTCAAAAATGGCTGGGAGCATCACAAGAACTTTTGCTCCTGAGGACAAAATGGATGCTCTCTTACCTCCTTGGGACTCTACTTTGATCTAGTCATTCTTGTAGACAGTAGCAGGAAAAGTTCCTACAGTGGTTTGTGAAACATAGAGCAGCCTTCCACTCATAAATATCAATGTCACTTCTTCAATCCAAATACCATAAAGTCCTTTAGATTAAAGCTCTGTGCCATAATTGTTTGTGGTGCCAACAAATAGGACCAGAGAGTGAAGGGGTTGTGGAATGGGACAAGGTTACTCTTTTTTTTTAATGTATTTTTTAGTTTAGACGGACACGATACCTTTATTTAATTTATTTTTATGTGGTGCTGTGCATTGAACCCAGTGCCTCATACATGCTAGGCAAGCACTCTACCACAGAGCTACAACTCCAGCCCAAGGTTACTCTTAATCTTAGGAAGGCAGGGACAAAACGTACTAGATTAAGGGCAGTGAATGACACCCTAAGATTACAGTGTCAGATGGGGGTCACCTGTAGTTCTGCACAATGTTCCGAGAAGCTTCCAGCTGTGCTCCAGACAACAGCAGATTTCGAGGATCAGTAACAGTGAAGAAGTGTCGGGCTCTGCCCAGGAAAGTGCTCTGGTCCCAGCGAGGTTCCTGGATGTTGATATCTAAAGGCAATTCACCCATTTTCTGCAAGACAGGGACAAGGGTCAGAGGACTTCAAGGAGGGAGTCCAAGCGGTTCACCTGGGGAAGCTTTGATGGCCCTGCCCTAGTCTCTGAGCCTATCACCTTTCCCTTCAAGAGCTCAAGGTGACTCCAGAAATAAGCAAGGGTAAGGGAGGAGTTGTTTCCTAGGCAATGTCCTGGCCAGGGACCAACAGCCACTGGAAGACGGGGAGGAGAAGATCAGAATCAGGAAAATAGGTTTCCATGGGCTCTGGCCTGGCGCAAATTTTCATGAGTAAGGATTTACATGTGTGTGGTTGATGCATGAACAACAACTAATCCTGTGCAGATACTTGTGAGCTCTGCTTGCACAGAAATGTGTAATATATGCATTACACAGCCATGCCCATGTCAGCTTCAGGCCCCCAATGCCCTAATACCCAGATACAAACCCCCTTGGCTATTTGGGAAGATGGCAAAGACATCCCACATTCCAGCCCCTGATTGGAGGACAACCTGGAACAGGGCTTATCTGTTCCAGATCTCAAACAGGGGACTCTATCAGCCATGTGCATTCACGTGGGTATGCATATGTTCCCTGTTCAAACCCATTTCCCCCAAGCCACACTGAGTGACCCAAAGACTTCCCTGTTGCCTGACTGGGCAAGACTGGCACAGACACCCATCTGCTTCTCTCTGAACCACCCATCTCCAGAAAGCAGTATTCAGTGGATACCCTGCCACCCAGCACTGAGAGGAAAGCTGGGAGCAGCCATCTGGCCAGGCTAGGCAAAATCCTGCAGAATGACTAATCCCCTCCAACCCCACTTCCTCCCTCAGACAGGCACACCCAACTCCCTCGCACTCACACTCACATACCCACACACAAAGACAGGCACGCCCTACCTAGACATACAAACAAGGTGGACACAATACACCAACCACAAAGACCCTTACACTCACACACACACAGAGCACAGATCCATCAGTTGCAGACGCTCAATGACACTCCTCCCCCCAGCCAACCTCCCCTTGTGCACCATGGGCTCCACAGAGGCCAAGATACTGAATCCCACAGGACAAAGAGCACGTTTCCAGGCAGGCATCCTTCTCCAACCCCCAGCCTCTACCCTCCACTCTCCTAACTCCCCAGCCTTGCCTAGACAGGGAGTACTCACGCTTTCCGGGGTTGCCTGCCTCTGCAGTTCTCAGACCCGCCTTCCTTTCCGCGCGGCTGCGGCCCTCGCAGCCATCAAACCCGACGTCACGCATGACGCTGAGCAACAGGGAGGGGCGGCGGCTCCCCCTGGCTTGTTCGCCTAGCCTGCCCCAAACCTGACAGGCCCTGGGGGCCGTAGATGTCATTTGGGGCTACGCCCCCAGCCCAGGCTGCCAGGACTAGGTCCTACGCGGCCTCCTAGAACGAATCATACCGCAGGGATCAGTTCTGGCCCCCCTCCCCAGGCAGAGAGAGGAGAGGAGGAGCCGCACCGCTGCCCGCCTCGCTTGCAATGCTCTGGCGGGCCTCCAGAGGCACCCTGTCCCTGCAGCTGGGGTATAGGTGCACTTGGCGCAGGTGGGTGGTGTGAAGGGGCGGTCTTCTGAAGGTGAGCCCGCCCTGAGGGACTCCGGTTACTGATTGTTTACCTGACGGCTGTCTGCGATCGCCTCGGCTTGCTGGGCCCCCTGGGGTCCTAGCCCGGTACCCACAAGCTCCTCTCTCAGCAGCTCGGTATTCAGCATCCCTTCGCAGCAGAGTTCCTGTCGTGCCTCCCTCTTCTGCTCTCTCTCCCTGACTCCTAACTCTACTGTGCCCCCAGTATCTTTATACCTCCAACCCTCAGCCCTGCACCACATATCTTAGCCCAGTCCCTGGGATGTGGATGGCCAGAAGGCTCAGGTAGCCTCTATCTACCTCTGAGGAAATACGGCATAAGGGGTCTTCCTGCCCATAGTGTTCTGGGACAACTGCCCTGCCCTGCGACCTTTCCAGAACAGGGTGGCCTGAGAGACACCTTCTGACAGAAGGATACAAATGACAAAGGCAACCCTCATGCACGCGCGCGCGCACGCACACAAACTCACCCAGTCACCACACAGCACACCTGCTACACGCCCAGGCGCCAGCCTGCGCCCTAGATCATCGCGGGCTCATACCCTGCTCTTCCCTGAGGACATCCCCCCCATGGAGGCCTCAGGAGTGACCACGGAGGGGTGGCATTTCCACGAGCCCGGGATAGCGTGGCCCGGAGAAGACGAGTTCCAGCGGGTGTGGGGCAAGCCGAGAGCCAAGCCCTAGGTGCGCGTGACGGGTTCGGGCAGAGCCCTGTGGCCCCGAACCCAGGTGACAAGCGGCAGACTCTGGCGCCCAAGGGAGGTGATGGGAGTGAGTGACTGGCTGTCCCACCAGCCAATGGGAGTCCAGGGCCGCGCAGGCCAGCCCTATTCCCGCAGCCCTGCAGGGCGTGGGCGGGGTCCCTGGTTGCTGCAGTGTCTGGCGCCTGCGGGTGCTCAAAACCCGCTGCGATCTCACACCCGAGCAGGTGAGGGGGCCAAGCTCGAGAAGAGGGGCCCGGGAGGGCCAGGCCTGGAGTGCGGTTTTCGTTCTGGGCGCTAGATCTGCTCTGGGAGACTTGGCCATGGGTTTTTCGCGGGGTATTGTGGGACCCTCGCCAGCAGATCCTCCACCCAAGCGTGGGAGAGGGTCACGCAGCAGCTTTAGACTCGGAGCAACAACCTGCGGCCAGGGGATCTCCCGGGCCTGGGCCGCAGCTGTCCCAGGTCCTGAAGCCCTTCCCGGAAGGTTGGCCCTTACCCGCATACATAGGAGAGGTATTGCAGTGAGTTGTCCTAACCCTTTATTTTCCCCACATCGCTGCAAGTCCCAGGGCCCGAAATAATCTCATTTCCCAGCTGAGCGTAGAGATGAGGAGAGTTCCCCACACACCTTTCATATAAATGGCTCCAAAGATCCGAGATTATGCCTGGTCCTGGCGGATCCCTGGCCCAGGGTGGGAGAGGTGGGGGGCTAGGGAGACTAAGATATGGGAGGGCAAGATGCTCAAACCAGGGGGAGGGATGGCAGTTTGGGGGAAAGTAGGAACAACTGTTCACACCTTCTCACCCAATCTCCGCTCTCCCTGCCCAGGTCTGAAACCCACACTCCTGAGAAGTGGTGCAAGTAAAGGAATTCCACCTCTTTGAGACCCTACTCTGCACAGAAGACTCATGGAGCCCAGAGCACTGGTGGCTGGCCTCTGGAGGGTTGGCAGATTCCTTCTAGATCTATAGGGTGCCACCCCAGTCAGCCACTATGGCACATGGCTTCACAATGGGCTTTGACCCACTGGGTCTAGGAGAACTCAGCGCTAGCTCTCTGAGCTCCCTCTCCTCCCGAGGCCACCTGGGCAGCGACTTGGGCTCCACTGCAACGCGATACCTGTTGAGGAAGCAGCAGCGACTGCTGAATGGGCCCCCCCGTGGAATCCGAGCCTCATCACCCATGGGCCGCGTCATTCTCATCAACTCCCCCATCGAAGGTGGGTGTGGGGCCCAGTCACTAGCTTGGGCTGGGGAGGGCTGGGGTAGAGGACAGTAGGAACTAAGTAGGAGGCAGAGGAGCCAAGATGATTAGGGGAACTGAAGAGATGGGAGTCTTAGGGAAGTGGGGCTCTGAGAATGCATATACTCCTCCTCGCTTACCCTTGCCTCTCCTTCAGGTCAATCCTTTAGGGCTCTAGGATTGTAGACCAGTCAGATTTAGAAGGAAGGGACAGGATGGCAGGGAAAGATGTGTGTAGAGAAGTGAGCAAGGTTAGGTATTGATCAGGTCCCTTCCTCCCATGAACTCTGCTTCTCTCCTGGTCCATTTGTGTGTGCTTTGTGGGGTGAAGTAGGATGGAAAAGGACATCTTCCAGCAAAGAGCCAATTGTATGAGAAGCTCTGTGCCTAACTCTGAGGAGTCAGTGCGTACCCAGGCTCAGGAGCAGAAGGAAAGGCCTGAAGGCAGAGCAGCAAATGTTCATTCAGAAGAGGGTATAGAGAGGAGGGTTGAGGACCACAGAGGGCGGCCTGGGTCTGGGCCCTAACAGAGGGCATGACCTAAGCTGGTGTAATTGCCGGATGCTGCGTCATTGCACACCAATTCTGTACCTGCCCTGATTAGGTCCTGTGGAGGACCTAGGGAGTTGAGCCTCACTTCCAGAAACGTACATTGTAGCAGGACTTAGAGACAAAGCAACAAGAACAGCAGGTGGTAGGGTGCAGCTATCACCCACAAAGGTTGGAGCGAAAAGCATGAAGCATGTGGGTCAGGCCCTTTGGAGACAGCCTGGTTGCAGTGACAGATGTGAGGCGGCAAAGATCTGGTGAATGAGAAAGGACCTTGACTGCCAGGCGGGGAGCAAGGGCCCTCTGGGCCTGGGCTTTCTGTGGGCAGGACCAGATAAATATCTCCAGCTCCTCTCCTCTTTCTTAGCCAGCAACACTCCCCTGACTGGATCCCAGACTGAACTTTTCAGTCCTTGCTCCTCTCCTCTGACCCAGCTGGGCACCTCTGCCCCACTGCCCAGCACATTCACACCATTACCACCACAGTGTGCCTCACCTTCAGGTGAGCTGCAGGGCACTGCTGAGGGTCACCACTGTCATTCTGGTCATGGAGCAGAAGTCCCCAGAGGAGCTAGGAGATGTGTGTGGAAGGGAGTGGGGAGGCCCTGCAGCACTGCCCTTATGGCTGCCACTCTGCTAAAACAACTGTGCAGCCAGCAGGTGGCACAAGCTCGTAATCCCAGCTACTTGGAGGCTGAGGCAGGAGGATCACAAGAGTCCAGTCTGGCAATTCATTTTATATTTTGAGACCTTGTCTTAAAATTTAAAAAATTAAAAAGGACTTGGAGTGTAGCCTAGTGGTAGAACCTTACACCCTGGGTTTAATGCCCTACACACACACACACACACACACACACACACACACACAATCACTGGGCCTCACTCCTGAGTTTCTGGTTCTGGGTCTGTGGCAAAGCCCAAGAAATTCACCTTTTTAAATATGTTCACAAGTGGCACTGATGCTGCTGGTCCACAACACATCCTGGGAACCTCTGTGATAGGGACCAACTGGGAGGAGGGCTAGGAGTCCAGGAAGGCTGCCCTGAGAAAGTGTGTCTAAGGAGGGAGGGAATGAAGAAGGGAACTGGCCTATGCAGGTCGAGGCAAGGGTATTGTAGGCAGAGGGGACACGGAAAGGGTGGGCTTCCAAGAGTAGCAGGAAGGAGGTCAGTGCGGCCAAAGTCCAGTGAGGGAGAGAGGCCAGAGGTGGGCAGAGGAAGCCTGTGAGTGGTAGCCTGTGAGTGACCTTGCTGGGCCCAGGGAGGAGTCTGGAGTTCCTCTAAAAGCTAGAAGAGGGGCAGGAGTCGACATTTTTCATCAGGGGAAAGGCATGCCCTAGTACAAATGCAGGCTCTGGCCACCGTGGAGAGGATGGAGAGGGCAAGACCAGAAGGGCCCAGATGGAGTTCCTGGAGGGTGGGTTGGTGACCAGGGCTAGGGCAGGAGAGTGAGAGAGTTCCATCCTCAGAGAATTCAAGCTTCTGGGCTCAAACTTCAGGCCCTAGGGGGCCCCAGTAAGGGACTGAGGAGAAAGTGTGCTGGGGTGGGAGCAAAAGACTCCTGGGTGGAGGCTGAAGTGTCCTGTGACTATAGTCTGCTGGGAAACCCCACAATCCCACAATCACCCAGGTCTCTGTCCTGCACTGTCCCTGCTCAGGCTGCCCTTGGGGACTTCTGTCTAATGTCTGAGCTGGTCATGCACTGTAACCTGATTTCTGTTAGATCAAATTGAAGTGTGTGTGCGTGTGTGTGTGTGTGTGTGTGTGTGTGTGATTTCTCCCTCTCAAATACCTCTGGGTAAGCCTTTCCTGAGAAGAAATCTCTTCTCACTTGGGACCCAACTTATCCTTAGGTTTTCTTGCTTTTCTCTTCCCAGAAGTCATCCTCAAGGCCTGCCTCTGAGCCTGGCTTGCTCCAATCCCTCTTCAATGTTTCCTTTCCTTCCATGCATTCAAATCCCGTCCATCAGTCCTCTAAGAAGACTTCCCTTATAACTCAGGCCCCAGGACACCCCCACACCTTCTGACTTACCCCAGCACTGGACAGAGAAGGTAGCTCTGGGACACCATGCAGCATGGTGCTGTTTGGGGTTTCTCCCCTCAGGTAGCCAGGTAGTTAGTTCCTCCATGCTTACCCCAGAAGCATAGGGTCTAAAAGATGGAAGAGGCCTCAGCACTCCTTCTGAAACATCCCAGTCCTGGATTTACCAGGTCTGAGCTTGCATACCATTTGCGATCTGTCCCAGGAAACCCATTCCATTTCTGGAAGCCACATGTTTCTGAAAGGTTTTCCTTACACAATATGTCTCCATCTAATTCCACCACATGGGCTTGGTTCTGCCCTCTGGGTTCCACAGACAAAAATATCTAATGCCTTCCAGAGGATAGCTCTACAGCTATTTGAAGTTACAGCCAATCTACTTGTTTCTGTTGCAAGCAGAAGAGCCCAGCCTCCCTAAACTGTGCCCCAAAGAATGGAATTTGAACCTTCTTTTCTGTCTATCTGGTCCTCAGAGTGGCAACAGTTTTAGGAATGTAGGCACAGGAGGCTCAGTAAGCATTACACACACACACACACACACACAGCACAGCACACAAAGGAGCAGACTCCTGTCCTGCTGTTCTCACCTGCTCCCACCTCCCACATGCTCCATGGCCCAGGGTCAAAATCACCCAAAGGAGACTTGGAAATTGACCCCCTCCCCATTTAGGGTCCTCATTACCTATGTGGCTCTGCCCAGCAATCCAGCTTGTGCAGGACCCAAATTGGGGAACCCAGGGGTTCTCTGTGCCCAAAACAAACATGGGAATCATGCCTGTGTCCCCATCCCCACAGCCAACAGTGATGAAAGTGACATCATCCATGCAGTCCATGTGGAGAAGAGCCCAGCAGGGAGGCTGGGTTTCAGTGTGCGGGGAGGCTCCGAGCATGGCCTGGGCATCTTTGTCAGCAAAGTGGAGGAGGGGAGCAGTGCAGGTGAGCAGCCCCGGAAGCTGCTGGCTTAGGGGGAGGCAGGGGATGCTGTGGTCAGCAATGAGGGAAAGTCCTCAGCTCTGAAGGGCTGGATCTCATGGGAGATGAGGCGGGCCCTCCCTTGGGCAGAGTGGATCAGGGGACGGAGATTCCTTAATAGGCAATACTCAGAGCCTACTCTGAGGATCTGCACATTGAGGGAGGAAGCTCGGTACCCTAGGGAACTCTGTCTGGTGGGGAGGTCAGCCCCCTCGCCACTCCCTGGTGCAGAGCGCGCTGGCCTGTGCGTGGGGGACAAGATCACAGAGGTGAACGGACTGAGCCTGGAGAGCACCACGATGGGCAGCGCCGTGAAGGTGCTGACAGGCAGCAGCCGCCTGCACATGATGGTACGGCGCATGGGCCGGGTGCCGGGCATCAAATTCTCCAAGGAGAAAACCACGTGGTGAGCAGCCCCAGCGCTCCCAACCCCCCCACCCCTGAGCAGGAGAAGCCACAAACACTCCAATTCCCGGGCAATCCAATAGACTGAGTCTCCCTCCCTGCCCTACTTCAATGGCACTGCTGTCCAACACCAAGGCCCTGTTCCCTCATTGCTGCTGCTGTGAAACTAGGGCACAGTATCAGCACCTCCCCTACAGGGGCATTGGAAGGAGTAGAAATAGGGCCCTGGCACTGGGGGTGTGGTTTAACGTAGAGAGCATGCTCAGTGAGCTCGAGACCCTGGGTTCCATCTCCATCACCAAAAGAAAAAAGAAAAAAGAAATGGGGCCCTGCATATTGCAACTGTTCAATAAAGAGGTGATTAGGATGGTCCCCCAGATTCAACACAACTATGTCCCACTGAGGATCCTAGGCCTGGGATGTCTCCGGGAGGCAACCTCCCTTTTCCATGCAGCTATCAGGGCTGCTGGGAGGGGAGATGGGTGGTGGCGGCTGGGGACCCCACCTGAGGGCCCCTTGCTGCTGTCCCAGGGTGGACGTTGTGAACCGGAGGCTGGTGGTGGAGAAGTGCAGTTCCACTCCGTCCAACAGCAGCTCGGAGGATGGCGCAAGGCGCATAGTCCACCTGTACACGACCTCGGATGACTTCTGCTTGGGCTTCAACATCCGAGGGGGCAAGGAGTTTGGTCTGGGCATCTATGTGTCCAAGTGAGGACAGGGACAGGGTTGAAATGGAGTAACTAAAGGTTGGGCTGGGAATGGGACTGGGGATGGCCTGCAAATGAGGCCTGATCAACTGCATGTCCAAATGAGGGCCCAGGTCAGGGGCGGACCTGATGGGGGATGAGGTCACCAGGAGGTCACCGGGAGGAGGGATGAGGTCCCATATCCAAGAGAAAGGTGACTAAATCCGGGTGAGGGAGACAGACCAGAGTCTCATCAACTGACACCTGTCTGACCCAGAGTGGACCATGGTGGGCTGGCCGAGGAGAATGGCATCAAGGTGGGGGACCAGGTCTTGGCCGCCAACGGTGTCAGGTTCGACGACATCAGCCACAGCCAGGCCGTGGAGGTGCTGAAAGGCCAAACGCACATCATGTTGACCATCAAGGTGGGCAGGACTCTGGGAGTCAGGGAGAGGCCAGAGTAGTGGAAGTACTTCCCAGACTACTCTGGATCTTAATTGTGCTCCTTGCTCTCCCCATATGACATTTCCATGGCCACATGTAAGGGAGAGAAGGTATTGTTCAAATTCCCCTTTTGCAAAAGAAGAAACTGAGGCTGAGAGAGGCATAGTCAGTGATTGTGCTGGTCAGCAGCCTAGCCTGGCTCCAGTCCTGCTCCCAAGATTCCTAAAGCAGCACCCTTTCTTCTGAATGGTGGAGGGCTAGGGTTGAAGGAGCAAATGTCCTGCCCACAAGGGTGGAGTGGTAGCTGTGGCTTTGGGCAAAGTCCTGGTGGTAGGTACCCTCAGGCCACAGGGCAAGGAGCCCTAGGCTGGGGCCAGAGATCAGATTTCAGGGGAGGCAGCTG
Source organism: Sciurus carolinensis (assembly GCF_902686445.1). Classification (NCBI taxonomy): domain Eukaryota; kingdom Metazoa; phylum Chordata; class Mammalia; order Rodentia; family Sciuridae; genus Sciurus; species Sciurus carolinensis. The sequence goes on along the minus strand of NC_062217.1, from coordinate 149,720,346 downwards.
GATTCATTATTCATGTAGGTCTCACACTTGCCTGAGGATCAGGCCCTTCTCACTCTGCAGGAAGGATGCCTCACTCTCCCCTGGTGCCAACTGGTGGCCCCTGCTCTGCCTTCTCCTTCATCACCGGGTCTTGCCCATCTCAACATTCAGTGCTTCCTCCACCCCCACCATTTCCCATCTCTCCCACATCCCATTTCTCCCTTTCCTTCCTCGAATTCTCCCAGATCCCCTCCTCACTCCTGCTCTGTCCATTATTCATTCATTTAACAATATTTTTCAGGGCTGGGGTTATACCTCAGTGGTACAGTTCTTCCCTAGCAGGATCAAGGTCCTGGGTACAATTCCCAGCACTACATAAAACAAAAATGAAACACAATAGTTTTGAGCACCTACTGTGTGCTGGATGCTATGCCAGGTACTGGGGCTTCAGCAATGAACAGGACAGACAAGGTCTCTGTTCCTGGAGGGAAACTAACAAACCAGATGCTTGTAGACTGTGACAAATGCCACCAGGAAATGAACAGAGAGGTGGAATGGAGTAATTTAGGAAGATCCCTATAACCAGGGGACATCAGGGTAGGCCTCTCTGAGGAAGTGACAAAGAACAAGAGTGAGCTGAAGGAAGAGAATACAGGCAGAAGGAAGGGCAGGTGCAAAGACCCTGTGGTACAAGGGAACTTGGCATGCTTAGAAATAAAGTGGCCAATGTGATTAGAGCAGTGGATTCAGGGGAGAAATGGAAAGTAAAAATTTACTCCTGTCCCATTTCTTACCTTCCCTTCTCACCTGCTCCTCCTGTACCCACTGTGACCTCCCCAGGAGACAGGCCGGTACCCTGCCTACAAGGAGATGGTTTCTGAGTACTGTTGGCTGGACCGATGTAAGTGACTTAAGTCCCCAAAGTTGGAGGGAATGGGCTAAGGCCTAAGGGTGGGGCCAGGATTTCTGAAGAAGGAAAGGACAGGGACCAAGATCCACTCAGGACCCTCACTTCGCCTAGAGCTGTTTCTGCTTCTGGACCCTCCACTGAGGTCTTGCAGATTCAATTCCAGGCTCTACCATGGCCCTGAGCCCCAGAGAGTGAATAGAGAAGTGCTTTGCCTGATATTTCTCACAAGCCACAGGCAAGACTGCAGAGCTGCCGGTGGCTTTAACCTTGGCGGCTGCCTGACCTTCCTTCCTCTACCCGCAAGCCCCAGGGTGATCTGCAAGCCTCGCAGAGTGCTGGGTAAACCGGTCATGTGCCCAGGTGCTGCAGGTGCCCCTGCCTTGCCATCTCCCTGCAGTGAGCAATGGGGTGCTGCAGCAGCTGTCACCTGCCTCTGAGAGCAGCTCCAGTGTCTCCTCATATGCCTCCAGCGCCCCCTATAGCTCGGGCTCCCTGCCCTCCGACCGCATGGATGTCTGCCTGGGGCCTGATGACCTGGGCAGCCATGGACCAGGTTGGGGACGGGCAGACACGGCCATGCAGACAGAGCCTGATGTGGGGGGCCGTGTGGAGACTTGGTGCAGCGTGCGGCCGACAGTCATCCTCAGGGACACAGCCATCCGCTCCGATGGACCCCCTCCTGCCCGCCGCCTTGACTCTGCCCTCTCAGAGTCCCCCAAGACTGCTCTGCTGCTGGCCCTCAGCCGACCCCGGCCCCCCATCACACGCTCCCAGAGCCACCTGACCCTATGGGGTACGTGGGGGATGGGAGGCCGTTTCTTTCTCTATAGCCCCTGGTCCAAAACCTGCCTCATACTCTGTCCCAGGCCCCACGCCTCTTTTTGCCTCAGATCTTGACCCAGGCTCAGCTCCAAAACATACTCAGACCCTGCTCTAGGCTCCATTTTAAACCAGACCTGGGCCTCAAACCCGCCCTCGGTCCTAGCCCCAGCTTTGATCCCCAAACCAGCCCTAACCCCTGTCCTTTCAATTTGGAGTACCAGTCCTGTTTCCCCAAGCCCCAGATTCCTCACACAGCTGCACTTGTGTGATGCAGGAGGGATGGAACTGCAGGAGGACCCCCAAACCTTTCTCACCCTACACGGCTGCAGATCTGTCTGCCACCCCCACTCTCCCTTTTCTCTGCCCCTTCCCACACCCCTGCCCCTCGTCCTTCCCTTCTGCCCACCCTCCAGCCCCCCGGGTGCTCCCTCGTGTCTGCAGAGGAGAAGAAACAGCGGAAGAAGGAGAAGTCGGGGTCCCCTGGGGAGAAGGGGGCCCTGCAGCGCTCCAAGACTCTGATGAACCTCTTCTTCAAGGGAGGGCGGCAGGGGCGGCTTGCAGGGGATGGGCCCAGAGAGACCTGGACACTGGACAGCAGGAGCCCAGCCAAAGTCCGCCCTCGCCTGGACCTGGAGAAAGGTAAGTGCTGGATTGGTCAGACAGGGAAGATGGGGCAAAGTCCACCAGCTAGGGCCTCTGGCATACCACGTCAGCATTCAACCTGGAGAGCCTCAGTGTCCTCATAGTTAAATGGGAGTAATAATATCTGTTTCTTTAGAGTACCAGGGAGTAAGTGAATTAGTGAACATGTATCACTTCCTACATTGTCTGGCACACAGAAGGTGCTCAGAAAATGTGGTGGTCGTTGTCATCTTGCCTTACCTCCCATTTTAAAGAAAGGGAAAATTACAGAGTCAAAACACAGCAAGGAAGCTCTTGGTGGTGGCAGTAGTGGGACTTGCTTTGCCAGGCATCTGGCTTCTCAGGCCCAATCCAATTCTAGAACCATCCTTGAGCAAGACCATTTCTAGATCAGGGCCTAGGCAGAAGGTCTAGCTCAGGCTGAACTCACCGGGGCTTCCTAAGGACACTCCTAAGAGGGCTGTTCTCCCTGGTAAGGCCCAGAGATCATACCAAAAGTGATGAGTTAAGACTCTTAGAGTTGCATCTGACAGAAACTCAGCCCAAACTAGCTTTAAAAATCACCTCTTGCCAGGTGTGGTGGTGCATGCCTGTCATCCCAGTGACTCAGGAAGCTGAGGCAGGAAGACTGCAAACTTGAGGCCAGCCTCAGCAACTTAGCAAGACCCTAAGCAACTTACCAAGGTCCTGTTTCAAAAGAAAAAATAGAAAGAAAAAAAAAAAAAAAAAAAAGGCACCTCTTGGCAGACTTGGTGATGCACACCTGTAATCCCAGCAACTCAGGAGGCTGAGACAGGAGGATCATAAGTTTGAGGCCAGCCCAGTAATTTAGCAGATTTTTTAATTTAAAAAATAAAAAGTGCTGAGGATGTGGCTCCCAGGCTAATCGCCTCTGGGTACAATCCCTGGTACCAAAAACAAAAACAAAAGCAAAAAAATAAACCCACCTCTTAGCTTACTACTAACTTAATCAGGTTTAAAGGTCTGAACAATGTCACCACATGTGTCCCCCTCCATCTTTTGGTTTCATTTTCTGGTGGGTTGGTTTAGCAGACTTCACTGACTTGGAGGTAAGATGGCCACTATTGTTTCACAACCCCCAGGGAGAAGGAGTTTCTCCTGTGGTAGTTCCAGCTAAGTCTCATAAACATGCCTCTCAGTCCCACTGGGGTCACACCATGCTAAACAAACCACTGTGATGTGGGAGACAAAGTGCTTTTGCTGGCCAGCCTGGGCCACATGCCCACCCCAGAGAGCATGGGCTGAGAATGCGGGCAGTTGGGTCCCCAGGAGACAATCAGTGTGAAGTTTCCAGAAAGGGGAGTGGATGTTGGGTAGGTGAAAACAATCAGAGGAAGAGGAGCTGGATGCTGCCCCACCCTGGGGTTGGATGTTCTGGGGTCTCAAAGTGACAGTCCAATGGGAGAGACCTCCCTGCAAATTAGGGCCAGCACCTACTCCTTCGCCTCTCTCTCTTCCCACAGCTCAGAACACTGTTCTCTCCTGGTTCTCAGCTCACCTCTCTGGTCACTCTACTCTGACCTTTGAAGGCTCCTCTTTTCCGCTCTGTCCCTTGAAGGTAGGTACCCCAGGCTCTGTCCTTGGGGTTCTTTCCTCTTTCTTTCAAATGAATCTCCCTGAACAGCACTCACACTGAATTCCCTCTTGATCCAAAATCTTCACCGATTCCCTGTTGCCTAAGAGTGAAGTCTCTAGCTACGCATGACCTTCAAGCCCCTCGGGTCCAAGTTTTTTGTCTCCCTGTTCAACCTACTTTGCAGCCTGAACTCTCCCTTTCTGACAGTATGAGTCCCCCAGCCCCTGTCTCTAATTGGGGACCCAGAGCCTGCCTGAGCCTTTTTCTTCTTCACAGCAGGGGGCGTTGGGCCTGTACAGAAGTTTGTCACCTGGAGACTGAGACGTGGTAATTCATCCATCTCTTTCCCAAGGCCTGGTCAATAGTAGAGTAGCAGGTGAGGGTTCAAGTGGGACCAGTTTGGTGGCTTTGGACTAAACTCTATTGGGGTCAATCAGGTAAAGAGGTACATATTGGGAGCAGTTCAAAGTATTGGACTAAGCTTACTTATTGTTCCCAACTAGGAAAGATAGGGCTGCAGAGAGATAAGGGGGTACATTTTGAGGGTTTGTGTTGAGTCTCCCAAAGACATTTTTGGGGTCAATAAGAAAGCCTGTGATAGGACTTCCAATGGGAACCAGACTGGTATGACAGTGTATTTTTACAGAGGTCCCTGGGACAAGACTCCATTAAGGAATAGACTGGTGTAGGGGTGTGTCTGGGGACTAGCGGGAGTAGGGTTGGTACTCCACTGGTGGTCAGGTTGCTGTGGAAGGCCATACTGGGGAGTAGGTGGGCTAGATTAGAGTTTCGTGCTAGGTACCTGGGCTTCTCGGCTGGCCTGTTTTTCAGGCCTGACCCTTGCTAGGGAAGCCCTCCCCCACCCACCCCAACAGCTCCTGCTCCTCCATCACACCTTTTTGCCCCTGCCCTGCAGACCGGGAGAGGGGCCAGGCCCTGATTTCTGCCAGGTCCGGGAGCCCCTCCAGCCAGCTGCCCAATGAGCAGGTGCAGGCCTGGGAGAGCCGGCGACCCCTCATTCAGGACCTGGCCCGGCGGCTGCTGACAGATGATGAGGTGCTGGCGGTCACTCGTCACTGCTCCCGGGTAAGCCCCCTCCCATTCCATAGCCCTGGCCCACAGCAGCTCACTCACCTGGCCCCTTATTCATTCAGGCCACTATCCACTGACCAGTATCTAGGCTTGATTCTGAGAGGCCGGCAGTCAGTAAAAGAAAAATACATTCTCTCTCTCTCTCTCTCTCTCTCTCTCTCTCTCACACACACACACACACACACACACACACACACACACACACAGGAAAGGGAGCTAGACAACAACTAGATCCAAAACACCCCTAGTATCAAATCACTCAAGATTCTGTGAAGGAAAAGAACATGAAAGATAACCCTGGAGATACATACTAAGTGGCGTGGTCTAGGAAGGACTCTCTGAGGAGGTGACTTTCAAGCTGAGGAGAAGAGAGAAGGCAGACAGGTGATGAGTGTGTGAAAAGGAGTCCCTTAGAGTCCCTCTAAGCTTCCATCCAGTCTTATCCTCCTTGTCTCCTTTTATTCCTGGGGCAGTCAGTAGATCCACCCAAGCCCACTTCTGTTACCCAAGTAACTAAGTTACTTACCCAAGTAAGCAATCCGCCACCGTTATTCTGTTCCCTTCTAGTTCAAACAGAACCGAAGGACCCTAGGGCAGAGTGGGCGTCAGTTCTTGTGGAGTCCCTAAAACCTGAATATTGGGGAGGCTGTGTGGGTGCAGCTTAACCCCCTAGGAAGACCAGAAGATTCTATCCTATCCTGTCTCAGGAAACCCTGGAATTCTGTGGGTTCTGTACAGCTCGTGCAAGCTGAGGGGTTTCAGAAAGTCATGTGTGGATTCCTCCACCCTCACATTGCTCAGGCTGATGTTATGTATCAGTGTGATGTGTGCATTGGCATGTCTGTGAGCTACCTGGTTTGTGTCAACATGATTGCATGATTTTATCTATGTATGGACTTGTATGTGTTTGGCTAGTGCATATGTGTGTCCAGGTATTGTCACCTGGACACTAAGTTGTGGTTATTCATGCATCCCCTTACCAAGGTCTGGTCCACAGCAGAGCTGCAGATAGGGATGCATGTTGGGAGGCAGCTACTGGACTCAGAATTAAACTCACACTCAGCTCTGAGTGCTAAGTACAACTGTATTCATCAGCCTCCAGTGAGCTTGCACCTCTGAGATATGACCACTAGGTGGGGCTCTGTACCTGTTTCTTTGGCCAGCACCTTTCCCCCTCATCCCTCCACTGCACAGCTCTCCAGTCAGGACCTCCTCTCACTGTGTCCCCATATCACCTACAGGCTCTGCATATGTCCCAAACCTGACCCAGTCCCTTCCACCATCCTCTGGGATGAATCCTGGGCCTCAGGGATTGGTAAAGTTCCTCTAATGCCTGAGCTATAAAGCCCCGAACCTCAGGCCTCCCTTCTCTCTCCTCTCTGAGCCATCTCTCCACAACCATCAGCCCATACTACCTCTCCGATCACTCTATGCTCCCCAGGGCACCTCGCCACCACTTATATTTGGCAGAATAGAATATAAATGGCTTATTCTCATGTTCAAAGCCCTCTCCGATGTCACTCCTCATCCTGCTTCAGCTTTCCCCTGGTCTTCCTACAGTCACCAGCTTGGCCAGTACAGGTGATGAACTAAGCTGCTTCGGGAGGACTAGTCACAGCACTCACACCTGTGCAGCCCCTTGCGGAGGCTCCTCATGGACCCTGTGGCCACACTAAGCCTGTTTACTCATTGTTCCACCTTGCCTTTGGAGAACTTTCCTCCCAAATTTCATACATTTACCTGATCTATTCTTTTAGAGTCTGAGTAAAGGCCACCATCTCCAGGAAGCCCACTCAGATCCTCCGCCTCTTCTGAAGCCCCCTGCCCCACCACCAGGGGTTTATGTTTCACTGTGGAACACGGTTCATTTACCCTTCATTCCACTAGACTGGGTTTCTGAGGATCTGGGACAGGGGTCTTCATGATTGCCCAGTATAGGGCCTGGATGCTGAATGATTTGTGGACATGATGTATGTACACACATGTGGCTGTTACTGTGTCATTTGCTTGTCTTTCTTCAGACAAAAAGGAGTACATTATGATTTGTGTATGTATGAATGCCTGTAACTTTGCGTGTGGTTTAGGGCCACACACGTAGTTTATATTTATTTCCAGCTATTTATGAATGACTCACTCTGACCACCAGAGGATGCACTATCTTTCTATGTCCATAGAAGAGGTTCTCCTAGTGCATGTCCCTGAATCTGTTTCCCTCTCACCACCAGGGGACAGTGTTCTGTCCAAGTAGGGTGGTTCCCAGTGTTCAGTTCTCCTGAGTCTGTGGGGTGTGGCATCCGGGCTGGTGGCATCCAGGCAGTGCCAGGCAGCAGGGTACTGACTGGAGAAGCTTTTTGTAGAGCCACCCCTTCCTCAAGGTCCCCACGCTAGGTCCAAACAAAGGGCCAGGCCCACAGCCCAGTGTTGGGTTCAAATTCCTCCCTTCTGCCTGGAGGAGGGGGTGGGGAAGAGAGCCTGCTCCCTGCTCACTCTTTTCTGCCACCAGAGCAGGCAAGAGCCAGACATCTCTGGTTCCAGTCCCTCCTCATACTTCCTTATCTGTATCACTTTGAGCAAAGTCCCTTCTGAGCCTCAGTTTATTCATTCATAAAACAGAAATAGTTAATATCATCTCTCAGGGTGGTTAAGTGAGAGGTCATATGTAAAAGGCTTAGAAAAGTATCTGTCACAAAGCTGCCATTTATCAAGGATCTGTTATTATTTCAGGCTTCTACATGGTCACTGAGATAAGACCATCCTCTAGACCCTGGAGTGGTGTGAACATTTCCTAAATCATGGAGGGTTGAATGGGTCCCAGGGTCTCTGTGTTTCCCCTGGCCCAGCTCTGAAGTCCCTACCTTTGGTGCCTCTATCTGCAGTATGTGCATGAGGGTGGCGTGGAGGACCTGGTCAGGCCCCTGCTGGCTATTCTGGACAAGCCTGAGAAGCTGCTGCTGCTGCGGGACATCAGGTGGAGAGGGGCTTGAGGGGTGGCATCAGGAGGGAATCCCTGATACCTCGACATCCCCAGGGCTGAAGCTCCTTCCAGTACCTCCAAAAATGAACTCTACTCACCCACATCTCTTGACTTCCCCAGGAGTGTGGTGGCCCCCACAGACCTGGGCCGCTTTGACAGTATGGTGATGCCCGTGGAGCTGGAGGCTTTTGAGGCCCTCAAGAGCAGGGCAGGTCAGCAGCGGGGGGCCAGGACTTCAGGATCCTGAGGCCTAGTGGGGGTGGAGGTGGGATCTCACAGTGGAGAGGCCAGCAGAGGTTGCTGAGCTTCTGACCTGTTCTCTCCAACCAGTGAGGCCTCCTGCTTTGAGACCAGCCCGGCAGGACACGCCACCCAAGCGTCATCTCATCACCCCTGTGCCTGGTCAGTTGGAATCACAAAACCCAAGGAGGGGGCACAATCCTGGGAAAATTAGGAGAGAGAAGGGGCCTTCCACCCCTGCCCCCAAATGGGGTTGTCATGGTATAAAGCCTATTAGGTTCCCTGAAGGAAAGCCCTCGTCCATTTTCATCCTCACTCACTACCTGTACTGTTACTTCATAACTGCTTTTAAATCCTCTTGCTTTTTAAATCTAGTCTCATTCTATGTGATAATCTTGGGGAAATTATCAGTTTGTTGTGCTAGTCGTATTTTTTATTAGACACACATGAAAGTCGAAATGTAATATGAACCAGGCACAGTGGTGCATGCCTGTAATATTTGACTTGGGAGGCTGAGGCCAGAGGATCACAAGTTCAAAGTCAGCCTCAGCAACTTAGCAAGGCCCTAAGCAACTCACCAAGACCCTGTCTCAAAATAAAAAATAAAAAAGGCTGGGGTTGTGGCTCAGTGGTTAAGCACCCCTGAGTTCAAAGTCTAGTACCAAAAAAAAAGAAAAAGCATTACAATAGAAAGTGTGACTATAATAGATGGTGTTTGTCTCCTGTCCCAGTGGGCAGTGTCCTTTACTATGGCTCAGCAGTGGGTCTGAGCAAATGCAGGTCTGGTTCTCATAGGTCACACACAAACAAAGGCAAGGCCTGGGGGCTGGAAAGGTGGTCTGAGCTGGAAGGCCAAGAGGCAACAGCCTGACCTTGGTCTCTTCCCCAGATAGCCGAGGAGGCTTCTACCTGCTGCCTATGAATGGCTTCTCTGAGGAGGAGGATGGGGAGCTGAGGGAGCGGCTGGGGGGCCTCAAGGTCTCCCTGAGTGCCTCGGCTCCCCGCCACCCTCATCAGGGGATCCCTCCTCTCCAAGATGTGCCAGTAGATGCCTTCACACCATGCCGAAGCACACGTACGCCCCCTCTCCCACCACCCCCTGTGGCTCCCCGGCCACCTCGGCCTAACTGGCTGCTGACAGAACCCCCAAGCAGAGAAGATCCCCAGCAGAGCCAGAGTCAGAGCCAGGGCCCAGCCCAGAGTCGCAGCAGAAGCCACAGCAGGGGTCGAGGCAAGTCCCCTGGGCGGAGGCGCTCCCCTTCTCCAGCAGCCATCCCCACCTCCAGTGCAGCCAATGGGCGCTACCACAGGCCTCGAAAGGCCAGGCCCCCTCTGCCACGACCCATGGATGGGCAGGTGGCCAAGGTGGGGGCCAGGCAAGGGCCCTCAGAGGATGGATCTGGCAGGGGAGCTGAGGAGGCAGCCAAGAAGGCCCCCAGTGGGGAGCTGAGGACAGTCACACTGTCTAAGATGAAGCAGTCCTTGGGTGAGTCCAGGGTGGACTGGGCCAGTCGGGTGGACCCTTGAGTTTGGGTGGTTGGTGAGCTTGAATTTTGAGGCCTGGGCCTAAGAAAAAGAACCTGGGGTAAAGCGGGATCTAGATTTGGGGGAACTGGGATCTGAAGGATTTGGGAGCTGAGACAAGGAATAATAGAACCTGGGGTTTGGGAGAAGTTGGGGGCCCTGGATTTTGGGATGGGGCCCCAGGGTTTTGGGGTGTGGCTGTATTCTCACCCAGAGCTTTTGACCCTCTCTAGGCATCAGCATTTCAGGGGGCATCGAGTCCAGGGTGCAGCCCATGGTGAAGATAGAGAAGATCTTCCCAGGGGGAGCCGCCTTCCTCAGTGGAGCCCTGCAGGTGGGTGAAGCACCAGTCCACTCCCAAGGCCCAGAGCTGAAGTCTGGCAGGGTGTGGGGCTGTTACACGTTCACCATCCAGCCGGACGTGTTCAGACCAGGTCGTGGGAGGCAGCTTGAGAGCATGAGGGTCAGGAGAGCAGGCCTAAGGGGAGAATCTGTCCCTTGATGCTAGCCTAGGCCTGAGGACGGCCCATCCTGTTCCACCCTGGGCCTCAAGGGACAAAAGGCCATTGTCTGTGCCCCACCCTGCCCCCAACTGCTCCAGGCACAAAAGTCCCATTGTCCATCTCCTGAACCCAGTTGGGGGAGGAGTGTCCTAGCCTGTGGAGGTGAGAGGACACTGCCTTCAGGTTAGATGGTGAGGTGGGAGTGACTAGGGGAGTGCATGACTCTCTGACCTCCATCCCAGGCTGGTTTCGAGCTTGTGGCAGTGGATGGAGAGAGCCTGGAGCAGGTGACCCACCAGCGAGCAGTGGACACCATCCGCAGGGCTTATAGAAACAAGGCTCGGGAACCCATGGAGCTTGTGGTCAGGGTCCCTGGGCCTGGTCGGCTCCCCTTACCCACTGACCTGTCAGTCCTCACTGATCAGCACCTTCCTCATGATCCTCCCCTCTGCCCACCCACCCCTTGATGCTGCTCCAGTTCCCTCCCGCTGGCTCCCAGAACCTCCCATCAGTGCCCTGTCCCTTCCTACAGAGGCCAGACTTCTCCAGAGGACTACTAGCCCAGCCCCTTCCCCAACCCTCCAGACTCCTGAGACTAACCCCTCACTCTCCCCAGATTCCCCATGACTCTTTCCAAGGACCTCAGATCCCTGCCCCCCAACACCGAATCCAAGTCTTCCGGGCTGGGGATGTAGCTCAGTTGGTAGAGTGCTTACCTTGCAAACACAAGGCCCTGGGTTCAATCCCCAGCACCACAAAAAAAAAAAAACAAAAAAACCCAAGTCTTCCTGTTGATTCTGGGACCGCTCCTGTGAAGCTCCAGGACACTCAGGAGCATCCCAGGCCTGCTTGCTCTGCCTACCAGAGCTCCACAATGCTAGCTCTGCTCCCCTCCCAGCTTGTCAATTAGGCTCTGCCTTTTCCCGATAAACTTGGGGTCCTCGGACAAGGTGCTAACAGGCAGACTGTCACCTGCACTCACTGTCCCCGTAAACTCCCAAGACAGGGAGGGGATTGAAAAACCTAAGGTCTGGAGCCTAGGATCAGTGAGCATTTTCTCATGATGTCCTCCCTCCCCAACTCCCAATTCCCTCAAGATGTGAGGAACAAAAACTGATGAGAGTCCTCAAGGGGTCAATGCATCTACCCCCCCGTTCTCAGCTAGCAGTTAGGCAAGACACAAGATGGAAAGCTTTTCCAGTTCCTAAAGCAGAGACACATCTGTGTTGTGGAACTCTAGGACCTCACTTTCTGCTGGATTTGTCCTTCCCCTATCACCTTTCCTCCCCTTAGTAAGAGCTGAGAGGTATGGGAGTTGCCAGCAAACAAAGAAGGGATGGAGGTCAAACAGGTTCCTCCAGCACTCGTTTATCCAGCAAACTCACGTTTTTAAAACCAAAAACTTTTTTTTAATTTTTTCTTTGGGTTTGTACAAGAAATTTACAGTGTGAAAAATATACAAGTGAAAACAAGGCCATAAACCTGGGTGTTGGGAAGGGCTGCTTGGTCACAAACACAAATAAACAAGACATTTCTAAGTTCTTCCTTTGGTCTGACTTCAGCCCCCTCAGCCCAGGAGGGAGGCTGCAGAGCTGGGACATGGGGATCTCACCCCAGTTCCAGCCCTGTCCCCCAACATGGCCAGGTGGGGGCAGGCACATCTGGAGCAGCTGATGCCATCTGGCTCTCTCTGGCTTTGGAGTGGGGAGAATGTGATGAGGGATCCCCGTCCTTCTCCCAGCTCCCGTGACTGGAGAGGGCTGGCAAGCATCTGGGGCAAACAGAACTGGCGGGTGGCATTGGCAGCAGCTGGGGAGTGAAATGGGCAGAACAGTAGGAGCCTCTGGATAAAGTGAACATGGGGCGTTCAGGGGACTGATCTTGCTCTTCCAAGTCACAGGGGCACCCAAGTTCGTAGCAGAGGCCCAGAGGCCTGTACCCTGGAAGACAAGTGGCTCTGAAGCCTTTAGACTTGGGGATGCTCACTGGGTCCTGGGTTCTGAGTGGCCTTTGGCTCCTGCCCCCTTCCGTGGAGCTCACTGTGGAGCTGGAGCCCTAGATTTCAGTGGCAGTGATCTCCTCCAGGCAGATGCAAGGTGCTGACTCAGCCAGGCCCAGGTCGGCGAGCTCCCGGGCCTCCAGCTCCAGGCTGAGCTGCTGCAGCTCCTGCTCCAGCTGCCGGTTGCGTCGGTACATCTGGATGTAGTTGTGCTGCAGCTGCTTCTGGTAGCGGATCACCTGCTCCTTCTCTGCCTGCCAGGCCAGTCGCTCCCCCTCAAAGCTGTCCCTCTGTTCTTCACCCCGCCGCCGCTCCCGCTGCAGCTCTGCCCGCAGTCGCTCCACTTGGGCCCGCAGGCTGCCTCCTGCCCCAGCTGCTGCCCGCTGCACCTTGGCCTCGTCACTCTCTGCCAGGAGAAACGGATCAGCCGTGGCAGGTGGCACAGGGGGCTCCCGCAGTCCAGCTGCCTCAGCGTCCAATTGCCCGGCCTTCTCCCGCAGCCGCTCAGCCTCCTGGCGATGCCGCTGTAGCTCCTGGGAGCAGGTCTCCAGCTCCAACTCCCGAGCTCGGGCTGCCTCCTGCAGGCCCCGGGCTCGGCCCTCACTGACCCGCAGGGCAGCCCGGGCCTCCCGCAGTGCCACCCGCAGGGCTACCAGCTCGCTGCCCTTCTGCACCAGCTCTGCCTGAGACTCCTTCAGCTGCTGCTTCAGCAGGGAGATCTCGCCTGACTTCTGGCACACCTGAGGGTGGAAGGTGGTCAGGAAGGATGGTGAGAAGGGTTCTCTGGGGGAATCAGGCACTGGACATCATGCTGTGCATTCAGGAGGCTCAATCATTACCCGCATTTTATAGAGAGAGACGCTGAGGTGAGACTAGTCACATATCTAAGGTCATACACATTGTAAGGGGCTGAAGGGGAACACAGACCAGATCTTTTTCCTTCAAAGTGGTGTTGTGAAAACATCAGAAGATACTGTGGAAGCTCTGCCTAGCTGTGGGAACAAGGTGGTTGTGGTGTGGTGTGAGTGGGAGCAATCACGGGCAGAGCGTGTATCCAGGTGAGAGGTGCCACAGCCGTGGGTATGAGAACAGACATCAGAGCCAGATTGCCTGGGTTCAAATCTTAGTTCTGCCTGATATGTGGGACTTGGCTCCAGCTTACCTGGGCCACCATTTCTTTGTGTCTAAAATAGGGATATTAACAATACCCACTTTGTAGGGAAGACAGTGAGACAGCAATGCCACTGGCTATGTGGGCACCAAGCCAGACCAACAAGGAGACCTAATGAGGAGACCCCCACCCAGAAAGGGATATCGGAGGGGTCCTCATCTCACATAGGTGAGAAAGGACAGGCATTCTGGGGGTGGCCGGCTGGTATGGCTGCGCCTGTCTCTCCAGGGTGTGTCCTGGTGTGACCCTCCTGCCTGTCCCTCCCGGTCTGGCGCACCTCCCACTTGGTCTCCTCCAGCCGTGGCCCAAGTTCCCGCTGCTCCCGCTCGAAGGTGGCACAGCGCCTCTCCAGCTGCTCGCGCTCCTGCAGCAGCTGCGCGAAGTCGTCCTGCAACTGCCGCTTCTCTTGCTGCAGCTGGAACACCTGCAGCTGCAGCAGCTGCTGGGCGCGCTGGGCACGCTGTGTGGCCTGCTGCGTCTGGGCTGCACAGTCCTCACGCAGGGCCTCGCGCTCTCGCGGCCAGTGCCGCTGCCGCTCCCCGAATGCCTGAGGATGAGAAGGCAGGTCTGTCCTGCGCATGCTCTCCAGACCAAACCCTGCCACCCTCACTAGCTCACTGCCCAGGTGGCCCACGGCTTGGGTTCTGAGAGGGCACAGTCCATGAAACCAGGAATAATTATAACAACAGTATTAGGGATGGCTTTTACAGTAACAGAAACTACCACCATAGTAATAGCAAGCATTTACATGGTACTTCTAGGTGCCAGGCACTACTTTAAGCACTTTATACCCTTTGCCTTATTTAATTCGCATGACGACCCTATGGAGCCAGCAATATCCCCATTTATAGATGGAGAAACTGAAGCTCTGTAAAGTTAAGTAACTTGCTCAACTTAAAAAATTGGCACACGGCAGGCAGCTCTGACTCCTTACCACTCCACAGATCATGCCACACTCCCTGGCAGGGGGTCTTAGACTAACTGCCCAGGCCCGCCTCCCCCAAATGGAAACCTTCCTTGTACGTTCTGCCACACCACCCCCAGGGCCACCACTGACCACACCTGGCACACGGTGGCCTCGCTCTCATCCAGACTGTCCCGTAGCTGCTGCAGCTCTGCCTCACGGTCTCGGTCTCGGTCTCGGAGCTTTCCTTCCAGGACACAGTGCAGTAGGGCCTCATCCGAAGGGGGAGGAGGGGGTGGTGGTGGTGGGGAGCGGTCCCCACAGGAACTGCTGTCAGGGGAGGCCCTGGGACCACTACCCAAGAGTGCCCCAGCCACTCGGCCCCCCAGAGAGCCCGTGCTCTTGCTGGAGGAGGACCGGCCACTGTCTGAGTGGGAAGGCCCAGTAGGAGCTCCTCGGGCTGGCCCAGGCAGTGCCCCCCGCCCAGGGCCATGGGAGGGTAGGTGCCCGCCTGGGGAGCTGGTGGCTGGCTCAGCACCCCCTGTGCTGTAGGTAGGCAGGCTGGACAAAGAATTTCGGCCGGAGTCAGATAGAGTCCCTGATGGGCAGCCACTGGCCCAGCCACTTAGTGCCAGGGGTTTGTCAGCGGCCGAGGAAGAGGAGGAAGAAGAGGAGGAAGAAGCAGGGCCCCCAAACAACTGTGTCAGGCTGCCTTGGCTCCCAGACAACCCTGTGGCCCGAGGACCCAGGAAGCTAGGTAGGGAGGGTGCCCCTCGAGGTTTGGGCAGCACTGGCTTGAAGGCTGTTGGGCGGATCAGGATTTTCTCCATGTTCTGAAACGAGGTAGCATGTAACACTGAGGATGAGCTGCCGGATCCTTCAAAGCCCTTGACATGCTCCCTGCCCTCCCATCTGGGATCCCCAATCCCCATAAATTAATAAGATCTGCTACCACTGGCAGAGGGCCTCCTGAGGGACAATTTTATGTCAAGTGATTCGAAAGGTTCATTTCCAGTCAATTACGACAGACAAGTAAAACATTATCACCATCCCCATATTACAGATGAGGAAATGGAGGCTGATCCAGGCCACAGGCCTTGTCCAAAGTCAAATTCATAGCTGTTGTATACTGATAATTTAAAAAACTAACATTTACTGAATACTTGCTAGGTCCTAAGTACTAAGTACTAAGCATTACTTGACTTAGTTCTCATATAACAGCCTATGAAAATTGTCCCATTACCTTGACTAGATAGAAAACAGAAAATGGGGCTCAGAGAGACTAAGTGATTTCCCTGAGGTCACACAGCCAGAATGTGACAGTTGGGATTAGAAACCAGGACTAGCGAACCTTGAGCTCACATTTTACCCTGTAAAAAGGCTTCCAAATTCCTGCTTCCCCAGGGAAGGGGGATTCTTATTCCACCAGGCCCCCTAAGAGTGGCTGGTCCTTACCTTCTCCAGCTTTCCAGAGACAGGGATGAGCTTTGGTGGTGGGCCACGGAGGTGGGCACTGCGTGCCCGCTGCTCTCGTGTATCCTCAACATCACTGCTTGGGCTGGGGGGTGTTTCTGTCCGGAAATCCTCATTGATGTAGGTGAAGCTGGTGCCAGGGACAGCTTTCCTGGGGGGCACAGCTGGGCACAGTGGTTCTTGTGTCTCATAGCCACCCCGTAGCAGCCCATCCTGCTGGCGGAAGAAGGTGGGCCCAGGGGGGCCATGGTGGCGGGAAGGAGCGGGCCCCCCAGGGCAGGGCCGGCCAGAGATGAGACTGCTCACGCTGCCCATGGTGGGAGCTTGTGGGGCAGTAGTGGCCTCAGGAGCTGGCTCCAATGGCACTGGCAGAGTGTGCACAATGGCCATGGCAGCAGAGGCTCAGGCCTGGCCAAGGGCCTCCAGGGCAACCTGTGTAAGCAGGGCAGTGGTGTCAGAGTCCCCTCCACCGTTAGCCCCATCCCCATACAAGGTCTTCTCCTGATCCTGTGATCCAGGTTAATATCCCCTCCACCCCTGCATCAATAACAAGTCCCGATTCCTCCCCAAGGCTCCTCCTCCAAATACCGGCATGAATCTCAAACCCTCTCTAGGCGCCAGACCACTGCCCAACTCTGGTCTGAACAGGCTGATTGATTTCACCAAGCTGAGATGAAGGGATGGGAGGCCTGAGTGGTTACATAGGGCCATCTGGCAGTGGAGACTGAGACCCATGCCCAAGCTCAATCCTACGTTCCTTATAGAGGCCAGGGCTCAGGTTAGGTGGGGAGCCCTTTCCACCAATTCCAAGCACAGGTCCCTGCTCTCCTGGGACAGGTGACCTCATTACAGGGCAGTTTAGTCTGAAACATCACGGCTGCAATCAGCAACTCAGATGGTAATTACGGAACAAAGAGCCAAGGCCAGGTAGTGCCCAGCCTCCCCCTGCTGGGCCTCAGTTTCTCCCAGACAGAGAGGCGGCAAGGGTGGAGCTTGCTAAACAGGAATCCCACAGCTCTTAGGGAGCCCTCTCAGGTCCCCTGGTCCCCTGCTTCCCAGAAGTAGATGCAAGCTCATGCTTACTTCTATGGCAACTCCTAGGCTCTCCACACTCCATCCTTAGGGCTCAAAGAGGCTTGACGACTCTGCCCTGTGACTAACCTCTATGAAATCTTCCAGCTTTAGCTGGTCTCCAGAGTAAGCCCCAGGGGATGCATGCAAAAGCCCACCACCACCTCTAGCAGCTGCTCCCAGATTCCCTTGCCTGAATCTCAAGCAAGAGGGCTCCACCTCCCCAGGCCCTGCTTCTTCCTGGAAGGGGACAGCAAACCTCCACCCGGAACTCCCTCCCAGTCCTGAGACTGCTGATGACCAGGACTTAGGCATCTGCTGAAGTCATCAAGCAGAGTAAGGGCCAAGAAGTGGACAGAGAATTCAGGAGTAGGAGTGTGCATATTTATTTATTTGTGTGCGTGACGACATGCACGGGAGCATAAAAATGAACATTGTCCATGTATATGAAAATGTGAGAGTACACCATGAGGGACTGTGAATATGTTTGGGCAGATGCATCAATACATTCTATACATACATGAAAGTATGTGTGAATGCTTAAGTGTATCTCAAAAGACAATAGTGCATAAATAAGGGGTCACTATTAGAAAGTAGATAAAAGCAAATATATATGTCACAGTGAACTTGTGCTGAACACGATTATACCTGAGAAAATGTTTGGATAGACGTATCAGTGCCTTATGTATATGTGAGTTTATGTGTAAACTGCTATGTGTATCTTACACAAGTATGTAAACAGGAAGGTGAGTGTGTACAATTATGTAAAAAGGAGTCTGAGTGTGAGCATGTGCAGGAGTGGGTGGGGGCTTGGGTGGCATGCAGGGTCACCTGGGGTAGTGGGAGCCTGATTTTTTTTACCCTCTGAGGGGTGGGGAGAGGTATTTGACTCCTTTGCCCAATCTGTTCCCCTTTCCTTGCCTGTAACTCCATTGAGTCTATACCTCTGCCCCAACCCAAGAGTACAGGCACCATAACACTGGGAACCAAGGAGTCAGGACTGAGGTAAAGGAGTTGCTGGGAGCCAGGCAGGAGGTGAGTTGGGTGCAGGGTGCAATCACAGGCTCCTCTGCAGGGCAGGGCAAGGGTAGGGGCTGAGACTACCCCCGGAAATCCCAGCCCTGAGCGAAGCTGATAAGGTCACTTCTCCCCACTTTTCCGGACCAATCCAGGGCATGGAGAGAACAGTGGGGAAGGGGCAGTCACTCTGTGTGCACTTCTCACTTCAGACAGCACAGAGTGACCACAGCAAAGGGTGGCTGCAGACAGACTCAGATAGACAGACCCAAAGACAAGAGACAAAGGCTCCAGAGGCCTAGAGGCTAAGGTACCAAGAGACGGAGGCAGACATAGTGGGAACTAGAGTCACTTAAGCCCCAGAGTCAAGGGTCCCTAAATCCAGAGGGACATGGAGCTGGGTCTTGAGAGCCAGGCGTCTGGAAAACCAGGCCCAGCCAGCCAGGCTCCCGCTCTTGAAGCCCAAGAGAGAAGGAGGGGCAAGCGAGGCTCCATTTTGAGAAATGCGTTTGTGGCTGTGGGAAAGGGAACCCCTCGTTCTCCCCAGCACTCCCTGAGCAATCACGCTGGCATAAGTGTGCCCCCCAGTTTAGAGGGCTGGGGGGCTAGGGCTCAGCCAGGGACAGAGAGGCATCTGGCCAAGGTCCCAGCTCTCACAGACCTCAGTTTGAAGGGCTGCAGAGTTGGGGAAAGTCTCTCCCCCTCCCAAACTCCAAGGACCAGTCAAGCAGGAACAAGTCTGGGATCTCGAAGCTGGGAGCCCCCAACCCACCCTTCAGTTCACCCCCTTTCCACGAAGGGGGGCGGCGGTGGAATGTCCCCTCCCTACCCGACTGCACCGCGCAGAAGTTGGGGCGACTCAGCCCAGGCCCCCTCACCTCCGCCGCGTTGCTCCATGCTCAGCCCCGGGCCGCCCCAAGCGCTCCACAGGCGCGCCGCCCGCTCCAGCCCGCGCGCGGCCACTCGGAGCGACCCGGCCCGACCGGGCCCCGCCTCCGCCTCCGCCTCGGCGGTGCCCCCGGCCCGAGTGGGCGGTGCGGCGCGGAGGAGGGTCCAAGGGGCGTCCCCGCCCCGGGGCGCAGACACGCGCAAGCACCCCACGTCACGCGTGTCCGCCAGGGCGCACGCAGGGGCTTCAGGGCGGCGTTCAGGATCCCTCCCTGCGAATCCGGGTGGACATGTGTCTTGGGGCTCGGAACTCAGCAGGCGGGTCACCCTCTACCCCAGCCTGGCCCCCGGGGCCAGTGGCAGCTGGTCATTGTTCGAGCACAAAGGGCCAAGGCGCGCTGGCGGCCGCCCCTCCCCCTTCGCTTCTCTAGGAGAAGCCTCCCCCCGCCCCAGACACTCTCCAGCTTCTTAGTCCAGACGGGAGACCGAGGTTCAGCTGCCCCCCTCCATCTACCAGCGCCCCAAGCCTGGGCACAGGTCGGGGCCGAGGCTCGGTGGCTGCCTGCCCCACCCCCAACGGGTTGGAGGCAGCACACTTGGATTTGCTGAGGCGGCGCCACCTGGCGGCCAGTTCTGACCACACATCAGTCACTCCCCCTGTGGGGGGTCACCCACTCCACTCCCCAGCACTGGGCCCTGGCCCGCAAGTCCAGGCCTGCCGCTGGCGAGGATCCGTGCTAAACAACCTGCCCTCGGAGTCATTTGCTAGAAGAGGTCATTGCTCGGAGGGGGGGCAGCCTCTGGCCCCACCAATCGCTGGGATAAGCGATCCAAACCTACAGTCCAAACCTACACCAGCCTCAAAGCAGACAACATTCCACTGTCTTTCTCAGGGTCACAGATATTTTCACCCTTTCGAAAACAACACGATCTTAACACCCACACGACCTTTCCCACATTCAGTCTCAGGCAGCCACATCACACGGTCTCATCCATCACGTGGTTGCATGTTTCTCCTTTCCACAATCTTCCAGGCCAACTCACACACCGAGACCCTGGGTGTCACACGCCTGTTGTGCACGTCTTTCACAACTCACAGTCCTTTGCACCCAGTCATAACCTTAAATACACTTGGGTCTCCTAACCATTATTCACTCATTGACAAGTCTTATTCAACACTCCAACAACTTCTTAAAAACACACACACACACACACACATACACACACAACCTTACACACTACCACGGGCTTTCCCTGAGGGGTCTCAGTGACCTGGTCAGGTCAGCTGATGCGACACCCCTGGGTAAGGCCAGCCTCCCTCCTCCTCTTCCATGCCCCCCCCCCCTCCAGGGCTAAGGCCTGCCAGAGCCGGCTGGGCCCCAGGAAGGAGCATCCCCCCCTTCCAGGCCACAGCCTGGCCGGCTCTCAGCTCTATTTTTAGCTCTATGGAAAGGGTTGTTTTTCTTTCTTTTTCCCTGGAAAAGGAAACAGCCCAACCACCCTCAGGCTCACCCCAGACCCTCAGCCTCACAAGAACTAACTGAACCCTTCTCCCTAGTAGAGACCCCCTCCTCTGGCCTTGCCCCATCCCTGCCTCCTGGGGCACTAAGAGCCTCCTCCCCTTTCTGGCAGTGGGCCCAGAAGCTCAGGCAGCAGCTGGGCTCAGCGTGTGGAGGGGTGGGGGTGGGGCAGGGAGGAAGGCAGGACGGCAGCCCCTCATTCCCTGGGGGCGTGGGTGGGGGGCTCCTCCTCCTTCTTACTAGAGGGGATAGACCCCTTGGGTATTGAGGGGGCATTTACTTTCTTGCATTCTCGGTGCGGATGGGGGCTTTTACTCTTGCACGGGTGGGCTCTCCGTACCTACTCTGCAAGGAGGAGCTCCCAGATCGGCAAGGGGTGGACGTAGTGGTAGAAAGGGACCCGCAGAGAGCTGCTCGTTGGGCTGGGGGTAAGGGGCGGGGTCAGCCGTCCACTGCCTTCATGGGTCTCCCTCCGATACCTTCAGGAATGCGGACTTCAAAAAAAGTGTTTTGGAACCGTAAGGTGAGGAGCCCAAGTACAGAACGCCACCCAGCCTAATAGTCTCCTGGCCTCCCACCCACCCCGGCTCCAGGGGGCGTAGTGCTCCTATTCGTAGAAGAGGGTTTATTATCGCTCCAGGCAAAGAATGGAATCAGTCTCGCACCGGGCCATGCAAATTCTCCCTGACCAGGTCGTGGTCCCACGGAGGGGCTGGGGAAGCACTGCCCACCAATCTGCGGAGCAATCACGTGCTCCACGCCTGTTTACGTCTTGGTCATCACCTGCAGGGAGGCGGCTGGAAAGCAGGAACCTCCGGATGAGTCCCACCCTGCCCGCCCCCGCAGGCAGTCACGGGGAGTCCCCTTTCCCCAACCTCCGACTAAATAGCATCACCCTGCAGGCTGGGGTCGGTGCGGATCGCTCAGACTACTAGGGTATCCGACTGGGCGCGTCCTTTCCGACGCACGTGTATTCGTGTGTCCTAAGTGCATGCGTGGGTCCGCGTGCACGCGTGTGTGTACGTCCGTCGGTTTCTATATCGACTTGTTGTTCGGACTCTTCACCCGCTTCCCAAGGAGCAGGGATCCCCCACCTTTCACCCTAACCCCCAGCTTGCCCAGACTCGGAAAGTTCGCTCCAGAGAGAAGATGTGCAAGAGGTGGGAGTTCCTGCGCCCCCGCCGCCCTACCACTCACCGAGCTCCACCTGCACTGCCGTTCCAGCTCCTGCCGAGCTTCTGCTCCAATGCCCCCACTTCCAAAGGGAGAGAACGCCGGATCCCCAGCCCGCTCCGGGCTCCGGGCTCCGGGCTCCCGGCACCCGCCAGGCCGGACTTAGTGGAGCGGGGCGGGGCGGCTGAGGCCGCGCCCCCCACCCGGGGAGGGGAGTGGTCTGCCCCACACTCCCTCAACAACCCACCCAATACTCAACCCAACAGGACCTCCATAGTGACCTGAGGCTGCCCCTGTGGCCTGACTTCATAGCTTTCCACTTGGGGAAGGGACGAGTAGCACGTGATCCAGAGCTAAATTACCTGGCTACCCGAAATAAGGGTATAGGGCTTGACTCTGCAACCCTCCCCTGCTCGGTTGAGAGCCCGGCCGGGTCCACTCTCAACCCACTTCCCACAAAGAAGGATAACCCCTAGAAAGTAGACACAGAAGGCTTGTATTTCACCAAAACAGCTCCCCCCCACCTCCTGGCAACACACACACACACCTTGGGTTGGGGCTGCCCAAGCAGAACCAGCCCACCCCTTTCTCTGGGGTAGGTGTCTGCCCAGGTGAGCCAGCTGCCAGTCCTGGCCCCCCCACAGGGCCTGGCTAGGTTTCCCTTAGACTCATAAAGTCCCACCCACAGGCACAAACAGGAAGTTGGCCTGTATTGCAGGGAGGTACCAAGGGCTCCCTCCCCCCCACCCCTGTACTCCAGGCAGCCTGTGGAAAGGCTCAGTCTACAGGTATCTAGGCCATGTTTGCAGCCAGAGTACTGGAGCTGTCGGCCTTAGCGTGAGTTTAGTCTCTTCACAAACCCATCCACAGTATGGAAGCTGCTCCTCACAGCCACATGTGACACATGGACACTGTCAATCTGAAGACAGGCCCTTCCTGAGCTCTCAGAGAAATTGTTAACTAGTGGAACACTGGCAGATTACCAGCCTTATCCCAGAAAATTTGCTTTGAGCCATTTTAGTTGAGAACATGGACAATAGCTCCCAGGGACCTTATACAGACCTAGGGATCCATCTCCCCAACACTGTTTTCTAGGCTCAAGGGACTTATGAACATACTGTGGGGAGTATGTAGATCTTAATGTGGGGGAGTTTAAGGCAGTTATGGAGGGGAATGTTTGTATAGAGGGTGGGGGTTACACTGTGTTAGCTTCCCCTCCCCCTCATCATTCTGGTTTGCACTGTGTGGGGGTGTCTGCTAGGAGGGTGGGGCAAGACAAACAGACAAGTGTGTATCTATCCCTCTATCCCAATTCACAGGGTCCTCTCAAAGGTCCCCTACTGGAAACCCCTACTGGAACACATCAGACATTCTTGGAAGACTAAAATGTGGAATTCATGTCCTTGTAGGTAGGACTGATCTGGTACTGTACATCTGGAAAGCATGGCTGACATTCAATGTTACAGACCCTGGATGAGGCCTAGACCAGCCAACGGCTGGGAATGATTATAGCAGGATTAGGGAGGCCCGGCTCCAGCCAGTCTGGGAGAGACCCCCAAGAAAGCAAGCCCTGGAGGAAATACTCCCATCCCCAGGATCTTCCCCACAGAGAACAGCTCAGCAGCAGCTTTGCTCCAAGGTCTATTTTTGGAGATATTTGTGGCCATAGTTCTCATATCTTTCTACAAGGTCCCAGAAACCCCTCTTGGGTTGACTGGGAGACCTTGAAAAGGAAGCTCTACTTCCAGGGAGCAAAAACCTTCTCTCTACCCATAATAAAGGATTCTTCCCAGCACCCTCCTTCAAACATCTTGTATTCTCACCACTTTTTTAGGCAAACTGAAAGGGAAATTGGGACTTCAGAAGACCAGAGGAAGTGAGCCGACAAAGTAGCATCATTTAGGAATACTTGTGAGAGGGTCTGTGGATCATCTATTTTACAGTCTCTTGCAGAGTTTGTTAAATTGAGGACTTCCGTACCCTCCTCAAACTTCGGAATGTGTGCAGGGGTTCTGTGTTTTTAAAAAGCCCCCAGGAGTTTTTGGCACATGTTAACCTCAGAGAAATATGGGAGAGGGTACAGGAGGAGGGGAATGGATGGGGGAGTGGGTAGAGATTAGAATATGCTGAGTCTTGAATCCATATTCAGAGATGAGTGGCTCACATCAGGAGGGAAGAGGGACAGCTGGTCAGATAGGGCCTGGGCATGTGGCCCACCAACCCACACCTCTGCCAAGAATCTCATAGAGATCCTCTGGGAAGTTAACACAGTACCCTTTCTCTCCTAGGCCAAGAAGAGGTATAAAGGGGAGGTGGATGTGAAGGCCCTTTAATGCCCCTGCTTCCTTGGGAGCCCACAGCTCAAAAGCTCTTAGTGGGGGAGGAGATCCATCCACTCCCAATTCAGAGAGCAAAGTCCAGTTACAGACTGGGGAGACACCTGGTGGACAAAGAGGAAAAAAGCACAGAAACAAAGGTAATGGAAAATAATTTTTTTCACGAAAACTGGAAAAGTCTCTATAAAAAGTCCTAACTCCAGCTGTCTGTCTAAAGTAACACATAATGGAAACGGTGTCCAGGAGGCAGGCACTCTGGGCTCATAGCTTCCTATCGCGGTTCCATGGCCAAGCAATCAAGCAGGAGGAAGCTCCCATCTCAATCTGAGGCACTGATAATTACAGAGCTAAGTACCTAGTATCGATTTTAGCAGGTGCCACCTCGTGCCTGGCTCTACAAAGCAGGGAACAGGGGGACTTGATACTCATCATGTCACCCTTTGGCTCCAAAAGCCTAAAGGATGCAGTTTCAGGAAGAAGTCCCTACTCTATTTTCAGGGGGTATGACCTCACTACCTTGAATTTGACTTGCTCATTCCCATCTCAGCTTTTCTCTCTACCTGGATCTCTCTCCCTAGATGCTCAAATGATCCACTACTTCTAGTTCTTAAGGCCCCAGCTCACATGCACTCTGCTGACCTTTCTAGACCATTTTCATCTATGCTAGCCTATTAGCACTCTATCGCATTACTATTTTCTTTATAGTATTTTTACTAACTAAAACATTTTGTTTATTTGTTCATTGCTTGTCTTGTTTTTTCAACTAGAACACTGGATCTGTGGAACCAGACCTTATTTTTCTTTTCAGTGCTATTCAGGACTGTGAAAAAAGCCAAGCACATAGTAGTTCTTGGAAATAGCCACTAAATTGAATTTCCTCACTAGGAAATCCTGCCCTAGGTTGAGAAGGGCCCACAGCTCAGGACTACAGGACAGAGAAGTTGTAGCAGAAGGCCAAGAAAGCATCTATGGCCCAGCCTGTCCCATCAGGCTCATTTCAGTGACTGCTCTGCTTTGCCTTCACTTGAAGGCTTAGAGGTGTCTGACTGATAGGGTCTGGGGTCCTGGCCTGAGTTAAGTCTCAGAGTTTTGGGGCATAGCCCCTTTTTTGCCAGAAGAGGGCTTTTTGGCCACTAGTCCATTGTCATCCTTGATCTTCTTGAGTCGGGCTTTGCTCTTTGGAGGGATGGAGAAGGTGAGAGAGTTCTTGTTGAACTCAAGTGGAAAGACACCCACATCTCCATCAAAGCGGTTCTTGGAAACCTGCAGATAGCGTTTCCCTGGCCCAGTTACCAGTTTCCTGTCCTGCAGGATCAGAACGTTGTCTGCTTCTTGGCTTGCCTAGGAGATAGGGGGCAGAAAGAAGAAGATAGGAATAAGAAGACATATGAGTGAAACAGAAAGGAAGACTAAAGGTGCAGTGAGGAGTGATAAGAATTGGAAAAGGAAAAGTACTCCCCCATCACTAAAGCTCTTTGAATAAGTGATGTTGGGACCACTTAAGTCTCCGAGTTCACTCATCACAAGCTTGCTACTGTCTCAGACTTTGTCTGTGCTGCTCCCTTGACTTGCAATACCGCTCCTCCCCAGCGGGCCACCCTACTCAACCCAGCTTTTCATCAATAGGTCTTAATCTAAACATCACACTTCAGTAAGACCATGCTTGATCTCCTGAAGAAAATATCACCATTTCTTCACTTCTGTTGCATTATTCTCTATCTCAGCCCCATGTCTATTCCGTTATGGCACAGAGTTTGTACTCCTTACCCTGAATTTCCTGTGCCTAGCCCAGGCCTGGCATGTAATAGGCACCCAGTGTACCACTGGAAGCTTTAGGATTGGGCTGGTCCTAATGTTCAGAAGGCATTCCCATGTACTTGATTATCTAACACCTACTGTCTGCCAAACTACAGCCCAATGATTGTTGACACTGCCTCTGGGAAGTCTCCCCAGATGTCCAGGCTAACTCAGATCTCTCCTCTTTGTTCCCTAAGTACCTATGCTGCCTATCACAGCTCTCATCACACTGAGCCATAATCACTATCTCACTGCTCCCCTCCTAGAGGATGTGAGCTCCAGAAGGGCAAAGAACCAACTATTACTAGCCTTTGTATTCCTGGTGCATGTATTCCTCATGTCATGGTCCTAGAGATATTGCCTCTTGCCTCTCCCACTAGAGTCAAGATGATCTAAGGCTGACTGAGACCTGTCTCTGGTCACATCTGTCCCCTGTACTCTCTAAAGCCTGAGTCCCTTTAAAGCACACTCACTTTGGCTGAGCCAAAAATGGATGCTGTCTGCAGTTCCTTGTCATCATCCTCCTTCCGGGGGTGAATGACCAGTGTCACATGGCAGTTATTGTCTGTTGCAAACTTCCGAAAGGCCCCAACGATGTAGTCTTGAGCTGCGATCCTGTTCCCACCCAACAAAACAAAGAGGTAACTGGACAGTCAGAAAGGCAAAAACATAGTCTTTTTTTTTTTTTTTTTGGTAATGGGTATTGAACCCAGGCAGTATAAAGGGTATTGAATCCAGGCACTTACCACTGAGCCACATTCCCAGTCCTTCTTGTTTTTTATTTTGAGACAGGTTCTCACTAAGTGGCTTAGCGCCTTGCTAAGTTACTGAGACTGGCTTTGAATTTGTGATCTTCCTGCCTCAGCCTCCTGAGGAACTGGGATTATAGGCATGAGCCACTGTGCCCAGCTCAAGAACAAACACATATATCTCCCCACAAAGCAATCCAACTTTACTTTCCACCTCCCTCTACCCAAGGACTCACAATCAGCCCCTCATCCATACTTCCTGCTGCCACACCCCCTGCCTCTAAATAATACATACAGGGTGGTAGGTACCTGTACACCTCTCAGAAAACAAGAGAGTACAGCGTATGTACCTAGAGGCCAGCTGCCTCAGAAGACATGTGTTCAAGTTAGACAAGAAGACATCACCTGTCTGTAGACAGCTGCTCGTGACCCATCATGAACTGCAAGTTGTCAATGACCACATGACAAACATCATAGACGTAGACTGCATGTTGCATTGTGTCTATTACAGACCTGGGAAGAAGAGGAGGCAATGAACTCAAGAGTCAATCACAAACAGCTCCAGACAACCCAGGCAGAAGAGCCAGCATCCTGAAATTCTGCAGGCAATCTGTTCTTCCCTCCCATTCTTTGAAAACCCCAAACCTGTCTAAGGAGACCTGGAAGGAGTTCCCACTGGAGTTGGAAAGGGAACCAAAGGTGCAAAGTGCTGGGATTTGTCTGGAAAAGCAAAGTGTCTGAACTCTGAGGATCTCACCTGATGCTCTGCTGCCCGTGGAAAGTCATGAAATAGAGGGGCAGGTCCTCAAAGCGGTCAGCCCACTCTTCATATTTGTCCAGTTGTTCTTCCAGCCGCCCCACGGCAAACTGGGTCAGCATGACCCGGGCTAGTCTCACATTGCTGATCTCAAAGCTACCCCATAGTGTGTTCACCCCCTGGGTACACAAATCCAGGGCATACTCACTGATGAATGTGGTCTTTCCACTGCCTGTTGGCCCTGTAGGGGGGATGAACACAGTCCTGGGTGAGAAGAAAAGTCCAACCCTTGAATCAAAACACTGGTCAGAGCTACAAAGCTGGGAGGGAAAGCCTCCTTAATATTTCAGTGGCCTAAACCTACATACTGTTGTCACCTGATTTTCTGTCCCTTTAACCAAAGCAGGATTTCCCAGAGGGTCACCTGTGAAGACTGTTAGCTCGCCTTTCCGGTGCCCCTTCAGGAGACGATTGAGGTCTGGAAAGCGGCTCCAGCGGACACCAGCTGCTTGCTCCACATTTGACAGTTCTCCTAGCACCTCTTCTCGAAGCTGCCGGAAGGACACAATAGATTTGTGCCAGGCAGGCAGGGCAGTACGAAGAATACGAGAAAGATTTAAGCCTTGGTTCATGGCCTCAAGGGGACGGGGCTGTTGTTCTCCAGGACGCACCAAAGAGCATCTCTTGGGGTTCAGTTTTCGGGCAAACAACTTGGCAGCTTCCCAGGACCGAAGGTCATCCCCTAGCCAAAACACAATCCGTCGGAACTGTTCAAGGTAAGGGAGTAAGGCAGGGGGTAAGCAGACAGTTCCTCGGGGGAGGGCAAGGGTGGGCAGCCCCGTAGACTGGTTCAAGGCCAGGCTGTCCAGCTCACGACTGGTCAGGACCACCTCAACATCTCGACGGCTGATCAGTGGTAATCCAAACAGGTTGTGGTAGGCACCAGGCCGGGGAATTGTGGTCTCCATGTAGTGTACTCCGTCTCCCTGGCCTTCAGCCCCTAGTAGCTTCAGGCCTCGTAATCCTAAATCCCGAGGGGAAAACCAAGGGAAGACCAGGCTTCGAGCAGGTCGCAGATATCGAACACTGAAACGCCTGAGTGTGTCATCTGTCACTTTGGTAAGGCCAAACATCACACGAGCCAACTGGGCTTCCTCTGGGTCAGGCAACTCCCAGAGAGGTATTGCTCTGTCCCAGATCCTCCGGACCTCCTCCATGTCTTTAGCTTCTGGGGCCTCAGTAAGCAGGGCCCCCTCTCTGGCCCCATCCCCTCGTCCCTCCACACTGGCCTGGAGGTCTTCCCAGCTCCCCTCTGCTAAGCTGGTCATGCAGAGAAAGCGGCCTGTGGTCTTGTCAATGAAGAGACTGAAGGAAGTGGCAGCACCAGTCTGATTCTTGAGGTCTGAGGACCCCACAAAAGGGCTTGGTGCTCGAAGGCAACTGTAGCCATCTTGGAAAGGGATTCCATGTGCCCGCAAATACTGCCGAATTTCAGTTGTAGTTAGAGGCAACACTGGTACCTCCAAGGCTGGAAGAGCTTCCTTCCTGTACCTGCGACGAGAAGAGCCTGGGACCAAGCTTCTGGGCAGACCCCTCCGACCCATCCACTCTCCACGCAGGGGCAGCAAGATCCGCAGGGGGTATGCTCCCCGTAGGAGGACCCACATTCTTAGTGGAGTAGGAAGTCACCACTTGAAAAGCCCTAAATGCCTGGTTTGGGTGCCTTCATTTCCCTAGGGTCAAACCCTAGGGAGCACTCCACAGAGTTCACTTTAGCTGGCTTGTCTCCCCTAAAACTTGTCATAAACATCCCCCTGAATCTTCCTCAGCCTTTTTACATTGCTACTTCACATCTCTGCCCATCCACGTGACCCTTTCACATCGGTGTCCCTCTATAAGCCTCCCTTATCTCAAGGGTCCTTTACGGTTTCTCTCACTCCTGTGACCCTCTACACAGTCCTTGTCGCTAGTATCTGTATCATTTTCTCACCTCTACCACCCCTCCACATACTCTTCTCGTAGTGCTCATCTCTACAGTCACAGTCTTCTGCATCCTTTTTGTGGAACCTCTATTTTAGGACTCCAGTGGAGACCCCCTTCGCCGCTCCTTCCCCTTCACTGGGACCCTCCACACGGCTAGGACGCTACTCTACGACTCCTGCCAGTCTGAACCCAGAAGAAGGCGCCCCTCTCCTCTCTCCCTGTGTCTTCTCCCCATGTCCTTCCTCCGCTGTTTCTAGGAGGTCCACGGCTCGGGTCCCTGCTCGAGCGTCACCACCCTGATCGTTCCACTTCTGCCCACAATGTGAGTCGTTTGCACGCGCCACTCGCGGTAACCTCGGAAGCAAAACTCTGGAGCTCGAACGTCTCCGGAACCGGAAGCTCGTCCTCCGTCCCGCCCCTCCCCCCGCTCCTGGGCTCCACTGCCCCCAAGCTGTAGGTATGACTGCGCGCGGGACTCCGAGTCGCTTCCTGACCAGTGTCCTCCACAACGGACTGGGTCGCTACGTACAGCAGCTACAGCGTCTCAGCTTCAGCCTCAGCCGCGACGCGCAGTCGTCCCGCGGCGCCCGGTGAGTGCGGGAAAGCGCACGGAGGTGGGGGGAAGGAGTAACGATTCCCCGCAGACGTCGCCCCGGGTCAGGGGTCACCGTGCTCACTCTTCCCGGGTCTCAGGGAGTTCGTGGAACGCGAGGTGACCGACTTCGCCAGACGGAACCCCGGGGTCGTCGTATATGTGAACTCGCGGCGGTGCTGCGTGCCCAGAGTAGTGGCAGAATACCGTGAGTGGCGCCGGGTTGGGGCTGGATGGTGGATCCGGGCTCGGCTCTCTAGCCTCCCCATGCCCGACCCCTGACCTGTCTGCTTCTATTTCCACCCTGCCAGTTAACGGAGCTGTGCGAGAGGAAAGCATCCACTGCAAATCTGTCGAAGAGATCACGATTCTGGTGCAGAAGCTGGCAGACCAGTCGGGCTTGGACGTGATTCGCATCCGCAAGCCCTTCCACACCGACAATCCTAGCATCCAGGGCCAGTGGCACCCCTTCACCAACAAACCGACAACCTTCCTGGGACTGCGACCCCGGGAGCTCCAGGATCCTGTCCCAGCCCAGGTGCAAACACAGTGAAGAGTTGCCCCACCAACTCCAACCCTAGACTTGAGACTGTTGCCCCAATAAAAGTGGTTCTTCCTCTTTCTTCCACATTGTTAGGGATCAGTGACCTTGTGATTCTAAATTAGTCCCTAATTCTAATCCAGTTGGCATCCCTGAGACCTGAGATGATAGAGCTTTCAAGTATTATACAGGGTCTTTGTTTTCTGAAATCCAAATTGATTATGGTAATCTCAAACCCTATAAAGGGTTTCACAGCTGGCTTCTGAAGAATCCCTGATGTCCTATTGCCACAACCTTTAATCTAGAGAGCTCCTCTCCAGGGCTGGACATTGGGCAAGGCACTGTCTATCCATGTTTTTGTGTACAGATTAGAAAACTGAGGTCATTAAACTTACTAAACATCACACTTGAGTTCTTACTTCAAAATATGTGCATTGTTAAAGCATAAACTGGAGATTTCATTATCCTAAAACCAGAAGCAGAACGTATAGCTCTGTGTCATTAGAATCAAAGGCACTGTGATTAATCTAGGCCTGACTCCTGGAGGGAGTTCCTGGTAACAAGATTTCCCTTGTCCCAGTTGCATCCCCACCCTCAAGACCCTGATTTGTGCAGCTATGAATCCACATCTTCTGTTGAACCAGTGGGTGGGAGGTACTGGAAAGCTGCTTACAAGAACAGGAAGACTGATAAATAGGGAACATCTCCTAAGCTTAGTTTTCAAAAGGCAGGGAAGCTGGGTGTGGTGATGCATGCCTGTAATCCAGTGGCTGGGGAGGCTGAGGCTGGAGGATCAGAAGTTCGAGGCCAGCCTCAGGACTTAGTGAGGCCCTAAGCAACTTAGTTAGGCACTGTCTCAAAAATAAAAAGCTGGGAATGTAGCTCAGTAGTAAAATGTCTCTGGGTTCAATCCCCAAAACCCCAAATAAACAAGAAGACAAGGAGCCAGGCATGGTGACACGTACAGGAAGTAAACATCAGGATACCTTTGTGTGAATTTTTGAACTGTTGTAATTTTCTCCTTTGTTATGACCTTATCACCACAATTAATGAATAATGTGAGCCTTAATAAAAGGGCCTGTGTGCCCCCCCAGCGTAGCCTGGATGGAAGCTGAGGATCCCAGTTTTCCTCAGCAAATAGTTGAATGGGGAGCAAAGCCAAGCCTGAATGCAAAAATCACTGTAGCACCTTCTCTATAGGCTCAGTCTGTACCCTGATGATTAGGGTGAGCTAATTTAGACCAACCAGACTACTCACAGATGTGGGGAAAGAGGATATTTATTAACCAACATTGGGGGAGGAGCTGAGCCCAGGCTCCCCACTCTCACATGCCTATTCCACCCACCGGGGGATGAGTGGGGGCATTCCTAAAGAACTGCAGCCGTTCTCACAATAAATACATTCATTGTGGGGTGGGGGAGTGGGAGAGGTTGGGTGAAGGGCAGTAAAAACCCGTGGGATTCCACGTTCTCAGCTACAAAAATAACAGTCATCCTCACCCAATGGGAATGGGGGAGCTCAGTCAGGATTGATTGTCCCATATGGGCCTGAAGACTTCAGAGGCCCCTGGACTCTGAAAGTGCCCCGGTGAGGTAGGACAGGGGTGGGAGCCAAGCATCCAAACTCCCAGCCTCTGCCCTTTGCATAGTTCCAAGAACGGGCTTTGTGTGCCAGGTGAGACATCAGTCCTCTTCTCCCCCTGCTGTGGCCTAAGGGGAGCAAATGCTTGGTCCCCAAAAGGGAGGCTGGCTCATTGAGTGCAGTGTTGGTCACTCGTCCCAGGGAAGGGTCTGCAAAGACAGCTAAATGGGAGGGGGATCTCCCTTTGAAATGTCCACGGACCAAACCTGCCAGACACAGGTCCAAGGCAGCAAGGGGAGGCTCAGAGGTGCATGTGGATGGAAATGTAAGCACATGTGTGGTGGGTGTGTTTCCACATATGCACAGGGAAAGAGCTCTGTTGCTCTTCCTTGTGACCAAGGGGTGGGGGGAGCTGACTCACAAGGGCTGCACAGGAAGGCAGAAGAGGGGAATGATGCAGTCTTACCTCCCAGGCTGGCCTGATCCCAAGCTCTTGCCAAAGGGGTCAACACATGGGGCTGGGGCTGGGACTGCAGCAGACAACTAGATAGGGATGTGACAATTGGGAGGGTACCCCAAATCCAGAAGGGATGAAAACCAAGAATGCAGCAGGAGAGGGTGGGGTGGGACACTGCAGCCCAGCTGATGAACATTCTTCCATGTGCACATGTGAATGTATGCAGGGCTCAGGTGGCTAGCAGAGGTCTTATTTGGCTTCAGGATGATCCAGAACACAGGGCGGTGCAGAGGGTGGTGACATTGAGGTCATCTGGATCTGCAGAGCCCTACCTGGGAGAAAGGAAAGGTTGAGCAGATAATGGAAGAGGAGAATGGAGTCCTCCTCCCAAGCATTTAGGTTAAGAAACAGGAACTGTGTCTGGATCAGCAGAGCAAATGGTCCCCAGGGAGCACCTACCTCTGAGGAGCACCGGTGGGCCTGGGCTGCTCATACATAGGTCTTGGAGACTGAGAAAGGGGCTTTGGCTGGGCCTGACTGGCCAGCCCTACAGAGACATCAAAAAGTTGGGAGGAGGGCATGGAGTGGGGGTGTGAAGGAGGGTGGCTATGTTGGGAAGGCAGCAGCCCAGCCTGGGGTACACAGGCTGGCTTGGAAGAGAATTTGTTAGGGGAGGCTGGGCTCAGACAGAGCTCTCATCTAGCTGCTCTACGAGCTGCGTGTGCTTCCTCTTCTCCAGGATGCGGCTGAGTTCCTCAGCGAAGGAGCAGGGCCCTGCTGGTACTCCATTGTTGCTCTGCCTCAGGAGCACATAGCTGTTGCCATTCATCCTCCGCAGCCGGCTCGGTAGTGCCACCAGCCCATTGGTCAGCTCAGCCGGTGGTGGTGGAGGTGGTGGGGGTGGTGGGGCTGGGGCACCCTCCCCAGGGATGATCTGGAGGCAGCTGCTCTCCAGTCCCTCAGGCTCCTCCCCATCATCACCCTCATCTTCCTCTCCAGGACACTGGCCTGAGACTGTCTGCAGCTGCACAGCAGAGCCCCCTACCCGGCCAGCCCGACCCAGTGAGTATTTCCGTCTTCGTCCTCGTCTGCCTCCCCGCAGACAAGCTACATAGAGGAGGGAGGAGGCCAGGATGAGGCAGAGGCCACCAAGTGCAGCAATGGCTAGCACATAGAGCAGCCTCACGTTAGGTGCCAGCTGTGCCCCAGGCGTGGCAGGGGCTTGTGGAGCTGGGGCAGGAGTGGTGGGCCGGACTGTGAGGCTGTAGGAAGCCAGTAAGGTACGGAGGCCATTCTCCTCAGCATAGCAGCCATAGTTGCCACTGTGCTCAGGCTGTGTGTCTGTCACTAGCAGCCCATCCACGCCCACACGGTAGCCATCCTGCCCATCACTTAGGCCTTTGCTCCCATTGAGTAGCCACAAAGCCCGGGCCAGGTTGGATGGCTGGTCACAAGGCAGAAGGACATCATCACCCCGGAGCACAGAACGGGTCTTCAGTGGTAGTGGTGGCCCTGGGAAGTGGGGTTGAAAAGTCATTACCTACCTATCCCAGGAGGGCATTGGAAATGGCAAGCCAAAGTGCTCACTGCTGAGACCCTGGTACTAAGCATAGAGTCTAGAATCAGTGACAGCTTACCAAGTCCGTGTGCTCACACTCCCACCCGAGGTTCCCATGGCCCTTCCCAGGATGCATGTGGCTCCTGGGCGCATTTCCCTTCTCTTCTGCTCCCATGCTGTCCTGTGATTTCAGTCTGTGCCATCTGCCGGTGACTCCTAATCTCTACTTCCAGCACAGACCTCTCTCCTGAGTGCCAGACTTGACTATCTACTATATTGGGCATCTCCACGTGAAGTCTCTTGGGCACCTAACTAAGGCCAAAGCCTCACTTCCAAACTAAACCACTTGCTTTGAATTGCTATTATGGTGAATGGTGGCACCAGCTGCTCAGTTTCCCTTGCCTGTCTTTCCTCCCCACCTTTGTATGTATCCAGCTTTCATCAGAATATCTCTCAGACCTGTTCACGTCTCTCTTTCCACGACTGCCAAGCCACTCAGCTCCCTATCGAACCCATTCTCTAAGAAGTAGTTGGGTGATCCTTTAGAAACACAAATCTGATTCGTGCCACTCCCCTGGCCTATAACTCTTCAGAAGTGTCCTGTCACTTTTCAGATAAAGACCCAAATCCTCAGCATGTTACTGGCCCACCTCTCCAGCATCTTCGGATGCTCTAACATGCAGAGCTCCTTCTGCCTGCTGTTCCCTCTGCTTAGGTGTCATTGCCCTACCCCAGGACCTCTGCCTACCTGGTTAAGTTGTGGGAGACAGCCCAGCACAATGGTCGAAAGTACAAATTGAGTCAGATGCTAAGGGTTAGGTTTAAATTCTGACCCTGCTGTTTGATAGCTGAGTAACTGTGATCAGTTTACTCATATTCCTTGTGCCTGAAGGGTTGTCTCTGAAGGGGATAATAATGGCACCTCTCTCATAGGGTGCTGTGAGAATAAATGTACATAATGACATGTGTTTACATCAGTGCCTGGCACATAGTAAATACTCGTACACATTAGCTATGATTATTAACATTTGTTCTTCCTTCATACATCACCTGATCTTCCTTGGGGAAATATCCACTACCCTTCTGAACCTTGTCATAGTTATAATCATTAATAATTGTAATTGATTGTTGGTGTGATCATTTGAGTGCTTGCCCCCCACCACCACTTGGCTGTAAGCTCCAGAAGAGAAAAGACACTAGACACTTTTTTTTATCCATTGCTGGAGATCCATCACAGGATCCCATACGTGCAGACAAGTGCTCTATTACTGAGCTACGTCCCTCGCCTGACACTTTATTTACATCTTGAACCTGTTTCTTCGTTTATAATTTGTTTGGGCTGTTGAGCTCTTATTCTGTGCCAGGCTGTGTGCTGGGTACTCCTCACTGAAGGCACAGTGCAGCACTCATATACAAACACGCCCATACAGTGACAGTAAATGGCAAAGAGAACAGGCTCTGCAACCAGACCCACACACATCCAAGAGTGTCACCTACCTGTATCCCTGCTGCCCTCACAGCCTCTGTTTCCTCTCTCTATGTCCTGTATCAGTGCTGTCCTGGGGACAAAGGATCAGGGTTCATGAACAAGGGGAACTGGGCTTTACTTTCCCCACTGAACGGGCTGATAGGGCTATGAACCAATGACTAGCTCCCACATCCCCTGTGACTGGCAGGCCTTCCTCCTCCACTTGGGCCTCATGTGACCCTCCCTGCCCCCACCAGCTACTCTGGAACCTGTTGGCTGTGGTGGTGGCTGCCACGCAGGCATGGGTGCTGGGGTCCCAGCCACAGTAGGGGTCCCGTGCTAGAATGCAGTCATAGCAGGAACGGTAGCGGAAGCAGCTGGACAGTGGTAGCTGGATGACTCCACTTGGGGCCCCCACGTAGAGGCTGTGCTGGAAGCCAGAGAGGACACCTGGTTGGCAACACCCCCCACTCCCATTTACAGAAATACACACAGCCTCCCCACTCCCCCTGTTTCAGCAAGGACATATTGAGAGTCAGAAATCAGGGGTACCTGCATTGGAGAGATGACTAGATTCTCCACAGACTGGGGCTCCCTGAACACTTGTGTCTCTTCGATAATGTGCATCCCAGAGCCCAGGACAACGGCCTTATGGATCCAGCCATCAGCTGCCATGGAAAGGGAAGAAAGTCAAACCCAAACAATGTGATCTTCCCTCTGCAGCCCACAGGAGGCCTGATGGAAATAGCTCAGGAATTATGAGGTGAGGAACAAGGATTCAGCAGTAGCAATGGCCCCTTAGGATACTGGGAGCTCCAGGATAGTCTTGGCAGGAATGGTTGGGTTTAGAAACATTAGTGATCAAAGCTAACAGGGATCAGGGATTTGGGTAGAAGCACCTGTGCCCAGAAAGAGCAGGTCATAGATGACTCCAGAAGGTGTGGTGACGGGTGTTCCTGTGAGGTGTGTATAGCGCACATTTCGTTTGAGCAGCAGGGGCCGTCCACGTGTGGGTACCACAGGACGAGCCATCAGTGGGTGCAACTTCACGAAGTCCAGGACCAGGGATGGCAAATCTTGGGATGAGTTGTAGCCTTGGCTGCGCAATGAATCTGTGATGCACTGGGGTGGGGGGATGGGGGTGGTGAACCTCAGGACTCTTACCATCTGCTTCCCATAAGGCCAGACCTTCCTGCCCCTCCCAGGGCTCTGTCTACTCAGCACTGGTCCTATGTCTGAATGCTCACCGAACCAGGCCGGGGTTCAGGCACCCCACCCTCATAGCGACCCCAGCGCCGGACACCATCCTGGTATTCCATGTAGGGCCCTGCGAAGACAGCCTGCACCTCGGCCAGGTCATAGCGGCAGATGGCTGAGGCCTCCAAGGTCTTCCTAGGAATGGGACATAGGGGAATAGACTGAGTCACACTAGTGGAGCCTTCTCCCAACCCACGTTTAGCCTGGAGCCACTGTTTCCTTGTCTAGACCTGACTGTAGACCTTTAAGGCCTGTTCCATGGGTCAGTGGGCTTCTGTGGCCTCTGGCCCTAGGCTAGCTTGATGCCTGATGTTCTCATTTTGCAGCCAGTCTTCCCCACAGTGGACCTCATCCTCACTGACCTCTGCTCCAGCCCGCGTTGTTCCCAGTCCTTGCCTCCCCACTGGCCCTGCACTTACCACTGTGTGGTCAGTGTGAAAGTGGCATAGAAGTGTGTGCGGGCTGAGGTGTCAGCATCCAGGCTGCAGACCCCACGCAGTGTCTCATACTGTGGAATGTGGCATATGAGACGAGCCTTGAGGAAGGATGTCCACTTCTTCTGCAGGATCTTCTTCCCTCCCAGATCTCCCTGGGGAGGTAGAGCAAAGAGGTCAGGGAGCAGGGTCAGAGGTCCAGCCTCTGCCCCTACTTCAGCCATATCTACCTTGCACACACGGGCCACACGAGCCACACGGTGGCTGCTGCGGCTCTGAGTGAAGCTGCTGGAGCCTTCCTCGGCGGCACGCTCCGTGAAGAAGTAGTAAACCTTGTCATCGTCACCCACTGCACTGGCCTTGCTCTCCCGTACCAGCACAGAGAACACAAACTCAGCATCTGTGGGTTGAACAGTTAGGTGTCTTCTGAGACAGGTTGGGGACTTCTGCCCCTGCCCCATCCCTCCCTCGACACCACACAGAAGTGGAATGAATAGGCTCACCTGGGGACCTGGGGATGGGATGATCAGCTGCCCAAGGGAGTAAAAATGAAGAAATAGACCCCTACCCCCCTTCATCCTGCGCCTCATCCTCCTAACCATTGAGCCAGTGCATTGGGGCCTCCTCAGTTCTCAGAGAATGTGGGTGGCGGCTCCGGCGGATGTCAGGAATGCTCCGGAATTCATACCGTGTGGCTGTGTAGAGGCCTCCATCTGAGGCAGGGACATGCCAGGCATGAGACATGTCATATACAACAGGGCACATGACACATGCAGGTGGCAAGTCCTGTTGACGAGACTCTCTAAATGCCATCCTTGTGAATGAGGGGCTGAGTGGGGAGGAACAGCTGCTCACCAATGATGAGGCCTGTGAAGCCGCGGGCTGGGTCGTAAGGACACTTCTCCTTCCCCTCCTCGAAGCTGCTTGGTAGAGTGAAGGCCTCGGCATCCTGGGGAATGAGGTGCCAACAGTCAGTCGCAGGGCAGGCAGGGGCTGCAGCCCATGGTCAGAACAGTCTGAGGTTGCAGTCTCGGCTGGGGGCAGGCATACTCACAATGGCTGCACAGAGGGGCTGGAAGGCATGAGTCCCACATGCATAAAGGTGGGTGGCATTGAGCCGCTGTAGGAACCGGACATGGTTGTAACACTCAGTCTGTGGGACGAGGTGGGGGAGAGGTGTGAGTCCCCTGCCTAGTTAGAGGCCTCCTCTCTTAATCTACTTTTAGAGTCTGTCTCTTGCCCCTACTCACAGGACAAACAGCTCTTTCTAAGATGCTCATGGGCTTTCTCATTGCCCAGAACACAAAATATCCCCTGGCACTTGCTGTGACACAGCCCTTGGATTACCTGACACCACAGCTTCTCCTGTATCTCCTGCAGCTCCCTCCAACCCCAGTTCAGGAGGTTCCAGGGCTCCCAGCACCCTGAGATGCTTCTCTCCCGCTGAACTCCTTCTCAGCAATGTCCCTAGTCCAGGAGCTTCCACACCCTGTCTCCTTCTCTCCACCTGCTGTCCCTTAGACACATCAAACTCACCTTGTCAGGAAGCAAACTCATCTCCCTAACCTACATCCTCCCTCCTAAACCTGCTCATCCAGTCTTCCCCACCTCCTTCACTGTTCTCAGTCTCGAAGCCAGGAGTCAGGAGTCATCTTCTCACTCCCTCGCCCCCGCATTCAGTCCCTCTTCATGATTCATTTTTTGCCCTAAATTGCTCTTGAACTTGGTCCACTTTACCTTCATCACCACTGCCCAGTTCAAATCACTACCATCATTTCTTCCTTGGACAACATCAGCAGCCCTTCAGCAGACTACCCTCTGCCACTTTTTATCAAAACTGCGCAGTGGATAAGGAATGCTTGCATGTTATACGAAATTTGAAAAGGTACAAGGGGATGTGTTGTAAACAGCCTCCCATTTACCCCTGTCTCCCAGGTAGCCCGTGACTGGGGATTGCTACTACCACTGTCTGGATTCTAGAGATCTTCCACCAATCAACACATTCCTGCTCCTCTCCAACCCAGTTCCCGAAGTACATTTAACAAATGTAAACCAGATCACGTCACCACAGTGGCTCACCAGTGTCCTGAACAAGGAGCCCCACAAGCCCCTGGCCCTGCATCACTGGGCCCTGCCCCTTGCCCCCTTCTCTGCCTCACTCACTCTATGCTGGCCACACTGGCCTTCTGTCTTTCAAATGCCCTAAGATACCACTCTCTTCACTTCTTTGTCTTGTTAATGATTCCTCCTCCTGTCTGTTGCCCAGGGTTTGAGTCTGCCTCTCTCTCTTCTCCCACTCCCTCCCCTGCTGCAGCCCCTGGCATCCATCCCTTCTCTGTTCGCCTACCAGCCCTCTTTCCTTTGACCCATAGGATACCCCAACCTCACCACTACTTTTCCTGCTCTAAATTCAGCCTGTTTTAATCTTTTGGGTGCCTGGGCCAGATAAACATTCCTATAGTGATCTTTCCCTAAGATGTTCACATTTTAAAAGCAACCCCCTCTGCCCCAGGACACACACTGCTTTCAATTCTGGGGAGGAATTCTGTGGTCAAATAAGTTTGGAAAGCACAGGTAAAACCTATCTTAGAACCTTAAAGTTATGCATTGTGGAATTGAGCATGCAGCACTTTCCAAACAAACTTGATCATTAAACACCTCTTTTGAAAATTAATCTCCCTCAGAACATGTGAGAAATATTATCTGAAGTCTTCCCACCTAGAGTGTTGTATGGGAACCACTGCCTCAGTGTCACCTTGGAGCTTGTCAGAACTACTGAATCCTAGGCCCTTCCCAGACTTAATGATTTAGCATCTGCATTTGTAATATACCCAGGTGATTTCACATGTAAAGTTTGAGAGCCCTGAGGTAAGGTATCAAATTGTGAGGGTGCCCATTGTCACAAAATAAAATCCAAAGCCTCTGCTGGGCATTATGGCCTTCCATGACCTGGGTTCCACCTATCTCACTAACCCTGTTATCTACCCACACTGCACCAAGAGGCAGCCTTTTATAGAATCTCCTGGAGGTGCCTCTTTAAATGTAGCTGTCCCAATATCACCCCAGAATCAAGAGTCTCCAGGCCAGTGAACCTTTGGAGTGTGTATTTTTATAAAAGCTTTCCAGATAGATTCTGTTACATAGTTAGATACAGGTCCCCTGCGGATACCTGTTCTTCAGCCAGAAAGGGCTGACATTTCCACAGTGCCCCTCCATGGAATAGTGGGTACTAGAGCTAGTCCCCCACCAAAACCTCATTCCTGTCACCTGTAAAATGGATGACAATACTACTACATAGAGTTATTTTAGAACTTGAGGAAGGTAATAGCTTAAGTGAGCACTTACTAAAGATTACTTATTCTTGTTATCATGATTATAATTTGGGAGTCCTGAGGGGATTAAGATGCCATGACAGGATAAGCTAATAGTCCACCAGATATTCAGATTAGAAGGACCATGCCCAAGGTCTGCCACTGCGGCTGCACTCGTATTTTTGTGGTTGTGCCGTTGACTGGGGAGTTTGTAACACTTCATCTGTGTCCCTATCAACCCCGGCATCCCCAATTGAGGAGGAAGAAAGGAGCTGGGGACAGGGCAGACCACCACATACCTGGTTGTTTTTCCCTTTTTGATGACATTTGCTTTGCATCTCTGGGGAGGCCTCCCACCGGATCTAGCAGGGGTAAAGGGAATGGATAGATGCATTGACAATACCCATTACCCAGAGGGTTTAAGGGAGCTGGCAAAATTGGGATGGGTGAATTCCAGGAGGAACACTGGATGCAAGGGAGACCTGGGCTGGGAAGGGCAGTGCTGTCCAGGGGGCTATGGAAATCTGGCAGGGTTCCAGGAAACTGAGGTCCCTGGGAGCAGGATAAGGCTGTAGTCACTGAGGGTGGTCCAAGTTTCAGGGGCTGACCTCTTTGTGAGCCCCATCTCCTATGTCATGGGCACTGAGAGAGAACAGGGCGCCTCGAGCTCCCACCAGCAGCCTTGCAGAGGCCTCCTCCAACAGCAATGTTGAATAGTTCTGAGCTTGGCCCTTGAAGTGCCGGGTCCCGGAGAGCTCTGGGGAGAGCAGAAGCAGTGAGCCCAGTTTGGGGGCTGCCTCCTGCTCCCAGCCTTGGCTGCTGTGGCCTTTGAAGGTTGAGGGTCTAACCTTCATAGGAAATGGTCATCCGTGGGGTGGCATCTAGTTCTCGGGAAGGTCGCCGCAGGGAGGGTCCAGGGACAGCTGTTGCTGCGAGGAGGCTCAGGAGGAGGGACCAAAGCCTCCCCCACATCTTCCTGGGGAGGCCCAGACCAACAAGACCCCCAAGGGTAGCCAAGGCCAGAGCCACAGGAAGCGATGGGAAACACAGTCACAGGGGTCAAAGTCTAGGAAGGTCACGTGGAAGGTCAGGGGTCATGAGGCCATGGGGTCAAGAAGTCATGGGGCCAGGGAGGATCCTGGAATGGAGGGGTCATGGAGCCACAGGGTTGTGTGGCCATGGAATCACAGCTACGA
Organism: Sciurus carolinensis; assembly: GCF_902686445.1. Lineage (NCBI taxonomy): Eukaryota > Metazoa > Chordata > Mammalia > Rodentia > Sciuridae > Sciurus > Sciurus carolinensis. The sequence goes on along the minus strand of NC_062217.1, from coordinate 149,678,829 downwards.
GGTCAGAGGGAAGGATGGATCACATGCCTTTCTGCATCAAATGCAAACTTCATGGTAAACGGAAGTTGTGGAGTCATAGAGAGTTCGTAGGTTACTGATGGGTCACCTTGCCCCTGATAGCAGGGCTAGTCCTGGTTCTTTGAGGTCCGTTTTCTGAAGGAGGGGGGGAAAAAAAACCAAAACAGGATAAAAATCTCTGATCTGTGGGTGCGTGGAAAATGGATGGCATTACCCAGATTTCAGGGGACACCAAAGGGTGGAGGCCCAGCATCCATAGAACTCCCAGGCCAGAATCAACTCACAGTGATTCTGTCCATTCTGTTCTGATGCAGGAGGCTAGCATGGGAACTTGCCCTCTTTACATAATCCTGGACTCCCTTCAACTCAAACCCCAGGTAATACCCCTCCTCTGGCCAGGTCAGAAGCTCTGCTAGAGAATGAAGCTCTCGTTCTCAAGAGAGAATGCTCCTTCTCCAACAATGGGCAGCTGCTACCCCTGCTGCTGCGGGGGTGCCTTATGCAAGAAGGCCTGAGCAGAGATGTTTAATGGGCCTTTGTTAATTTTGTCCTGTTTTCCCTTTGTTTTTTCTTTTCCTTGGCCTGAGAGCTCCCTCTGGAATTTCTCTTTAATTAGACACTTCTCCTCAGCATTCTTCTCTGAGGGGGTGCGCATCTCTGCCCTGCCTATGCGAGTCCATACTGCACCCTCTGGCTAGGCATCCACACATGTCCCTACCTGCTAGCAGGCACTCACAGGCACAAGGGGGTAGGAGCTAGGTGTGAATATATGGGTCTCCCTAGCTGCACAGGTGTAACATCTGTGCAGGAGACTGTAGTGTGCAAGGTGAGTTAATGGAGACATAAGCAATGTGGAGAAGGTGGACGATGGGATCCCTGAGTTCTTAGCCATCTCCCCTAGAACATCTTGGAGATTATTCCCATACCTGGATCCTCCCTCAAACCAACAATCGGGATTGGGGGACAGGCCTCCCCTGACCCCTTTTACAGGACTCCTGATTTCTGAGGAGGCTCCTTCAGCTTCCTGAGCTGGGCTTGGTGTGGAGGTGGCCCAACTCACCTCATCAGACACCCAGAAGCAGGGTCAGAAGGTGCCACTGGCTTCTCCTCTCTCTTCCAGGTCAAATATTAACTATCTGGCCTTGAAGAGAGGGGAGGAATCAAGAGCTGGCCAGGGATAACAGGAATTTGGAGGGTTTATTCAAGGGTTAAAGGTCAGCACTGCCATGGGAGGGGGAGAGTGGAATATGAGAGGGAGAAAAGAGGGTCCCTGGACCACAGAAAGAGCACTAGTTCCTGGTTTGGGGGCTGGGGCAGCAGGAGGCTTCAGGCAAGCTGCTCATGCCCCACCCCTCACTGTGGAGGCACACCTGTTTACCTTTGGGGCCTCCTATTTGCTTAGCACAGAAGCGGGGAGCCCTATGGCCAGGAGGGATCAGTCCCTAGGATTGGCCAGAAGGAACACACCCCAGGTTAGAGGAACCACTCAGAGTGTGGCACGCGGCACATTTATGTAGGTTCATCCTGAATCAAATGGGCCCGGAGGAAGGTGATGTACATGCACAGGTGTGCATACACATTTACAGGGAGGGCTGTGAGCACATGCATTCACAGGAGAGTCATTCACACGCTCACACTCACAGGGAGGTTTGTGCACACTTATGTTCACATGGAGGGCCATGGCCATGTGTAGTGATATATTTCACATGTAAAGTTGTATTCATATGCCCATTCACTCAGCAGGTCACACAGCCTGAGAGATGGATGATCAGGGTTCTAAACCTACATATGCAGGCTTATATAAAGGACTGCACACCTATTCAACAGGAGGGTCCTGTATTCATGCACACAGGTGTGTAGGGACATGCACACAAACCCATTGATAGTGAGTCAGGCATAGTAATGTTCACGGGAGGGCCAGCCACATGTTGTGTTCACAGAATTCTTGAACAACACATGCAAACAGGGGTCTGATTCTCACTGCAGGCTTGGTGGCTACCAGTTTCTACTGGGGTAGGGTGCAGAGCAGAACTGTATCTTTCTTCCCCAAAGTCCCAATTCTAAGGTCAGATTCTAAGTGTGTGTGTTGTGTTTCTGTGCGGGGATGGCGGGTGTGGGGGTAATGAGGGGAGACTTCTGGGCTTCTGACCTGGAATGAGTGCATAGGTCAAGGCTACTCTGCAAGGGAGGGAGGGAGAAACTAACCCAGGCAGGAGGAGATCCTTAGTTTTACTGGAGATGGAATAAAATACATAACTTAGCAGTCCTCTACCCCCATGCGTACTGCAGTTCTAGATATGGGGAATTAAGGATACCAGTAAGTGGGAGCTCTTAGCCCCCACTTAACCTGTTGGGAAGGAGGACGGGCGGGGCTAAATGAACTAGGCGGAGCATACCATACCCCTCCCCCAGTGGCTAAGCGGGTTCAAGGTCTCCAGTTAACACCCCTCTCTTCGCCCTGAGTTCTACAGTTCGGGTTGCCTGTCCCCTTAACTCTGATCACCGTCTCACTATTAGATACTAAGGTGGAGGAAACTGGGAAAAGGGGACCCCCCCCACCAACAGGATCAATGGAGGATCAGCCGGCTTTCGACCTTCATCCCAGATGTCCACCTGCCTGTAGGCGGTATCTCTCTCTGCCTAGTAGGGTGGCGGTCTCTCCTGGCTCGAGGGAGTCCCTCCCTTGCCACCCCCTCCCTCCACCATCCTGGACAGTCCGCGGTTCTCTCCTTTCGTCAGATCTAACCTCAGTCTCTATTGCTGCAGCTCGAGGACAAGCTCTCCTTCGATCGCGCCGGACGCCGAGAGACGTGACCCAGATCCAGGGGAACACCGTTCGCCACGCGGGTCCCCGCCCCGCTCCAGTCCCAGACTCCGCGGCGGCGGTCTGCGCCCCGCGCGACCCGAGGCCAGGCCCGTGCCCCTCTAAAGCCTTTATGCAGGACTGGGGGTCTTGGCAGTGAGAAAGGCCTGGCCCAGCTCGTAGGGTGGAATGGACGTGGAGAAGGCTTTGCCCGGTCCCCGACCCCCGGCCCGGGCCTGGCCCCGCGGGCTGCCCGCACTCTCCGCCTTCCTCACCTTTGCGCTGGGATCCGGGGCCATAGAGACAGCGACGCGCGGCTCCGCGGCCCCACAGCACCAGCTGCGGGAGGAAGGGGCCGCGGCCAGAGGCGGGGCGGGGGTGGAGGCGGAGCCGGGGGTGGGGCAGGGGCCTGGAGGCGGGCCCACGGGCGGGGCGCGGGGAAGGGCGCTGCTCTCTTCCTTCGCGCCCCCAACCCTAGCACAATAGAGAGGACTTGAGCGTAAAGCTCACACAGCCCTTGGGCATCTGGCGTCCCCTCTCTTCTAGGCCATGCGGCCTGGGCACCGCCCCCTGGTGGGGGCCTCACTGACCGGTTCTCCCTCCACAGGTTTGGCACCCGCCCACCCATTCCCTCTAACCCTCGGACCCCTCCCACTTGCCTACTGCTGGTGACCAGCAAATTTCGTCCTTTGAGGTTTTCCCTCTCCGATGGCCCTCTGGCCTGTTTCTAACCTCGACTTCACTTCTTGCGTTCTCTCCTACCCCGGCCCGTGTCCCTGCTCTCAGCCTAGGGTACTATGGGGTGAGTGCGGGGTGGGGGTTGATGCTACAGTAGGTGGGGATCAGGCGTCTGGGCAGCTCTGAACACAAGGATCTCAATTTCCAGCTCAAAGGCCTCCCGCTGCCTAACTTCAGCTTGAGGTCTGAGGGGGTGGAGGGGATGAAGAGACAGCTTGACCTGAAGTGCACACAGAAAAGTGCCCTTTTCTGAATAAACCACAACCTTTTTTGAGGGGGTGGGTACCAGGGATTGAACTCCGGGGCACTTAACCACTAAGCCACATTCCCAGTACGAGGGCCTAGCTAAATTGCTAAGTCTGGCTTTGAATTTGGGATTTTCCTGCCTCAGCCTCCTGAGTCGCTGGGATTACAGGCATGCAAAGCCACAATCTTTGGCACAGGTTTGCTCACCGAATCCTAGCTCCAACTCAGGTTCACCTCAGGGACGCGGTCACTCAGACACCTGCCTTCCCCTCTAGCTTCTCTTGAACATTATTCTTATTCCAAAACTTGCAGTGCATGTTCCCAAGCAATCAAATATTCTTTCCTTGCCAGGTTTAATCCCTTTCCGGCACCAATTCAGAAACCCCCCTCAGAATCAATTCCCCAACTCCTTTAACTAGGATGTTTTTCCTGCAACCGCAGGCCCTGCCTCCTTTCTATGGTCCTTCCTATGGTCTCAATAAAACCTGAACTCTGGTCATGACCCAGACCAATCCCCTCCCCTACTAAATCTGTGACAACATTGGTGTGGGCCCTAGAGAAGGACCAAGTAAAGGACCACTGGAACTGATTCTTGCACGTGTCCAAGAGTTTGAACAGAATCATGGTGACATTTAGCTGAAGGGGCTCTGAGAAAGACACTTTATCCTTCTTTCTGGATTCCTCAAAGCTCAGAGTTTGGTACTTAATTCTATAAAATCTCAAAGTTTGGAGTGCAGTGTGACTGCAGACGGCTAAACAGCAGGACTCATATCACACTTCCACCCCCAGCTCTAAACTTGTCTACCAGCACTATGAAAACAGGATATGTGTGTGTGGCGGGTTGGGGGAGTGGCTTAAACACTCATATTAAAAAATACACACTTTACTGAGTGCCCAGCTTAAATTTTTTTTTTTTTTTTTTTTTTTTTTTTTCTGGTTGTATTGAGGATTGAACCCAGGGGCACTCTACCACTGAGCTGTAACCCCAGACATTTTTATTGTTTATTTTAAGATGGTCTCACGAAATTGCAGACTGACTTATAATTTGCAATGCTCCTACCTCAGCTTCTGGGGTAGCTGGGATTACAGGTATGCATCACAGCACTGGGCTCATTTCTTTTGTTGTGTCTTATCCTGAGGAATTAGTAGTCCCATTTTATAGAGGGGAAACAGGCTCTAAGAGGTTAAGGAACTTACCTTGGAATTCATTGTTTACAGAAAGTTCTCAAACGAACTGGAAAAGTCTGAGAAAGGGGATGCAGAGGAAGCCTGAGAATTATTACTAGCAAAAGCAGAAGTGTACAAATTTGTGCACAGACTTGTTTTGGGAGAATAGGGAGAAGGGGCATGCAAGAGGCCAGTGAGTTTGATGTGATCAAACAGAAAGTTATTTAGAGGGAAATAGAAGGGAAAAGTCAGATTGTAGTTTGGAAAAGACCACAGAACATCCTGAAAGAGCTGATGGGGAAGATGAGGAAGACAGTGAAGACATGGTTAAGATTAATCTGTAGTCCTTATGTTAATGGGTTGGAGGGAACAATGGGGTGGGAGAGGAAGACTGCCAGCCACAAAGTACCTGACAGGAGAGAAAGTAAACTCAGGGGCCAAGGAGACTGGTGGCATGGATCCCAAGTTCTCATAGATTCAGTGCTAACTTCACATACCTCAGGAGTGACAAACACTCCAAGGTGGTAGGTTCTGAGTCTCAGCTTCACTGAAGTAATCTATCCTCTTTTCAGGTGTTCCTAGTGGCAGACTCAAAACTTTACTTTTTTTTGGCACGCCACTGGGGACTAAACTGCGTGGTGTTTTACCACTTAACTTGCCTCAAACTTGAGATCCTCCTGCCTCAGGCTCTCAGCTAGCTGAAATTATAGGCATGCACCACTGTGACTAGTTAAGACTTTTTTGGCAGGGGTGGGGTGGGGTGGGGTGGTGGTGGTGGTGGTACTGGAGATTGAACCTAGGAGTGCTCCATCATTGAGCTATACCCCAGTCCTATTTATTTTAAAAATTTGGAGACAGGATCTCATTATGTTGTCATCGCGGGCTTCAAATTTATTATCCCTTCTCAGCCTGCATAGTTGCTAGAATCATAGGCCTGTGCCACCACATCTGGCTAACCTCCCACATTTCTAAATGAACAAAATGTATGATTTTAGTATCTTACTTTCAGTATGGCACTTGTTAAACTGTCACTGGGCAGTTACTTCAGTTATTTCTGTTGTTGGTACTAGGGATTGATCCCAGGGGCACTTTACCACTGAGCTACATTCCCAGTCCTTTTTTTCCTTTTTGAGACAGCCTCCCAAGTTGCTGGGATTGCAGGTGTGTGTGACCATGTATGGCTACTGTGTCAGTACACTTGATAATATGGATTCAGACTACAATCCATTTTTTTTTTCCCCACTTAAAACTGTGAACCTAATTAAAATGTCAGATGTGAAGGCAGTTAATGGTACTTTCTATAGGAAGCATCTTTGACATGATTCCTCCCACACAAATCAAGGTGATAAAATGAGGGAAATACTGACAGTAGAAAAATATTTGAAATCAAATATTCAAGAAATTAATCCTAACCCAGCATTAACTTTGTGCCAGGTTATTCCTTGAGCAGGCTATTACTCATCCTTGAAATCACTACCCTTGCTACTTGATAGGGTGGCTGTGGGAAGATTCCATTTTGAAACCTTGGAGTACTTCACACATATACAAATATAAATCTTGTTTTTGCTAGGCCACTTTTCTCTTTTCTGCTGTAAGAAAGTGGATGATAAGAGTGTTCTTTGTCTTCACCACAGATTTTCAGTCATCTACACACCAGGGCTGGTTTGGTTCCAGGGTCGGCACAGAACGGTTACTCACTGTAGCAGGGATCCTAGGTGAAGGGGGTGGGTATGAACTCCTGAAACTTTGAGGACAGGCTCCCTGAGGCAGGGAACTCTGGCCTAATCAGGTTGTCTTACTTTCTGTTCACTGTGGCAGCATTTCTATTCCTGCTTTGCCATCTCCATCTCTGGTTTGCCCAGCACTTTCCCTTTAGGTGGTGTGATCTTTTTGGCCACATACAGAGCTGAGGTGTTTCTTCAGCAAAGACTGTCACCAGTATAAAAATGCTGTAGTCTCACTGTTCCACAGAAGCCTGTTTTGCCTGCTAAGTTTTCCTCCAACCAGTCTTCTTGGAGTCAGACCCAAGTTGGGTCTTCTGGTTTGCCCTCTCTTGACTCCAGCCTAGGGAATGGTTAGCAAGGAAAAGGGATTATCAGGACACATCCATGAATGCTGGAAAACCACCCCACCACCTCTTTCTCAGCTATTTGGCATAAGGAAAAAAATAAAAGAAACTTTATTTTTTGGTATTGAGGATTGAACTTGGGGGTGCTTCGAGCTACATCTTTAGTCCTTAAAAAAACTTATCTTTTTGAGAAAGGGTCTTGCTAAATTGCCCATGCAGGCCCCAAAATTGTGATCCTCCTGTTTCAGCCTCCTGAGTAGCAAGGATTACAAGTATGCAAATGGCACATGGCTTATTAAATTTTACCAGCAGAGACAGGGCTGGACAGAGCAGCATCTGGAGACCCCTGAGGTTAAAGGAACAGAGCACACAACTATACTTTCTGGGGATAAAATTTGATCAGACATCAGCACACCCCAGAGTACCTGCTTAGAAGCAATTTTAATTGTCATCAGAAGAGTCTCAAGTTAAAGCAAAATTATAAGAAGAGCTAGCAATGACTGAGTTCCTGCCACATGCCAGGCACTGTACTGAGCACTTTTCGTGCATTAGCTCATTTAATCCTTACAAACCCTGAGGCAGATACCATTGTTATTCCTTTTAACAGATGGAGAAACAGGAACTTGCCCAAAATCAAATGACTAGAGTGGTGAGACTGGAATCTAAGGCCAGACCTAGGGGCAAGGTCAAAGCCCTTCTCTTATATTGTACGAGGCTGTGCTGCCTGCCCAATTTAAGTACTGCAGCAGTGTTTCTGCTTCTGCCTGGTTGTCAACCCCCATTCTTCCACTCCACTGTCAAGAGAAAAAGGTGGCATCCTCCAACTCATCTATCAGAAGGGATAATGAAATCCTAGTATGGTTCTGGAATTGAAGACTCCGACAACAATGTCTAGGCCTTCTGAGTTTGTAATAGCTTCTTCTGTAAGGAGGTATAAACTTGTGTCTCCCCATAGTTGGCATACCCAGAGTCTTATCTGCCTGGTTGGTCAAAGGTGATCCTGAGCCCTGTCTCTGCACCGTAGGGTGTCCCCTTTTTTGGTCCTGCACTCTAGAACATTGCAATTAGGTCAAGGTAATTTTTTTCCAGCCCTCTTTGCCCAATTGATTAAAGTATTTTAACCTGGTATCAGCAGGCAAGATCCTGAGAGCTGTTTGTATTGTTCATCACCAAGTCCTTACTGGCTCCTAAAAAGGGTGTCTAACATGTAGTAGGTACTAAACAGTTGTTAAATGAACATGGCAAATGAGGTAAAAATGAACTGAATTCCTGACTATAAAGTATACAGCAAATTATTAACTGGTTACATAAAAGTGAACTATGTACAGCTATAGCTTTTATGTTTTACAGAAACAAGCTATGGAGCTAAAAAACTGGAGAAACCAAAGAGAAAGAAAGGAATAAGTCAGTTTAAAAACTGAGCAAGGGAATCAACAGGGAATTCCAGATACCAACCCCAAACAAATGTTGCCAAACACATGTTCAAACTGAGAAAAAGCAGTTTTAATAACACACACATACATTCATAGGACTTTAAACAAGATGTAGTATAAAATTTTAAGAGAAAAAAAAAAAAAAAGAAGAGGGAAATCTGCATTTACTGTCTAGGAACTGGTGGACTCACTGACTGACACGACTCTTAGGAAAACAAATGCACAGATAATGAGGTGCACCAACACTGCTGATGAGTGAGAAATAACCACCAAGATCATGCTTAACTTCTCTACATGGCCAGCCATCTGTACCTACACTTGCCCCCTCAGAGACAAACCAGGATAGTCAATTCCTAATTCTCCAACTTAGTCACTTGTTAATGGGTCACTTCTCAAATTCTTATTATTTCTTTAATTTAAAAATTATTCTTGGTTTAAAGACTCCACACATTATTACTGGCCAGTCCCCACCAACTATATCTGTTTTGATTTAAAAAAAAAAAAAAAAGCAAATGCTTCAACTAAGTCTGGATGATAACATGCCATTACCTAACTTTTACATCTGGGGAGATTTTGTGAAGTCAAAAGCCAGCTACTACTTGCATTTCAAAATGAAAACAAAATGCCAACCTTCCAAAAGGTGACAAAGGCACCACTGCCATCAGAAGACAGACAGCAAATGTACAAATGCTGTTACTTTACTGCTACGTAGATGTGTTCTGTGCATGAGCGTCTTCACTTAACTAACAGAATTATATTTTCAGCTAACAAGAAAAGCAGGTTAGAAAAGGCAAATGGTTACACACAAAAGCATAAACACAATTATCTTAATTTTCAGCTTGCAATAAGGGTAATAAGTTTGACATATACAACCAGATAATTAAACAAGGTGATTTTTGGCACAGTAATATCGCCAAACACACCACCACTCAGTGCAAGCTTTGTTTGCCAAGTCCCAAAAGTGGCCTGACATTCTTTGTGCAATGAACATTTTCTCCCTCTCTGTCATCCCATTCACTGGGCAACAACAAGAGGAGGGAGACAAAGCATGGGGACTCAAGAGGGTGAAGGAAAATACTTTATTTGGGAGAAAACCATGGGCTACTTGTGCTAAAAGAGAATCACAGAATTTCTATGAGAACCCAAATGTAGATACTGACTGGACTATGACCTGGAGACAGAAGATGTCTACCAGAATCATAAATAAAAGGGCCTAAACTGACGTCTGGCCATTTAATTTCAAGGGACACATGAAATATTTTTCTTTTAATGGAGAAAGACAAAAATAGAGGTTTTTCTTATTGGAGCTGCTAAATAAAAATGTATCAAAGTGGTTTTAAATTTGATGGGCAGTTATCTGTTGAAACTGCAATACAAAAGGGTCACTTAAAAAAAAACCTGAATAACCCACTTGTTCCCCCCCCCCCCGTCAATGTACACGATTAGAAAATATTTACACACTGTAATTACAAGCAATATAAGCAGTATTTTATACTTTGAGATTTTTGTACACTTTACACAATGCAAAATGAGAAAAATATGAACACTTATAAAATTACACACAAATAATGTATCTACAAAGTATTAAATTACAGAGTGAAAGCCCCCACTGTTGGGCAGATAGATGCCAGAGTTTCATCAAGTTCTGTCAAATATAACTCTTTGTATCTATCTTTTTAACGTTCATAAGTGGCATTTTGTAACAATACCCTTGAGAGGTAGTATCAAGATAATATTATTCTTACCAGTAAACTCAACACAGAATAAAACTTGTTGGTCTGACTCTTGGAGCCTCATTCAGCCTGGGTTCTTAGAAACTGGATTTATTTAGTCCTGCCTATGAAATCTCTAACTGCCCAATGCTTGACATGAGCTCAAAAGTTACTGATGCTATTTTAAATGATAAATTTAAGATAAAATGTTTTTTTTTACTCCTAAGCCTCAATTTAGAGGTAGAAAGTTAGTTCTTAATTAAAACTTAATTTCTCCCTTCTCAAACCATAAACATCAAGTCCAGTTCCCTTTACTTCCATCATCTTTTCCCCTATAACTAGACATGAGAGTGCTCAGGAGAGAGCAAGTCACCCAAGCCAATGTTGAAAGAACAAAAAATGTTTGTATTCTCTTTCAGGAACAAACCCTACTAAAAGAGACATTCAGTCAACGAAAGAATTTTTGAGTTGGCTAGTAAGAGCCTGTTACTATCCAATGGCTTTAAAGGGCCCCTGGGCTAAAACAAGCATTGTACACTTCTACTAACCCTCCACCATTTAAAACCAAAGGATGGCTTTCCAGTGTTTAAGAATTTAGAGCAGCTGTGATTTTCAAGTGCAACAACTTCAAGGTACAAGCACACACACACACACACACACACACACACACACACACACTCACACACACAATATCCTAAAGAATAAACACCATCCAGGTCTCTGCCAAAGTAATATACTTATGGAAACAAGGTTTTTGGAAACTTTTCCAGATCTTTAAGCTTTTATAATAGAGACTTCTGTAATATGGCTATCAAGGGCCAGAATTCTAAGATTTAACCAGTATTTTAAAAAAATATGTGCATTTAAAAGCAATTCAAAACAAGCTACATATGGATATTTTGGCATTTTAAAAACAGAGTCCACTACAGCTTAACCTCTTCCTCTTAGGGGGATCTGTTTCATTGTTTTAGTGTTTTAAAAACCTAATAGAAGTGTAATCTTGAATAATGAAGGAAAATGCAGAGATTGAAACCTACTGTGGTTTACACAAGTTACAGAAAAGATTGCTGCCTTAGTTGCTAAACTCTGTTCTAAGCAATCTCTTTGCATCCTAAAATAACCAAGAAGGAAAATTAAACCCAACTGGACTTGGTCCTGGTTTCTACGTCCAACTCCTCAAGGTGGTCCAGACTCTTTTCTTCCATACTTCCCATGATTATCCGAGTGCCACAAATATTCCCTAAAAAAGATAATTGGTTTCTAATATAACAGGAGGAGTTAATAAAGGCAGGTTAGACTATGAGGTGCTTCTATCCTTTCCCTCCTTTTATAGGACTTTGCTCTTTTAAAAGGTCAGTTGCCTTAAAAATTAAGCAGATCACATTTCATATCTGCTTCAGAAATGGCAATTTTTTCATTACCAGCTTCATACTAGATATTCAAGTGGCACATTTGCTGTGTATTTTCTTAGCATTCTGTAGCACTGGAATCCATAAGTAATCCTTTTATTCTTCTTGGAAAGGCTCTTAATGAATTTCTCTTGTTTCATATTTTTGCTGCTGTAACTTCTGTTAAGAATCTGGTACCCAGAAGTCATGAAGCTGCCCCTAGAAAAGGAAAACAAACAAAAAAGCAGAAGGAAAATTTAATCAAATTATGAATTAACCCTTATAAAACCACTAATCATCAAACAATAGGTTTTGATAACAAAAGTAATAAAATCTTCATATTATACATTTCTTTGAAAAGTTCTGATAATCAGGTTCAAATGTCACATTTTGTGATCTAACAGTGAAAAGAAGTGTAACATAAACACAGGACATTTTTTGTTACAATGGTAACAACACTCATGAAGGACATATTTAAGGAGATTAATGTTAAGCTGATTAATATAAAGTTTTATTATTAAATCCTTTTCTAATTTTAATGGCATATCAGCATAGATGGTCAGACTAAAAAAAGTCTACTGAGGGTTAGAAACTGAAACAACAAAGCAGTACAAATTTGCCAGGCGTGGTTGTGCACTCCTGTAATCCCAGTGGCTCAGGAGGCTGAGGCAGGAGGATCACAAGTTCAAAGTCAGTCTTAGCAACTTAGTGAGACCATCTCAAATTAAAAAAAAAAAAAAAAAAGGAAAAACAGGCTGAGAATGTGGTTCAGAGGTTGAGCACCTATAGGTTCAATCCCTGGTACCAAAAAAAAAAAAAAAAATTACTTTTTCTAGCTAATATTCAGTGCTCACATAATTTTGAAATAAATTATAAACAATTTCAAGGCTCTGCTACTCAAAGTTTAGTCTCTAGACCAGAAGCATTAGTATCAATCTGAGAACTTATTGAACTTCCAGAATATCTCAGTCCCACTCCAGACCTAATGAATCAGAATCTGCAATTTCACCAAGTTCCAAGATGATTCCTATGTACATTAAACTTTAGAAGTTAGACAATCATGCATCAGTTAGTTTACAAACAAACAAAATGGCAAACTGATTAGCAGATGTTAAGAAAAATGCCAAACCGAGGCAAAAACCCTCTTTAAATATGATACCAAAAGCATGAATGACAAAAGAAAAAAAAAAGATATGAATTGGACTCCACAACTGAAAATATTTGTGCTGTAAATGATACTATCAAGACAATGAAGACAACAGAGGGGACAAAATACTTGCAAATTATATTTCTAATAAGGGACTTGTATTCAGAACACATGGAGAATTCTTACTACTCAACAATAAAAAGATAATTAAACCATTAAAAAATGGGCAGTGAGTCTGGCATAGTGGCACAAGTTTGTAATCTCAATGATTTTGAAAACTGAGGCAGAAAGATTTCAAGTTTGAGGCCAGACTTAGCAACTTAGTAAGACCCTGTGTCAAAATAAAAAAAATAAAAAGGACGGGGGATAGAGCTCAGTGGTAAAGTACACCTGGGTTCAATTCCTAAGCACCAAAGGAAAAAAATAAGTGCAAGAGATCTGAATAGACGTTTCTCCAAGGAAGCTATACAAATGGTCAATAAGCATATTAGAAGATGCTCAACATCATTAGTTATTAGGAAGATGCAAATTACTCCATCTTTTTTTTTTCCTTTTTTTTTTTGCAGTGCTGGGGATTGAACCCAGGGCCTTGTGCTTGCAAGGCGGGCACTCTACCAACTGAGCTATCTCCCCAGCCCCGGAAGATGCAAATTAAAACCATAATATGATTTCGCTTCCCACTCCCTACTATATATTTAGTCAAAAAGACAGATAATAATTGGGAAGAATGTGGAGAAACTAAAATTCTCAAAATATTCTGGTAGGAATGGAAAATGGTACAGCCACTCTGGTAGCTCCTTAAAACACTGATCATAGAAACTGGATTTGGTGGTACATGCCTATAATCCCAGCAAATTAGAAGGTTGAGGCAGGAGGATTAGAAATTCAAGGCCAGCCTTAGCAACTTAGCGAGATCCTATCTCAAAGTAAAAAAATAGCTCAGTGGTAAAGATGGATTCAATTCTAAGTGCTGCAAGACAAAACAAAAAACCCACATGCAAAAAACTTACAAAAACAAAAAAAGTTGAACATAGAATAACCAAATGACCCAGCAATTCTACTCTCAGGCATTTGCTCAAGATGGTTTCATTTGTAAATATATTCACACAAAAACATATATAAAAATGTTCATGGAAGCATTATCCATAACAGAAAATAGAAACAACTGAAATGTCCATCTAATAAGTGGACATGTGACAGATATATCCACACAATCAAATATTGTTCAGCAACAGAAAAGAATATACATACCACAACATGGATTCACTTATCATTATGTTAGGTGAAAGAAGTTAGTCAAAGACCACATAATGTATCTCATATAAAGAAAATGTTCAGATTAGGTAAATCTATACAGACAGAAAGTAAGACTATATTTGTCTAGATCTTAAGAGAGTGAAGAGGAGAATGAGGATAATGGGGGAATGGGGACTGACTGCTAATGGGTATGGAATTTATTTCTCAGGTGACAAAAATGTTGTAAAGTTAGGCCATGGTGATGACATTCACAATTCTCTGAATATATTAAAAACCATCATATACTTTAAGTTGGTGAAATACACACTATGTGTATTATGTCTTAATAGAACTGTTAAGAAAAATATTCCTTAGCTGGACATGGTGATATATGCCTGTACTTGATATATGCAACACAAGAGGCCAAGGCAGGATGATTGCAAGTTCAAGACCAGCCTGGGCAACTAAGCGAGATCCTATCTCAAAATAAAAATAAAAAAATAAAAATAAAAAGGTCTGGGGTTATAGTTTAATGGTAGAACACCAACGGTTCAATTCATACCAGGGAAAATAAATGGGAGAGGAGAGTAATGCTCCTTATGAAGTAACCTCCATTTGATGCATTCTGAAATGGGCTTGGCCATCTCTGAAAATAAATTAATGAACATAAAGCAAACAAAAATCATTCATACACACACCACATATTACACCGGAATTTTAAATTTAAAGAGAATTAGAAGCAAGTCTTCTGTTGTACTTTGTTTCAAAAGTATGAAAAGGGGCTGGGGATATAGCTCAGTTGGTAGAGTGCCTGCCTGGCAAGCAAAGGCCCTGGGTTCAATCTCCAGCATCACAAAAAAAAAAAAAAAAAAAAAAAAAAGTATGAAAAGTACCATTTAATAAAACTATTAAGAATAAATTGTTTAATAAAATGACACCTGAGTAGGCCGACAGTTCTGAATTATTTCCTGCCATTTTCCATGTATCCTGGCAACCAAGTCTTTCACCTTAAAAATATCAAAAAGAGGAAAATGGATCAGATCAAAACATCCTCACCTACAATCCATTTAACACTCGATACAAAAGAGCTTATAGCTTTGACAGGCACACACTCAATTTGATTTTTGTTAAGAGAAAACAAGTTCCTCATCATTTAGAGAGGCTTTCAAATTATAGTAATAAACAAAACTTTCCTTTATCATCATAATATAAAATACTGAATGCTTAGAACTCAATTTCCCTGTTATTAAAGACAATACAGAAAAGCATAAACCCTGCCTTCAAAGGAACTTACATTTGGAACTTACCAAAATTCACCATTATTCTTCTCTCTGTTTTTGCAAAGTGCTATGAATCCCCTTCAAATACCTGGTATATTCGTACATTTAGAGGTTTAGCAAGTCTTTGTGCAAAACTCAAACTTGACCCCAAAAGCAAAATTTCTACCACCCTTGAGATTTTTCATTAACTCCTGACCATAACTGCTTGAGAAAAATGTTTTTAAACAAGGAACTTTATAGATGCACAAAGTAAATTGTAACCTCTGCCTTGTTTCTCATCTAGAGTTCAGCAAATTGTCACCAAATAATCACTACGTTTTCTGGGAGAGGCTTTTGGAGAGGCATGCAACTCACCCATTTCAGTAGGACCATCTTCTGAAACAATTTCCACAGACCACTATTGTCACTCTCCGTAAGAGGAGCCTTGGCACTAATCTGTGCTAGGCCCTTGGTTTTAAGAATCATAAAGCATGTCTGTTATCTCAGTGACTTGGGAGGCTGAGGTAGGAGGTTTCTGTCAGTAATGGTCACTACCACCAAGTTCTACAGACTAGTAACCCTAGTCAGAATATGCTTTGAAAGGTAGGGCTTACCTTCTAAGGCAAAGAGCTATTCCTTATATGGATCTGGAAATCGGAAATCTGGTTTAATTTCTTCAGTTAGAATTATTTCTGTATTTAACTTCAATTCACTAAAGTAAATATATACTACATCCAAATGGGCATTATTCAAATGATTAGCCTTTGTAGCTAATTAACGTGAGAGATAAAGTTATAATGCTGAGACTCAATGACAAGCCAAACACCAGAGGAACAAAAGAATCCACTTTACATTACAAAAACTAAAAAGATGATTTGGGAATTAAAAAATCCTTACAAGTTTTTAAAAAAGCACTATTTAATTTTATGTTTCAGGAAAAACCTCAAAATAATTCTATTAATACTAAAATTGCTTTCCTACCCTATGTTCACAAACTTGGTTTTTCTACTATAAATATATAAAACCTTTAACAAGAAAAAAACTTAGGCTTATTGTTGAGTTACTTCCATCCTAGAGCTCAGAATGGTTGACTCAGATTTCTTGAAGAGGTCTTTTAACAACTTCTTAAATATAATATTTAAAGAATAACAGCTGCTAGGTGTGGTGGCGCATGCCTGTAACACCAGCGGCTTGGGAGGCTGAGGCAGGAGGATCACAAGTTCAAAGCTAGTCTCAGCAACTTAGTGAGGCCCTAAGCAACTTAGTGAGACCCTGTCTCAAAAAATAAAAATGGACTAGGGATGTGGTTCAGTGGTTAAGTGCTGTTGGGTTCAATCCCTGGTAATAAAAAACAAAAACAAACAACAACAACAACAAACAAAACAAAACAAGTTTTCAACCATCATAAAATTTCATAGCCACTATTTTGTAATTATACATTTATTTAAACAGTGCTTCAATCCTTGACACTATCTTAAGCATAAGGGCTTCAATATGTATGTACTACGAGAAAAAACTAAGACATTCTCCTTTGGTGTCTGGGTTGGGGCTGTAGCTCAGTGGTAGAGTACGTGCCTATCTATGTGAGGCACTGGGTTTGATCCTCAGCACCACATAAAAATAAATAAATAAAATAAAGGTATTGTGTCCATCTATAACTAAAAAAAAATTTTTTTAAATATTTTTGAAAAAAAAGGAACAAAGTCCTATTTTTAATCTTTTATTTATTTATTTTATAGTGCTGGGAATCCAGGGCCTTGGCATGGTAGGTAAGTGCTCTACCAGAGAGCTAAATCCCCAGCCTTTTTTTTTTTTTTTTTTTGAGGCAGGGTTTGGTAAGTTGCTGAAGCTGGCCTCGAACTTGCAATCCTTCTGACTCAGCCTCCCAAATTGCTGGGAATTACAGGTGTGTGCCACCATGCCTGGCTTCTTCCTTTAAATATTAATGCAACCAAGATTTAACACAAAAATGAAAAAATAAAAAAAAACACTTACCTTAGTTCTGTAAAAAAGTCTTGCATCTTCCCTAATGTCACATTTAACATGCTTTTCCAAAGCCCCACAGAGTAGTACGAAGTGCTTCTGTGCAAGACAAAACAAATGCAATGGATGAAAACAACTATGAAATATTACAAATTAATGAAGAATTAGGTAAGTAGAACAACTTAATGATTTAAAAAAAATCTTTCATCACTCAGCAGTTTCTGATGTTAGATCATCCAACATAATAGCAGTCCTATCAGTGTCATTTCTATGATAACAGGATGGTTATAGTCTACTGCTTGTTAATAGTAAAAATATACACAAGCCAGGACTGATGGTGCACCCTTGTAATCCCAGTTATTTGGGAGACTGAGATAGGAGGATCACAAATTTGAGGCCAGTCTGGGCAACTTAAATAAATATAAAAGAAGGACTGGGGGTGTAGCCCAGTAGTAAAGAACCACTGGGTTCAACCCCCAGCCCCAAAAACAAACAAATAAAATAGGGACTGAAAAGGTTGGACATGTAGCTCAGAGGTAGAGTACTTGCCTAGCATGTACTGCCTAGCATGGCCCTGGGTTCAATCCCTAGTATTGAAAAAAAAAGAAAACATTAAAATAGGGACTGGACTAGTTAAGGTATGAAGAGGTATTAAATTAAATAAGACCTTTCCCGAATAGCATAGGGATAAAAGGTTAATTCAGAATGAAAATCTTAATATGGGGAGTGGTGTACACCTAAAATCCCAGTGACCTGGGATGCTGAGGCATGAGGATTACAAATTCAAAGCCAGGCTCAGCAATTTTATGAGACCTTCAGCAACTTAGTAGACCCTCTCTCAAAATAAAAAGGACTGGGAATGTAGCTCAGTGGTAAAGCACCCAGGGTTCAATCCCCAGTATCAAAAAATGAAACAAAAGTATAATATGTAGAGATAATTTAGAAATGAAATCCACTCCTGAAGTGGTATGACTTAATATAAGTTTAGTGTTGAAGGCAAATGTTGTTTCTTTTTTCATTTTTTAATTTTTTGGTACTGGAGACTGAACCCACAGGCACTTAACTACTGAGCCACATCCTCAGCCTTTTTTAATGTTTAATTTAGAGACAGTGTCTCACTGAATTGCTGAGCCTGGCTTTGAACTCATGATCCTCCTGCTTCAGCCTCCTCGAGCCACTGGGGTTACAGGCGTGCCATGACCAGTCAAAATGTTGTTTGTTTAAAAAGAATAAAAAGAAAAAAGGAAAAGAAGTGTAAGAAAAGGCGAGAAGAAATCAGCTAAAAGCTGCCTATATGGTATTTGGTGACCTTGGTTATGAATATATTATACTGTTGCCAAGTTATGGTGAAACTGAATAACATTTGTTGACAATTCTTGTTAATATGATATATTTGCAGGTTACTATTACTGCCCCTCTCCAGTTAACCCTTATTCATTCTTCTCTTTACTAAAGCATGCTCAGTCATTCTATCAATAGTGACACCTTTTAAAACACATCACCACTAAACATCACCTACCCGTTGTGCAGAAGGAAAAGAATGAGAACAACTAACTTCACCGACTAAATGAAGAAGAATGTAGGTCAGGTAATATGCCTGTTAGAGAAATAAATAAAATCAATACCTAGGAATTAGTTAGCACTGATGTCATTCACAATTTACCTATTAGGAAAGTGGCTCAGGGAGGATAAAGGATTTAAACCAGCTAGTAAGAAAGGAAAAGACATGCATTTAATCTAGGCCTCTTAAAGACTTCTAACTCAAGTGCATTCCTCACAATTGCCCTAGTATAGAGCTACAAAAATTTATCCCAGTATTAAATTATCAACCACCGTCCTTTTACTAAATTCTCAGCTCTTAAGTTTACTGAGTTATGTCATGATAGCAATAAATAGGAAATATCACTTTATGCTCTTATGTGCTCTGAGATCCAGCCCTGGATACCTGCTTTTCAAGTTCTAAATGAAGACTGTCATCAATAGTTCCATTTGGTTGTTCAGCCCTTTTCTTCAAGACCATTTTCTTCAACAAATCAGAAGGCTTCATTTGCACAAGATATCGATGTAGGACTGATATCTATTGAAAGAAAGAGGAGACAATGAATAATGCCAAGCAATACAGTTGTTCTTTCTTAGGTCACTTTTCCCTAGTGTTCCCCACTGTTCATTTTGCCTTCTCTAATTTTGCCTCTTTACCTTTCTTTATAGTCCAATGATACTCATTTCTCCTTTACTTAAAAGTCCTCAATTGCTTAAAAAGGGATTTTAATTTAAAGATTTAGTACTTGTAACTAAGGATAAATGCTTAAAAGGCCAAATAACGTAACAGAGGTCACAGGGAATGCTTTCTCTATGAAATTATTTGAAAATCAGTGAAGTTCAATTTCCCAGTGGATAGATGTCATTGAATTCTGAACAGAACTATTATAAGGAGTTAAAAACAAATCTAGATTGCATAATTCAAATATGAATTAGTGATAGAAATCATATCCTGGACCTCTTTTAATAGCAATAAATACCACTGAAAGGATTGTGAGTTATATATGAATTATCCTGCTGGTTCAGGAATGGTGTCCATATATCTGGAATCAAATCTACCTCAATTCAATGAAGCAAAAACTGTCCCCATTAATCTCTAACATCTTGTGCATACTTCTATTATTGTTATTACCACAAAAACCCTCGATGATTGCTTTGTGTTTCAATCACTAGGTTATGTCCTTAAGAGTAGTCTCTAATTCTTTTTTTGTTTTCAATCTCTAGAACCTGGTAGATGGTAGAGTACCTTGTACTGAACTGCATTCAAACAAGAACACTTAATTTATATTTTATATATTTTTTTTATGGTAGCAGACACTATTTTACTGAGCACTATGTACAAATAATGGTTTCTTTTTTATGTTTTTTTATTGGTGCACTATAATTATATGTGAGATTTATTATGACATATTTCTACATGAACATTAATTTGATCAATCTCATTCCTGGTATTTTTCCTTTCCTTCCTCTCAATCCCTCTCTGAGATTTCCTTCCTCTAGTCTACTGGTCTCCCTTCTATTCTAATGAGTACACTATGAACATACATAAAAGTGGGATTCCCTATTGCTGTATGTATACATGAACATGGTATAATTTGGTCAATTTTATTTTCCAAAACCTCCCCTTGCTCTTCCTTCTCCCTTCCCTCTTGATCCCCTTCCTTTACTTTATTGGTCTCTCTTCTATTAAGAAACTGGAGGGCTGGGGAGATAGCTTAGCTGGTAGAGTGCTTGCCTCACAAGCACAAGGCCCTGAGTTCGATCCCCGGTACCGCCAAAAAAAAAAAAAAACAAAAAAAAAACAAAAAAAAAACTGGATATTGTTAGTCAAGTACCATGCTAAAGATTACATGAATAGTAACACCACTAAGGAATTTTGACTTAGGAGTCATTAATTTTCACTATACTTCACTACCATTCCCACATTAAAAAAAAAAAAAAAAAAAAAAAAAAAAGTACTTATACCTGCAGATTATTGGCATTAGGGACATCTTCATGTTTCTCATCCAAAAGCTTTGAAATAATCACTAGACTGAGGCACTGTCTGAGTTGTCTGAAATTAGAATTTTAAAGTATTTTAATCAACATGACTTACGAAGCAAAAAGAGCCAAAAGTTGGTCTAGTTCTAACTGGAAATACAAGCAATGTTTCAAGAGAAGGCTGTACAAGAACATAGGAACTATTATAGAATAGTAACATTTTAATGTAAAACACTTGCACATAAAGGTAGAAAGATTTGTGCACTCCCCCAAAGCTAATTCATTCATTTTTACAATGTGTGCAACCTATATTATAGATAAACTAAAACTAAATCTCAAAAGTACCACAGTAAGTCCAGTGCTGCATGCCTGTAATCCCAGCCACTCAGAAGGCTGAGGGAGGATGATCACAAGTTTGAGGCCAAGCTGGGCAACATAAAAGTAGCTGGAAATGTAGCACAGTGGCAGTGGTGGTAGGAGAGCAGAAGAGAGGGGTACACAGGAGGAGGGGGATTACAAAATGACCTAAATTAAAAATTGGAATCAGCTGGATGTGGTGGTGCACACCTATAATTCCAGCAACTTGGGAAGCTGAGGCAGGAAGATCACAAATTTGAGGCCAGCCTTGGCAACTTACCAAGATCCCATCTCAAAATAAAAAATAAAAAGGGCTGGAGATATAGCTCAGTTCTAGGTTCAATCCCCAGTATTAAAAAGAATCAGAATCAGGCTATCAATACCTTTACCCTCAACTAAATAGAAACAATAGCTCTTATGTAACATTAAAAGAATGGTGACTGAAAATAAAGGACCGAGAAGTATTTCATTGTAAATATTATAAAGTTTCTTAAATGTTTCATTCTCACTTCTCAATACCTTCCACGAGATGTCCAGTTAGGGACTAGCTGTACCAACCACAGAAGGTTGTGAGGATGACTAGAGAGTTCATTTATGCCCAGGCAGAGTTCAGGTATCTGAAAAAAAAGAAATGTGCAAGTTTTCTTTCCAAACAGGATAGCAGAATCAAGTCCACATTCATTCCCAGCCTAATGGAAGCACTAACAAAATAGAATGCTCAGTTTTTGAAAATGCATGGAATCTAGAACCTGCTAAAAGTACACAACAGATTCTGTTTTATCTTAAACCAAACACGTTCATCAGAATTTCACTGGCTCTCATGTCTTGTCATATCATATCTCTATTCATATTTAAATAGTCCTTGTTGGAAGAATAAAACAATTAACACAAATGCCAGTTTCCAAATGTATATAATGAGGGTTGCACAAAAATCATATATGCTTTTGACCTGGAATTTCCTGCACTTTAGGAATTCTATTTCAGCATTTTATTTATTTGTTTGGGGTTGGGGGAAGGAGGGTTTAACTGGGGATTGAACATAGGAGTATTACCACTGAGTTACATCCCCAACCCTTTTAATTTTTTATTTTGAGACAGGTTCTTGCCAAGTTGCTTAGGGCCTCACTGAGTTGCTGAGGCTGACCTTGAACTTGCAATCCTCTAGTGTCAGCCTCCCGAGTTGCTGGGATCATAGGTGTGTGCCACCATGCCAGGCTCCAGTATTTTAATTATTATTTTTTTAGTGCTGGGGACTGAGCCCAGGGGTGCTTTACCATTGAGCTATATCCCCAGTCCTTTTTATTTTTCATTTGGAGACAGGGTCTTGCTAAGCTTTAAGGCTGGCTTCAAATCTATAATCCTCCTGCCTCAGCTACCTGAGTAACTGAGATTACAGGTGTGCGCCACCATGCCCAGCTTCAAGTATTTTTGAAAGCCTAACAGTTGCAGTGGTGTACACAGTTCAGGAGGCTGAGGCAGGAGGATTTCAGTTCAAAGCCAACTTCAGTAACTTAGCGAGGCCCTAAACAATTGAGCAGGTCCCTGTCTCAAAATAAAGTATAAAAGGGCTGGGGATGTGGCTCAGTGGTTGTGTCCCTGGGCTCAAGGGGCGGGGGAGGGGGGGCTCATTTTAAACATCAAAATCAGCAACATTATTTCATGATCTTGGTCACCTTCTGAATGGATGGATGTATACAAGCCAAGAAACTTTTTGACATAAATGCTTCAGAATAATTTGATGACTAGAGGAAGTATGGGGTAGGAATAACAGAGTAAGCAAGACTGTATTTGATAATTTTTTGAAGCTGGTTGGTAGCTACTTACAGGCTTATTACACTACTCTCTACTTTTGTGCTTTTAACTTTCCACAAAAAGTGGTTGAAAATACAATTTTTAAAAAGGTCTTAACAAAAATTGTACATATCCACACTCCACGTGGCCACTGAAGTTTAGCTTTAAGCAAAAATTATTACATCATTTTATTTAGGTATCTCTGCTCAAAGGTCATTTCAGAAAGGTCTTCCCTGACTGCCTCAAATGAAATAGCCTGGCATCCGCATCCTTCTACTCTCTCTACCCATGTCCTGCTTTATTTTAATTTGCAGCACTTAATTACAACCTGATATGTTATTACAATCCACCTTTACTTGTTTTATCATCTAACTCTGAGTAGGATGAAAGCTTTGTGAAGGCAAGGGCATTGTCCTTTCCACAGCTGGGTTTCTAGCACCTATCATATGAATGCTTAGTCCATAATAAATCCTCGATAAATAAAACTTTGTTGAATAAATAGTTGCAGTTTTAGAAAATATTTTTAATTTATGTAATACAATTCCAGTAAAGACAGCACTTTCCACAGTCTCTTTTCCATTTGTTAAAGATTTTAATTGAGCTTAGGAACAATTTTAATTCTGTAGGCACTATGAAAGTCAAACGGTGATGCTATTAAAAAAAAAAAATCAATACTCAAATTTTAAGTAATGTTACCTTTGTGTTCCAATCTCTGATGTTTTTCATCAGGTTTATCAGGAGGCTCTGAAAGTCTACTAGAGGAATCTGTTTCAGTTGTTTTTCCAAACTCATTTTAAACAACATCAAAATCAGCAACATTATTTCACGATCTTGGTAACCTTCTGGATGTATGGATGTACACAAGCCTAGAAACTTTTTGACACAAATGCACAGACAAAGCAACTTAAGAAGATATATTTTACTTGAAGAATCTTAATTGCAAAATCTTTTTGGCAAAAGAGAACTATACATAAAACGAGTATCAGATATCCAGAAAAGGTGGCCCAGAAACACTCTTGCTAATAATCTGAAGTAAATGGTAAATGTTTTTTTATTTTCCACTTCCAAGATTTTGTTAATGGTTCAGTATCATTGATTTAATATTTGATTCAGTCATGAAAATGTGTTACACAGTTATTCTTGATCGCAAAGTTATACTGTAAGTGATAATTTTTCTTTACACATCCAATTCTAAAAAGTTACTGGTCTCCAAACTATTTTAATGATATAATTCTGACCTAAAGTTCCCTTCCACTCTTAATATTAAAACAAAAATAAAAACAGCAAAAACCCACCTTCAATAAAAGATTAATTACTGCTAAGAAATTTAATTTGGTAAGAAACTAGTTTTTTTCCCCTTTCTTTTTTCTTTTGATTATTATTAACCATCACTAAAATAGTTTTAGCTCTGTCTGCTAAAGACACATACATGCACAAGTTCTTTTTTCCTACCTTAACCACATTTAAAATGTTGGTTTCAGGAAGAGTTGAAAAAATTGGCTTATAAGATGAATCTTCACTTCCTTTCCCCTCCAACGTTGTCTGTGTTTCAGAACTATTGAGAAGTGAATAAAGAAATGTGAAATTAGGCAGAAAAATAATTAGTTATTTTAAGAAATACTGAACTACTTAAAAAAAAATTGTTGCTGGCCTCAAATTTGTGATCCTGTTGTTTTAACCTCTCTCAGAGCTGAGAATACAAAGGATGTGCTGTGGTGCCCAGTTTAATGTTTTTGTTTTTTCCTTCTTTTTAAATTACATTCTAGTGAGGAATAATTCACATATAGTAAAAAGAATGTGCCCATTTAGTTTTGATAAGTGTACATACTAATATAATCATCATTCAAATCAAGAAATAGAACATTTCTATCACTCCCCAAAGTTCCTACATGCCAGATTCAAGTCAATCTGCTATTCCCTATTGGTAGTAAACACTAATCTGATTTCCATCTTTACACATTAGTTTTCCTTTGAACCAGTTACTTTTTACAAGATACTATTCTCAATGCTCTTGGTGTTCAGAAAACTATGTAGGAGGTGGCTTTGAGGACAGAATTTTAAGTGCCTAAAGAAACTGCCAAAGCAATATGAAGAAACAATTCTTAAGCATTCCAATTTGGGTTGAAGCTGTCAGTAAAAGTTCACAGAAGAGGAGATGCATGAACTTGGCTTTTGAAAGATTTTTCAAAAAAATATATATTCATACAGTTAAAAAACATATCAACTGTACAGTAACTCTCTGAGGAGGAAACGTCCTCTCAACCTAGCTCCCTTCAGCCACCCATTTCCTCAATTACTATTATTGTTAATTCCTTCCTTCCACAAGCATTTTATGTATTAAGAAGAATCAGTTAGGCAGGGGTGGGCATGCCTGTTAATACTTAGGCAGCTGAGGCAGCAGAACTGTAAATTCAAGGCCGGACAGAATTTAGGGAGACTCTGTCTCAAAATGAAAAGGGTTAGATATGTAGTTCAATGATATAGCACTTGCCTAGCAAGCCTTAGGGCCCTGGGTTCAATCCCCACAACTACATGAACACACATGCATGCAAATAAGAATATATATCCCCTTGCAGTGTAAGAAATATATCTGGTCTTTGAACCAAGGCACAGAGCTCCTGAAACCCTTAGGGGTAAGAAGAGCCTCTTCTGTTAAGTCTCCTTTGACCACACCTGAGTTCATGCTGCTGAGGTGACTACTGAAGGATGGGGCCTATAGTGATGAGAGGGTTTAAACTTTGAGCCCACCCAGGAGGGTCAGATATCAAGTGGCCACTGCTTTAAACAATCATCTTTATGTAATGGAATTTCCATGAAACCCCTAAAGTTTGAAATCTTTTGGATTAGTGAACACTGACAAATGATGGGAGGGTGGTAGACCTGGAAGGCCTGGGAGATTTCAGGCACACTCCTCCTCAGGCCTTGTCCTCGGCATCACTTCCATTTGGCTGTTCCTGAGTTGTATCTTTTACGACACATAAACTGTTTTCCAAGTTCTGTGAGCTATTCTAGCAAATTAGTGAACGTGAAGTGGGGACTATGGGACTTCCCAATTTATAGCTCACTGATCAGAAGTACAGAAGACCCAGATTTGTGACTGGCATATTAAGTGGAGACAGTCTTGTGGGACTGAGCCTTTCACTTGAGCCTGTACTAACTGCATCAGACTCAAATTAAAACATAGGATATCTAGTTGAGGGTCTATAGAAAATTGGAGAATTACAAAGTGTGGAAAACCCACACAACTGATGTCAGAAATGTTTTTTGGTACTGGGTATTGAAACAGGGATGCATTACTACTGAGCTATATCCCTAGTCCTTTTAACTTTTTAAAAATTATTATTTATTCATTTTTTTGTGGTATTAGGGATTTAATCCAAGGGCGCCTTACCACTGAGTTATTATCTCCAGCCCTTTTTATTTTGAGACAGGGTCTCACTAAGTTGCCAAGGCTAAGTTGCAATCCTCCTGCTTCTGCCTCCCCAGTAACTGGGATTACAGGCATATACCACCACACCAGGAAAAAAACCTTTGTCCTCTCTCGCTCTCTCTTTTTATTTTTGGTACCAGGAATTAAACCCAGGGGCACTTAACCACTGAGCCACATGTCCCCCCGCCAATTTTGAAGCAGAGTCTCCCTAAGTTGCTGAGGATGGCCTTGAATTTGCAATCCTCCTGCTTCAGCCTCCAAGTTGATGGGATTACAGAAGTGTGCCACTGCACCTGGCAATAACCTTCTTATTCTGAAAAACAACAGTTTAGGCTAATGTGGTGGCATATATCTGTAATCTCAGTGACTTGGAAGGCTGAGGCAAGAGGATCACAAATTTGCGTGGTATCAGCATTAGCAACTTAGCAAGATCCTATCTCAAAATTAAAAAAAAATTAAAAGGACTAGGGAATATAGTTCAGTGGCAAAAGTGTTCCTGGGTTCAACTGTCTTTACAAAACAAAACAAACTGAAACAGAACAAAACCCTACTTACTGTCCACTGTGCCCCTTCCAAGCTGTATAACCTTGGGGGGCAAGTTAACCTTAACCTTAATGTTAACCTTTCTGTGTCCACCTTTCTTATAAAATGAAAATGAGGTACTCCAAATATCTGCAGTTACTATTAAGTGAGGTATTATGTTCAGACCTTAGAATAATGTATCGTGTACAGAAAAAACTACCAAAGGGTTAACAGTTATGATGTGAAGGGAACAGGAAGGAAGTAGATCAATTTGTTTAGAACAAAGTCTCGAGAGCAAAAGAGAAAATAGGTCAGAGTAAAATTGTAAAATCTTAAATATGGGATGTGAAGGGGAGATAAATTTTTTTTCTAACAGTGCAAAGAATATCTTGGAGTGTTGTATGAAAGGAGAGAAGGTTAGCACTCCCCTTGACAAAGATGGAAGAGGCCCTCGGGCCTGACAACACGCATACGGTTAAGGCATTGCCACCTACTTCGTGGCATCTAACCATTGTTTTTGAAACTGTGGTATATATATATATATATATATATATATATATATATACACAATGGAATATTACTCAGCCATAAAGAATGATAAAATTACGGCATTTGCAGGCAAATGGATGAAATTGGAGAATATCATGCTAAGTGAGATAAGCCAATCTCAAAAAACCAAAGGACGAATGATATCGCTAATATCACTGGATGATGACACATAATGGGGGGTGGGAGGGGTTAGTGTTAGCGTTAGAGTTAGGGTTAGGGAGGGGGGCAAAATGGAGGAAGGAAGGACTGTATAGAGGGAAAAGAGGGGTGGAAGGGAAAAAATAACAGAATGAATCAAACAACATTACCCTATGTAAATTTATGATTACACAAATGGTATGCCTTTACGTCATGTACAAACAGAGAAACAACATGTATCCCATTTGTTTACAATAAAAAAAAAAATAAATAAAAAGAATATCTTGGAAGTAGAAAGATGATGGAGAATAAGGGATTTTGCCAGGTTAGAAATGAAAAAGGGCATCTGAATTAGAATGATACTGGGAATAAAAAGGAAGAAATAGCTATGGAGAGGAAGAGGAACACAGGGATGTGAGAATTGATTCGACACAAAACTGAAACAAATTAGGATATACTTAGTACTCAGTCTATGTATATAGCAGAATGGTCAAGAAAAGTACCAGTATACCTTGATATCCCTATTTGAGTATTTAATATGCCTATTTGAGCACTTAACAATCTATAAAAATTTTTATTCCAAATCTATTTGTTTAAAGAACTTCCTGTAATTAATACATAAACAAAGCAAAAATGGATGTGTTATGTTAAGTCCCGGTTAAAAAAGAAAAGTAAGCTGTGATCATATCTGAAGAGAATCCAGACTCATTCATGTTATTTAAACAGACATTTCATTACATTGCTTTCATTTCTATGCCACTTCACTTTTACTGACCTGTTCCCAATCTTCACTCAGTGAAGCAACAGGGACTATAGTCATAACCACCCTGGTCCAGTCATTAAACCTAAGTGAGGCAACTCTTCAATTGGTTAAGTGACCAACAAAAAATTATTTGATTTTGCCAAATATTATTTGCATTTATTATGTATTGATGGAATCATTATGTATCTTTGATTTGCTGTTTATTTCAACTACTGTAAATACTTTCAACAGTAAAGAAAAACTCAAATGCATCGCATACAACATAGAAAATTACCGCAGAGTTCATTAAAATGTTAACTAATAAAGTAATTGGTATTTTATTTTTAAAATTTTTAGTTGTTGATGGACCTTTATTTTCTTTATTAATGTGCAGTGCTGAGAATCAAACCCAGTGCCTCACACGTGCTAGGCAAGCACTATACCACTAAGCCACAACCCCAGTTGGTATTTTAAATGTTTATATTATGCAGAAATATCAGGTACATTTTTTTTTTTTTTTTTTTTGGTGGTGCTGGGGATTTGAACCCAGGGCCTTGTGCTTGTGAGGCAAGCACTCTACCAACTGAGCTATATCCCCAGCCCAAGGTACATTTTTTATTATAGATGTTTAAGAGTATTCTAGTTATATGTGGGAGAAATGTGGGTTTCTTTTGCATGGGCTAGGAGTATAGCTCAGTAGTAGAGCACTTGCCTAGCATGTGTGAGGACTTGGGTTCAATCCCTAACAAAAAAAGGGGGAAAAAAAAAAAAAAAAGTGGAATATAGGCTCGATTTAAAAATTTGCTATCCAACTTATATTCAGATATAAATGACATCTGAGTAATGAGGGGTCCTATGTAGGATGAAAAGAGAACCAGAGAAATGAAGAATTTTGTTTTGGACATGCCAAGTTAACAATAATTTGCATTTTTCTCTTTAAGAGAAGCTGAATATATTTTCATAAAATTTAAGAACTGCTCTTATTTCCTGTTAAGTTTTCATTTCCTTTGCCACTTTTATAGGTTATTTATCTTTTTCTTACTGATTTGACATTAAGCTTTATACACATAAGTTTCTCATACACACACACACACTTTTTACCCTCCCTCTCCATTTTTAAGTTTTTCTTTGACATTGTTTATAATGATTTTGCAATGCAGGTTTTTTACGAATGTGGTCAAATAAGTTAATATTTCCTTTTATGGAGGGTATTAGTTCACATATAAAGTCATCTTCCTTTCTTCTAAGATTATAAAAAATTCTGCCAGTTTCTTCTATTACTTTCATGTTTTCATTGTATACATTTAAAATCTTTGATCCGTAACTGTGAGTTATAAATTCAAATTTTTTTCCAGGCAGCTACCAGGTTTTCCAGATAGAGGATAATACTGAATACTGAAGAGTTCACTTTTTTTTTTATTTGGACTTCTCTATTTTGTTTCACTGATGGAACTTTGTCCTTTGCCACTTTTATAGTAGGTTATGAGGGCTGGGGATATAGCTCAGTTGCTAGAGTGCTTGCCTTGCAAGCACAAGGCCCTGGGTTCAAATCCCCAGCACCGCAAAAATAAATAAATAAATAAATAAATAAATAAATAAATAAATAAAAATATAGTAGGTTATGTACTATTATATACTTTTGTATAGTAGTACACAATTGTTACTATACTACTTTATGATCTGCTTAGGCTACTCCTGCCTCATAACTTTTCTGGATATTCCTACTTACTTTTTTTTTTTTTTTTATGATTTGAGAGATAGCTGTATGTTCCCAACTACTCTCCAACTCTCAAAAATCCTATTGGCATTTATTATTAGGATCTAATTATTGATAATGTATAATATTCATACTGTAACCATAATAGGCTTTCCCCTCAAGGTCCTTTTTGTCCTGTAGTAATGTTTTACTTACTATACACACACACATATGCACTTTTAAATTTATTCCTAGGTATTTATTTTTTTTAAAAATTAGTCAATGAAAATTATAATAAAAAAACTACTGTCTCTTCTTCCAGTGTATCATTTAAATTAGCTGCAGATCAGCTATCTGAGGTTAACTGGTTTCTCATAAATTTTGCATGCTGGCACCCATACCAAATTCTATTTGCCATAGTTTTTCAACTGATTATACAATTCTATGTATAGATTAAATCACTTATCAAATAAATGATCTATCACCAACTTCTTTCCAATTTTTATACGCTATTTTTTTCCCTCTTATCAATGACTTTGGTCAATACCTACAAAACAATGAGTAGTCTTACTTTTTTTTTTTTTTGGTGCTGGGGATTGAACCCAGGGGCTCTTTATCACTGAGCTACATCCCCAGACCTTTTCATTTTATTTTGAGATACGGTGTCATTAAGTTCCCAAGGTTGGCCTGAACTCATGATCCTCCTGCCTCAGCCTCCCCAGTCACTTGAATTACAGGCATGTGCCACCACACCTGGCTTTAAAAAACCTTTTTATGGGAGCTGAGTGTTGTGGCATGCACCTGTAATCCCAGCAACTTGGGAGGCTGAGGCAGGAGGATCGAAGTTTGAGGCCCACCTCAGCAACTTAGTAAGACCCTATTTCAAAATAAAAAATAAAAAGGGCTGAGGATGTGGTTCAGTGATTAAGCACCCTTGGGTCAGAAAACAAAACAAACAAAAACCAAAACAGAAAAACCACAACATTTTGTGGAAATGTTTCCATTATTTCCCTGTTAAACATGACGATGGCTTTTAGATTAAGACAGATGTTAAGAATAAATCTACTTTAAGATTGATCTCAACTTTAAGAGTTTTTTTTTTTTTTAAATCAAGAATAAATACTGAACTTAAACCAATATCAACTGTTATTTTAAGCAAGGTATTTTAAAATGTTGTTTTGGGAGTTAATTATGAAAAGGAAACTTACACTAGACTGTCTTCATTAAAGTCTGGTTGAAGATTCTCCAGAGGAAACAAAGATCTAAAATCAATCCCCATATTGAAAAACACAGCTGCTATATCAGACAATGATGGGATCCAAGGCCAAATTGGTGAGTCACTGAAAGTATCTGGTTAACAGAAGAAAATATTTTATTCCAAATCATTGGTCAACAAACCCACATTTGCAAAGTGATAGCCTGCATGTAAAACATAGATTATTAAATAACATCTGCTAATGATGTTAATAATATGGTTTAAGTTATAGAATGATCATAGGAATTATAGATTTTCAAATAAGTATGAAGGAAATGACTTTAATGAAGAAACTACCTGAGAATGATAGATGAGTATAACTCAGAAGGAAGTAATCATTTTGTTTTGTTGCTGCTGTTGTTGTTTTTTGGATACAGGGTCTATGTTGCCTAGGCTGGCCTTGAACTGGTTAGCTCAAGTGATCCTGCTGCCTCTCTCCAGCCTCAGCCATATCCAGCTTGAAGTAATACATTTTGAAATGAACGGATATAACAATGGTAAAATCCCAACCACCATCCACATAGGAAGATTCTATTGTCTTTATAGTCTTAAATCTCCCAAACAAGTAATCAGGTAAAGTACAATGCTTCTTTTATTTAATACAATGGTTCTCAAAGGTGAAAAAGCAACTGTCACACCTTTGCATTAGATGTTCTTAATCTGACTTACTGCACTATCAATACCACACTGTTGCTCACCAAAAAGCCAATTAAAATTAATTGGTTAAATAAGTTTCAATTATTTCCACTTATTGCTCTAAAGTAGGTTATGATTTGGTAAATATTAAGAAAGGGTTGCCACTTGCAAAATCTTCTACCTCTTTTCTCAATGCAACTAGAAAAATCAGATACCAGTGCTTTTTTTGCAGTGGTACACTGGACTGAACCCAGGGAAGCTCCTGCATCTTTGGCCCTTTTTATTTTGAGACAAATTGCTAAATTACCCAGGATGGCCTCAAACTTGCAATCCTCAGGAACCTAAGTAGCTGGGATTATAAGCATGCACCACATGCCCCACACATACACTTACTTTTTTTTTTTTTTTTTTTTTTTGGTGCTGGGGGATTTGAACCCAGGGCCTCATGCATGCCTGGCAAGCACTTTACTACTGAGCCACATCCCCAGCCCCATACACTTACTTTTTACTGGAGTTCATTTCATTATTAAAGATGTTTGGTTACAAAATAATTTTTTATTCTACACTTCCAAATATATTAACATTCAGCAATAAGAAAGAGATAAAAAATAACCAATAATACATGCTATAAATCACAGTACAATTTATATACTTACCATTTCTAATTGTTATTTCCATCAGTGTACTTAAAATCTGCACTGACACAATACAGTCTGTATGAACTGACATCATCTGTTAAAAATAAATGGCAAGAGTATAAAAATATGAGCATTTATATTTTCCAGGCACATATAAAGATGTTTCATGTGCAGTTAATACTTAAAGTAATGTTATGAAATGGTCCTCATTACATATATGAGGAAATAGAGATTAAATACCCTGCCCAATGTAACACATGTGATACATGGAAGATGTGGAATCTAAATGCAGGTCTCAATCCAAAGTCAGGGCTGTTTCTATTCTAACATGTTGCTTTAAAAAAAAACAAAAAAACACCAACTTTCATTTAAACACTGTAAACATTTGAAACCATCAAAAAATGCCTTTTGGGCTGGGGTTGTAGCTCAGTGGTAGAGTGCTTGCCTAGCATATGTGAGGCACTGGGTTCGATCCTCAGCACCACATAAAAATAAGTAAATAAAATAAAGGTGTTATGACCATCTACAAATAAAAAATATTTTTAAAAAATGCTTTTCCTGGATACATCATGACATAAAACCAAGACCCACAGAAGAAAAGGCTGCCAGGTTAATTACATAATAGGCAAAAATCAAATCACGAACTAGTAAAAGTATTTGAAAGGACACAAATATACAAACTAATACACTTTTTTTTTTTTTTTTTTTTTTTTGCGGCGCTGGGGATCGAACCCAGTGTCTTATGCTTGCAAGGCAAGCACTCTACTGACTGAGCTATCTCCCCAGCCCACTAATACACTTTTTAAAAAAAGTTATTTATTTATTTATAGATGAGGTCTCACTACATTGCCCAGGCTCATATTTTTTGGGCTTAGGCAATTCTCCTGCCGCAGTTTCGTGAAGAGCTCGGACTTCAGGGGTATACCACTGTGCTGGCTTATCAACGCACTTTTTAAAAGATGCACAATGGTACTAGCAAACAATGAGATGCAATGCAAAACAATGACGATATTATTAGTTGACCTCAAAATTAGCAAAGATCAAGAATATTGATAATACTGTGTTCACAAGAATACCAGAAAAGAGGCAAGAAGTCTACGCCTACGGTGAGTGTAATTTTGTAAACATTTTAAAAATAAGTAATTTAGTAATACTAAAGCCAAATCACTGTATTTACACTTTGATCTAGTCAGTCTTTATATGTACAGGCATTTAGATGCAGAAAACTAACTCTTAAAAGATCATCAAAATCTCAAGTTTAAAAGCTAACTCTTAGGCTGGGTGTGTAACTCTGGTAGAATGCTTGTTGAGCACATAAAAGACCCAGAATGAAAAAGAAAAAAGAGTTAAAAATCATGTAACATGAAATATATTTTAAAATATAGGAGAATATATTTATAGAAGAATACACATTGTATTTTTGTTTGGGAGTCAAAAATTAAGATTATAATAAATTTAGGTCTAAAATGTAAGGGGGAATTAGAACTTGAAATGCTACATTAAAACCCATTGTAGGGCTGGGGATACAGTTCAGTTGGTAGAGTATTTGCCTTGCAAGCACAAGGCCCTGGGTTCGATCCCTAGCATCGCCAAAAAAACAAAAACAAAACCAAAAAAACCCCAATGTAGAAACTCCTATGTTTTTGTCCCCTTCTCAGTTTGCATATAATTATGGTTCTCTGATATGCAACTTTTACATAATGCAAAGGATTCTTTTATACTATGAATTATTTTCCCCTAATGCATATTTGTAATACATCTAGAGTTTTATTCAAATGGAACACTCCAGCAACCTGATAAAACTTTTGTCATTCATAAATTTAGTCTCCGAAAGAGTGACAAATTGCAACCTACCTGGGCATAACTATATTACTTATCAATATATAACCTACTGTAGTGTAAAAAGTTCTTTTCATAGCCTCTCGCTTCTGCCAACAAACACTGTATTTAATCCTGAATAGATATATTCTGGATGATAGAAATGTCAAGAATAGTAAAATTCTAATTTGAAGTTTTCTGCCTGAAGGTTCGAATTATCTATAGTAACAACAGAATTCTATACATGAAATCAATAATATCATTATAAAATTACACCTTATAGGGCTGGGGATATAGCTCAGTTGGTAGAGTGCTTGCCTTGTGCGCACAAGGCCCTGGGTTCAATCTCCAGCACCAAAAAAAAAAATTACAACTTATATACAATAAGTATGTGAATTTAAGTGTCACATATACATGGGGAAAAGAAACAGTTGGATTTGCATTAAAATACACATATGAAGAGAATATTACCATAAACATGAAAAAAGTTCAAAAGAAATTTAGGTACATAAACATTAGAGGACCCTTCCTTAAGATTATGTGCCTACAACAGTGATTTTCCACTCTGATAAAGCATCTAGTTATGCAAAACATTATTTTTATCCTGACCTGAACATGATCTACATTACCATTTTATGTGTGTGTATGAGTGTGTGTAGGGGGGTGGGGACAGGGGGTACTGGGGACTGAAGCCAGGGGTGCCCTCTACCCACTGAGCTACATCTCCAAAAATTTTTTTTTTTTTTTTTTTTTTTTAATTTTGAGACAGGGTCTTGCTAAATTGCCCAGGCAGGTCTCAAACTTGTAATGTTCCTGGCCTCAGCCACCTGAGTTGCTGTGATTATAGGCATGTGCCACTATACCCAGCTCATTATTGTTTTCTTCCATTTATTTACTTTTTTGCAGTACCAGGGACTGAACCCAAGGGTGCTCTACCATGGAGGTATATCCCATGTTATTAATTATTAATTTTGAGAAAGAATCTTGCTAAATTGCTGAGGCTGACCTTGAACTTGGCAAATGTCCTGCCTTGGCCTTCTGAGTTGGTGGGATTATACATGTGTACCACTATGTCCAGTTCATTAACATTTTCTTTACAATCTCCTTACACTGATTTTCCTTTTTTTCAAAAACAAAAATTCTGACATAGGGTCTCACTATATTGCTCTGGCTGGCCTAGGATCCTCCTGCCTCAGTCGCCTGAGTCTCTGGGATTATAGGTATGCACCACTGTACCCAGCTCTTTACACTGACTTTTCCTCCCTCATTCTAAGTCACTGAAACTAGGGTTGATATGATAATTTTTTCTCTAGTAACATACAAAACAAAATTATATTTAAATAGTTATTTTTTATTTTTAGTTGTGGATGAACAAATATCTTTATTCTATTTATGTGGTGCTGAGGATCGAACCCAATGCCCCACGCATGCAAGGCAAATGCTTTACCATTGAGCCACAACCGCAGTCCAAATAGTTTGTTTTTGACTAAGAACAAGAACCCCAAAACATTTCTTACCCGAAAGAGCCACTTTAATACAGGTACAGGACACTGAACATAGTGGTAAGCAGAGGTGAGGAAACCTTGTGTTGTCAAAAAAATCTGATCTGTTTTTCCTGATCTGAAAAAACAAAGTAAAATCAATATGACTGTTTTCATGGCAAAAACACTTCCACCATCACCATAGCTGATATAATCAGGAAATTGAGCAAATTATCCCTAGTCTGTGGAAGTGAACTATACACCAATATCAATAGGCTACTCAAGGAAAAAAAAAAAAAACAATTCAAGGCTTAAAGCTGATTTAATCTATTGGTTTAATTCTATAGTTATCTGAGAAAAAGTCTATCAAGTCTCAGGACATCATTTACTTTGGCCAGCTTGGGGATATACTTCATAAATCAGCATCAGAATTAATGTGATCTCTGTAGACTTGAGATATACACTGAGAAAAATCATATTATAGTTTGGACATTATGATAAAAATTATTAGTTGCCTCCAGTAACCAAAAAAAGAAAGAAAAAAAAAGAAATTATTATTTGTTCAATTCAGTATTTATTTTTGCCTTTTTTTTTTTTTTTTTTTTTTTTTTGCGGTGCTGAGGATTGAAGCCAGGGCCTTGTGCTTGCAAGGCAAGCACTCTACCAACTGAGCTATATCCCCAGCCCACTATTTTTGCCTATCTTGTTAATAACTTAACCCTGATTTTTGGCTGGGCACACTGAATGCCTGAAATAAAAATTACTTCTCAGTCTCCCTTATTGCTTGGTGTGGCCATGTTGACTGAATTCTAAATATATGGGATTTTGGGGAATTTTAACATGAAAGTTGAGCTCTAATAATACCTGAAGCACTGAGGTGCTAAGAATGGTATAGAACAAATAATATACAGTGAAAACAATGTACCAGCCCTGAACTTCCTATTTCTGTACTACTATTTTTTTTTTTAGTCCTGGGAATTTAACCCAGGGTCTCTTTGAGCTACAGTCCCAGCCCAGCCCTTTTTATCTTTTATTTTGAGAGTTTCACTAAGTTGTGTAGGGTCTCGCCAAGTTGCTGAATTTGGCCTTGAACTTGCAATCCTCTTGTCTCAGCCTCCCAAGCTGCTGGGATTACAGGCAAGCACCACTACACCTGCTTACCCTATTGCTTTACTTCTTTCACGTAAGAAAGCAATATACTTACTAAGTCCCTGCTGTTCTGACCATCATTACGTACTAATCTTAAACCCAATTAACAAGAGCATATGATGTGCCAAAAAATTATTTAACAAAACACAAAAAACACAAAGAATGGTAACAGTAAAAAGATAAGGAAACTAGATAGCTCATAATAGAAATAAACCTTTTAGAAGACTACATTGGTCAGAAGTCTTTAGTATAAATTTTTGCCGCACCTGGCCCCCAAAAAGCAAAATGTCTACCTTCGACTTACTTGAGAATAAGCTTTTCTACAGCACTCTGTCCAATAAAACCAGAGTCTCTTAAATCCAAGGTATACTGATTGAAAATTTTTCCAGAGTTGAGAAAATTAAATATTTCTTCACCTGGATGATGATCAGGAATAGCATCAATTGTAACTGAAAATTTCTTAAGAAATTCCCTGAAATAAAAAAAGTCATTGAATACCAAATAGTTATACTGCATATGGTTTTGTATTTAAAACATTTTCAAATCAATGTTAATCCCAGATTAAAAGACCAGCATAAGAAAAAGTTGTTTTGTTCCTCCCACTCACTGTCCATACTAGTCAAAAGGCATTGAGTAAGTCTGTATGAAAAGGTACAATAAGCCAAAGAAAAAAGATGCAACTGGGCTCTTAACATTTGCCTTTAAGCACCATCAGAGGTAGATTCGAAACCCAGCATACA
This sequence comes from Sciurus carolinensis, assembly GCF_902686445.1. Taxonomy (NCBI): domain Eukaryota; kingdom Metazoa; phylum Chordata; class Mammalia; order Rodentia; family Sciuridae; genus Sciurus; species Sciurus carolinensis. Next base: position 149,641,170 of record NC_062217.1, on the reverse strand, counting down.
TTGTTCTATATGCATTTTACAAAAACAAAATTAAAAAATGTAAGGTGGGGCATGGTAGCACAAGCCTGTAATCCCAGTGGCTTGGGAGGCTGAGGCAGGAGGATCTCAAGTTCAAAGCCAGTCTCAGTCACTTAGTGAGACCCTAAGCAACTTAGACTCTGTTTCAAAATAAAAAATAAAAGGAGCTGGGAATGTGGTTCAGTATTAAGAGCCCCTGGGTTCAATCCCTGATTAAAAAAAAAAAAAAAAAAAAAAAAATAATTAAATTAAATTTTTTAAAAATGTAAAAACTTAGGGCACATATAATGAGAAATGTACCTGTGCTCTTCCAAGAGGCCATCCTCATCATCTGTACTGTCTTGATCTCCGATTCTGATTGGAGATTTAATGCCTCGACCCTGCCTTATATCTTCTTGTAGTTGCTTCTGCAGTTCATCTAGCCTGATAATTAAAACAATGCTGTGATAAATAATTATTCTAAAAAACAAAAATACAAAAAGCCCCCCAAAACTTTAGCTGATATCAATTCAAAAGCAGTACCAAGGAAAAACCTTGAGTATCCTGTTACTTTATCCTGTTATACTATAGATCACATCATGTCTCCCAAATACATTATGCTGTTTAAAACAGTACACCATTTTTACTAAAACAACCAAAGTCTTCTTTAGGTATTAAGCTTTTATCCAGCAAGTGGTATAATATTAGAATAGTATTTCATTACAAAAAAGATTTGAATATTCTTTACAGCTAGTACTTCAAGAATGACTCATCCAAATTATTTTGGAGAATGGGAAAAGAAAAATGGCAAAGAATGAACCTTGTTAATTTGGTTATCCTCTCTAATCTTTAACATACATTTGATGCCTAGTAGACCAATAGCCTAAAATTTTGTTTTGTCTTTGTGGAACTAGGGATTCAAACCAGAGATGCTCTACCACTAAGTTATATACTCAGCCAATTTTATTTTTTTAAATTTTCAGACAAGATCTTGCTAAATTTGCCCAGACTGGCCTAGAACTTGCAATCCTCCTATCTCAGTCCCTGGAATAGCTGGAATTACAAATCTGAGCAATAATTTTTCCAGCAGCGGTTTTTGTCATCATGGTTATCATCACAACACCTAAACCTGGAGTTTAGGTGGAGTTTAGGGCTGGAATTGTGGCTTAGTAAGCACTTACTATATGCCAGTAGTAAGTATGCTAAACATTCCTAAGATGTATTAAACTCTCTTTTCTTTTGGTACTGGGGATTGAAGCCAGGGGTGTTTTACCATGGCACTATATCCCCATGCCTTTTTACATGTAATTTTGAGACAAGTTCTTGTTAAATAGCTGAAGCTGGTCTCAAACTTGCAATCAACCTGCCCCCGAAGCCTGAGTCACTGGAATTATAGATGTGTGCCACCATGCCCCTATTAACTCTTAATCCTCATAACAACCCCATGTAGTAGTTTTTAAAACTTATCCATTTTAGAGAAAAAAAACCTAGCCATTGAAAAGGCTAACTAACAAGTCATGTGCAGTGGTGCACACCCATAACCCCAGCAACTCAGGAGGACCACAAGTTCAAGGTCTGCTTCAGCAACTTAAAGAGACCCTGTTTCAAAATAAAAAACAAGAAGGGCTGGGGATGTAGCTCAACAGTAGAGCACCCCAGGTTCCACCTCCAGTGGCGCTTGCGCACGTGCGCGTGCGTGCACACACACACAAAGAAAGGCTAAGACTCACAGTGCAAAAAGCTGGGATTCAAAGTCAGAGAATCTTGCTCCAGAGTCCTTACTTATACGGACTCTTTTAACCAGTTCTTACTCCCAGCACCAAAAGGGGATGAATGAATGTACAGAAGAGTAAATGACTAAAGTAAGAACTGCTTCATCACTAAAAAAAAAAAAAAGTCAACCATCAAACTGGCTTATCTACCTCTGAACTGAACAATGCTCAATTTTTAATAAGCGACTTCAGCTGGGCATTGGTGGCACATGCCTGCAATTCTAGTGACTTGGGAGGCTGAGGCAAAATGATCGCAAGGTCAAAGACAGCCTCAGCAACTTAGCAAGGCCCTGATTCAAAATAAAAAGTAAAAAGGCTGGGGATGTGACTCAGTGGTTAAACACCCTGGATTCAACCCTTGGCACCAGAAACCAACCAAACAACTTCAGATTCATCTCATGAGTTCACAAAACATTTAAAGAACTTTATAACAGAGACAATTTCTCTTAATTAAATTCAGAGAGAAAAAAATTTTTGCCCTACTAATTATTTTCAATTCCTATAATTAGCTATTTGGTTATCAAATTTGAGATACACAGATACCAACTTCTATGTAATCAAAGTCAGCTCAATTTTTGTTTGTTTTCTTAGTACTGGGGATTGAACCCAGGGACATCTAACTACTGAGCCATATCCCCAGCCCTTTTTATTTTGAGACAGGGCATTGCTAAGTTGCCGAGGCAGGCTTTGAACTTGTGATCCTCCTTGCCTCAGTCTCCTGAGGCACTGGGATTATAGGTGTTTGCCATCATGCCTAGCAATCCAGCTGAATTTTTAAGTGAAGTGCTCTGGGTTCATGGAGAGTCCTTGAATTAATAAGGAATGTCTTTTCCCCCTCTCACTAGCAAAAACAGTCTGGATCTAGTTATATAAATTTCATTAGGGAAAAATTATGATCCTCAACTTTCTGATTTGTGGGAGGTGGACAGCAGAGAGGAGGGATGTTCATCATAATGCTGCAGCTATTCAAGAGTAATTTGATATAAAAATACCATGTCTGGTTATTGACCTCTAAACTTGGACTTGGTGAACATCCTAATGTTTAAAAAACATTTTTCCTGTGTGAACAACAAAAACATGAAATAATATGATTAAAAATAGGCAAAAGAGGGCTGGAGTTGTGGCTTAGTGATAGAGCACTTGCCTGGCATGTGTGAGGCCCTGGGTTTGATACTCAGCACCACATAAAAATAAATAAAATAAAAGATCCATTGACAACTAAAATAAATATTAAAAAAAAATAGGCAAAGGGTTTGAACAGGTATTTCTCCAAAGAAACTATGTAAAGGCTCAATAGCATATGAAAAGATATTTAACATCTTTAGTCATTAGAGAAACACAAATCAAAATCATAAGGGGTTACCATTTCACACCCATTAGTATGGCTGTTATCCAAAGTAAGAAAATAGTAAGACTGTGGAAATAGGAAACCCTTATGCATTGCTGGTGGAAAGCAGTGTGGCAGTCCCGGCTCAATGAAACAATCACCTTATGATTCAACAAGTCAACTTATGGATATATACATAAAGGAACTAAAAGCAGGGACATAAGTTATATGTACATTCAAGTTCACAGCAGCATTATTCACCGTAGCCAAAAAGTGATACATGTGGCCATCGATGAATGAATACACAAAATATGATCTATACATATTACAATGGCATAACTGACCTTAAAAAGGAAGGAAATTCTAACACATCCTTCACCATCACTAAACAATGCAGGTATTACACCAAGTGAAATAAATCAGTCATAAAAGGACCAACACTGTATTATCCTCCTTATATAAAATACCTACAACAGTTCATTTTATAAAAACAAAAAATAGGATGGTAGTTGCCAAGGGCAGAGAGGTAGGAGAGTATGGGCAGTTAAGTGTCCTAGGTATAATTTCAGTTTGGGAAGATGAAAAATTTTGGATCTGAATGGTGACAATGGTTGCAACAACAACATCAACTTACTTAAATGAACTGAACTACTATATGCTTCAAAACAAGCTCTGTCCATTCTTTTGATTAAGGATTTCAGTTATCAGATACTACTGATAAGTTGAATGGAATTTATATTAGTTAATGCAACATACAATACACTATAACAATCTGGCTTTTTTTTTTTTTTTTTTTTTTTTTTGGTGGGGATCGAACCCAGGGGGCCGGGGCATTCAAGGCACACTACCACTGATTCACATCCCCAGTCCTGAAAAACCTGGATCTTTGATTTAGTCTATGAACAAGAAAACCCATCTTATTTCTAACACAGCTAACATTGAACTCTTGTTATAAAGGTACTAAGACATCATGAATGCTAATTTTTCATGATCTTTTAAAAAAGGCAAATTAAAAGTCATACAAGCGACAGTATGCTATATTTAGTAAATTAATCATGATGCTAACTAACCTTTGTGTGTCTTCCATCTCTTTCACTAGACGCTCTAAAGTATTTGTATAAGTTCCACTATGAACGCACTCCTAAAAGAAGAAAATTCAGAAATCCTTTACAACATACTTCATAGAAGATCTGAGATGTTTTAAGCTATTCTGAGTACTAAAAGAGTATTTTCTATTTCAATAATAAGGGCCAGGATGACACCTTTCTTAAAGGAGAACTTTCACCATCATGCTTTAAATCTAGTATTTCATACTGCAGGCAATTTGATTTTTATCATCTATTAGGTAAGGCACTACTTATAAAACCCTGTTAGCCTTAGGATCTGACTATAAACACCCAAGGGCTCTGTGGTTATCCTATCTTTACTTCTAAGTTTTATTTTAGTGAAACCAAACTAATCTTCAGATGTTACCATGAAATATTAACACCTTCCCCACCAAATTTTACAGACATCTTAGAATTCAGCTTACTCCCAAGATAGAATGAAGCACTTTATAAATAAAATTGCACACCACAATTAACAACATTTCTACACTCTACCTTCATTTACAGCAGTGGTCTCCAAAGCAGGGGGTGTGCAAGGTGATCCATTGGGGTGCAGGAAGAAAATAATAGAACTTCTATTTATATGAAACGTCTATAGAAACTCCAATAGAACTCACTCTATAGTAACTTCTATATAACTTCAATAGGAAAATACTTATTTTTTTCTCTTTTTATATTCTGTTTTTGCATATGCTTTAGAAAGTACACAGTATTATAGTGGTACATGTATATAATCTATCAGTATACACATATATGTTCGGGTACATGCTCAAATTTTTTTTTTTTTAATTTACTAAAAAAGTGTGTGTGATCAAGTAAGTTTGGAGACCACTGATTAACAGTAATAAAACTAAAGATATGGGAAACTCAATTACTGAAAAAGAATTATACCAGTTTGGGTCTAACTATGAGTTATAATAAATATTGAATTTTAAAGTAAGTTTCAACAACCTATCTTCCTTCACTAATCCATATTTTCAGGTAAAGATAAATGTCACAGAACTTACTGTATAGTCTGATGACTGAGCTCTAAGCCCCTTAGAAAGAGGAGGAGGCTTTCCTGAAGTTGCAGGAGTCTGACTGAAGTTCAAAGCCATTATTTCTTCCAGTGATTTTAATGTTTCCTCTTCCTCATCACTGTCTAGGTTGTAACCTAAACTTTCTTCATCACTATCAAAATCACCCCTTAATTTTCTTTTCAGTGCGCTGCTACCTACATTGGAATTTCCTGAACTCTCTTTATCTGAAGGCGCTTTATCTGAAGGTTCTGTAGGGCTTGGGATACATGGCACAACTTCCAAAGCAGGTGGGGGAGATTTTGTGGGAGTGCCACATTCTGAACGTAAAGATCCCCCAGTAATTTTCCCTGAAGATATGTTAGAATCAGCCTTATTAGTCTTTGCTTTGTGTTCCTTGTGTTTGGAGGATTCCGTAGAATGCCCAGAACATTCTTTAGATGAGGAACGCTCTTTATCTTTTTTAGGAACTGGAAGAGTGCAATTTTTAGCATTTAATGGTACCCGAGAGGAACCAGCACTTGGAACATGGGACAGCAAAGGTAGAAGTTTTGTCTCTTTTGATGTTACAGAGCTAGCAGTTTTATTTTTCTGAAGGTTGCTAGCCTTTTTAATTGTAGATTTTTCCTGAGGTAAAGATAAGTGGGGTTTCTGTATCTTAGTCTCTTTGGTACTTGCCACACGGATTTGGTCGCTATTCCTAGAAGAATGGTAGCCAGAATTTGAAGGTGCCAAGTTTGTAGAGGAGTGATCAGTTTCATCATTCGGTTCCTTGGATATATCTTCCAAGCGCAGCACACCACCAGGTGTCTTCAGTGCAATATGTCTTATAAATTTTTCTCTCTGATGTGGTCCATCAGGACGTTTCTCAAGGATGGACTCTTTTGTTTTTGGTATTACAGATTCTTTTGTGCTTTTCAGATCTGAGTCCACAGAGTTCCTTTTTCTCTTGTCAGGGAATTTATTCTTAGAGCCTGCTAAAATTTAATTTTTTTTCAGATTAGAGGAAAGTATACTGTCCTGAGTAAAGCTTATTCACTAAGTATCCAGAATACACTGACAAAATGTTAAAGTTCTAAGCCAAACGCGGTGGTGTATGCCTGTAATCCCAGCGGCTGGGGAGGCCGAGGCAGGAGGATCCTGAGTTCAAAGTTGGCCTCAGCAACTTAGCAAGGCCCTAAATAACTCAGTGAGACCCTGTCTCTAAATAAAATTATATATATATGGGCTGGAGATATGGCTCAGTGATTAAGTGCCCCTGGGTTTAATCCCCAGTTAAAAAAAAAGTTCTAATACTTTAGGATAAGATTATTCATCATATATATAGAATGAGCAAAGAGCCATTTATTTATCAATTGATAGATACTGGTGTCCAAGAAATACAGAGCTAAGAACAAATGTTCAGTTTTATTCCAAAGCTATTAAACATTTACTACCATAGTAGAATTAAAATCACAACTCCCTAAAACATAAACAACCCATATTTATACCAATGAAAGGGTTTCAAAAGCACTTTGGATATTCTTTCAAGACCAGGACTACCTGGTTGCAGAATAACACTTCTGTATTTTAAAGTACTACGCCAGCCTGGGAATGTAGCTCAATCCCCAATACTACAAAAATAAATGAAAAAAAAAAAAAAAAAAATGAAAATATAGTACCTTCAAACACATAAACGGTAAGTAGTTGAAGGCAGATTGATTTTTTTTTTTTTTTTTTGCGGTGCTGGGGATTAAACCCAGGGTGCTTGCAAGGCAAGCACTCTACCAACTAAGCTATATCCCCAGCCCATGATATTATTATTATTATTATAATTATTATTGGTAACAGGGATTGAACCCAGGGGTACTTAACCACGCAGTCACATCCCCAATGCTTTTTATTTTGATACAGGGTCTTGTTAAATTGCTTACAGCCTTGCTAGGTTGCTGGGGTTGGCCTTTTGCAATCCTCCTGCCTCAGTCTCCCGAGCCACTGGATTAAAGGTGTGTGCCACTGCCCAGCAAAGCAGAGTAACAGATTAATTTAAATTTCTCATTTAAAAATAAAGTCACCAGGGCTGCCATTATAGCTCTGTGGTGGAGCACTTGCTAGCATGCATGAGGCACAAGGTTCAATCCTCAGCACCATAAAAGAATAAATAAAATAAAGATATTGTGTCCATCCGCAACTAAAAAATAAATAAATAAATAAATAAATAAATTCACCCATGTTTCCCCCGCAATGGTTAAATACTATTTATTCTTCCCCATATATCCCTCTAATCTTCAGCCATGTCATGGGCTGCATTGTGTCCCCAAAAATAATACATTCATATCTGATGCCCAGAACCATAGAATGTGATCTTACTTGAAAATATTATCTTTATAGGCATAAATGAATTAAAATAAGGACTTATCCAAGAGGATATGCAAACTGTTTATGGAAAATGTTTAGGACAAGTCAGTTTATTAAGAGCTTTAAAAATCTAGAATTAGATGGAAATAAACTGGTACTACAGGTGGGTTCCCCTTTTGTAAAATCTCTACGGCAGATTAATTGCAAAATTTTCATGTTTTTTTTTTTGTTGTTTTTTTGCACTCCTTATAGTGTCTACAGACTATCTGTTTTAAAGTTTTTTTTTTTTTTGCGGTAATGGCCTTGTGCTTACGAGGCGAGCACTCTACCAACTGAGTTATCTCCCCAGCCCCTGTTTTACAGTTTTTCCAGTGTTTGTTAACATAAAATATTTGAAGAGGAATTGAGTTTGTAAGAAGAAAAGGAAAAATATAATGTTCTTTTTTCTTTTCTCCCCAGTACTGTAGATCAAACCCAGGAGTGTTCTGCCACTGAGCTATATCTCCAAATTTTTATATTTTGATACAGGGTCTCACTAAGTTGCCCTGGCCATTCTTGAACTTGTGATCCTCTTGCCTCAGCTTCCCAAATCATTGGAGTTACAGGCAGGCACCTCTGCACCTGGCTCCAATATATATTAATAAGCAAATTTAGGACTGAGTTCATAAGAAAATATTCAATGTTCATTAATAGGGGATTGGTTATTAATAAATTATCAAAGATACTAGGAATGGATTAAATTTGACCTCAGACTATAACCAAGGGACACGGCTCTGGAAGACCAAAGAGCTAAATGCCTACTCTACCAACATTTCTAAAATTCTTGTACTTTTGTGAGTATAATAATCATGTATAAATGGAATACCAGTAAGATTAAGCAAGACATACTTTTTTTTTGTACCAGGGGATTGAGCCCAGGAGTGCTTATCCACTAAGCCATATACACAGGCCTTTTTATTCTTTGAGACAGGGTCTCACTAAGTTATTTCAAGTCTCACTAAGTTGCTGAGACTGGTTTGAACTTGCAATCCTCCTGCCTCAGCTTCCTGAGCTGCTGGGATTACAGGTGTATATCACCACGCCAAGCTCCATTTGTATTTTTAATTTCACAAAGAATAAGGTATGATACACAGTAAGTGCTCAATAAATGTTAACTATTATCACCATGTCCACTGTATCTTATTGAATAGAATCTAAAGTTCGATTTTCAAAGTTTGCACTTATAGCAGGAAAAAAACCCCGATATACAATATTATGAATAGTTATTATTTCTGGTGGCCTTTTGTTTTCTGTGTCATCAATTTCTGCAGCGTTTGAATTTTAATGTTCTATTTTCTAATTTAAAAAAGATACTTTAAAAATTACTGAGTTAACAGTAACTATGTATTTTTTCAATCAGTAGATACTTTTAGACACATAGCACTTATAAAATGTCCTTGAAAATAGATATTAAACAGGCATGTTTGTACTTGAAGTATTAAGAAACACTGTTTTGAATCATGATTAATAGTTTCAACCTTATACAAAGTATCTTCAACATAATACCAAGACCCCTGGGTCTACAATTCCAAGAATATAAGATCATGTTTCTTGATGTATCCAAGGATTCAGAAATAGAACACTGAATACTAATGAGATACACATTGTTAGAACTAACTGTGGAGAGAAGTCAAGACAAACCAGATCATGCATGCTAAATTCAAGGACCATTCTTTTTTTGGTGGGTGGAGTATTGAACTCAAGTGCACTCCACCACTGAGTCACATCCCCAGCACTATTTTGTACTTTATTTAGAGACAGGGCTTCACAGAGTTGCTCAGCACCTCGCTTCTGTTGAGGCTGGCTTTGAACTCTCAATCCTACTGCCTCAGCCTCCCTAGGTGCTGGGAATACAGGTGTGTGTCACCACACCCAGCTATGGACTATTCTTTTTAAATATAATTTTGTCAAACTCTTAACCTGAAACACTTAATTGACATCTAGAAAGGGAACTGAATATTTAAGCAAATTTGTTTTAGAAAGTAGTACCACTAAGCTGCAAATTTATCTTGAAATTTGCAAATTTAAATTTGATTCTACCTGAAGTAGGTTCCCATGAATCAGAAGAGGATCTTTTTCTTGAGAGATGTCCATTTTCCTATTTGGAAAATAAGAAAAAATTAATTAGGAACTTGGGGCAATAAATATGAACTTTTCTTCCTAACATTTAAACATAGATTTCTAGATTAAATAAAGGAAATACCTGTATTTAGAGGTGAAATCTAAGTTCTAAATAAAATGTTTAAGATCTTAAGCTTTAAAATGAAGGTATGGGTTGGATATGTAGTTCAGTGGTAGAGCTCTTGCTCTACCTAGGGTCTCAGCATGACAGGCAAGAGCTGTACTACTGAGAGCTAAATAAATGAAAAGTAGGCATTTGTGTTATAAATATATAAAAATTCAGTTTTCACAATGCTAATTTGGAGATTTATATTAATAACTCAAGGATTATTTTAAGAGAGAAACTGAAATCTATTATTTCCCAAATAGATACAATATGTTCTTTGATACTTATGGTTAAGGACTGATATACCACCGAACACTGAAATCTTAAAAAAATGGACCAAATCTTACTTGTATTGATCATTAACAAATCTCACTGATGAAGGCAACAAACTTCTTGCGAATAGTAACACACAATGCAACAATCTTTATTTACTCCTGGAATGTCCTAAGTTTATGAGCAGCCTATCTGATTTTAAAATTTCACCTTATTAACATTGCATTCTGACATCTGACTTTCCTTTATTTGCTCTGTGAGAAGCACTCTGAAATTAAGAACTTGACTTTTTTTTGGGGAAAGATAGAATATGCTAATTTAAATTCACTCTATGCTTAAAAGAAAAATCTATGAGATAAGATGAATGTGGACAGTTTTCAAGTCATCGTCAACATCATCATCTAAGTTTTCCAAGACCCATATACAACATATAATCTAAACCACTGCCTTTTGAACTTTAAAGTGCATAAGAATCATCTGGAAGGCTCATTAATTGAAGGTTGCTGGGCTTTTACCACCACTGTTTCTGATTTTAGTGGGCCTGGGAAAGGACCTGCATTCCTACAAGTTCCCAGTTGATGCTGCTCCCACTCCAGGGGACATTTTGACAATCACTGCTCTAAACCAGTCTGTTTTCTTAGACTTGCCATTACTTGAATACCTCCCTTAAGCATATCCTAACTTAAAAATACTTGTCTAAAAGTTCTAAAAATGCTATTTTCCTGATTTGAAAAGATCTTTGTTCCTGATCTGAAAAAATTAAGGGAAGAATTCAATGAAGAACAGTTGGAAGAAACCTCATGAAAACAACTTCTACACAAACTGTGTATCAGTGTTTCCTTAAAAATATCAACGTAACATTAACAATTATTAAATATTTTGATATAGTAGTGGCAAAACTCGTTCAGTAATTATTGCACATACCAGGTTTGAAAGATTACTCTTTCCAGGTATGACATCATTATGTTTACTTTGTTCCTGCCTCGGTGTACATTTTCTTCCTACGCTAGAAGATTTTAAAGAAAGATTGCTTGCTTCAGAGAAAGAATTTTCTGAGTTGATTCTTTGCTCCATTTGCTCCTTTCTCAACCTCTTTAGTTCCCGTTCTCTGCAATAAGAAGCTAGTGACAACTGGAACTTAGCTCCCAACGGGCTTTCTCCTGGATGGTGCCTGGACAGGCTGCTCCTGCTACTAAGACTTCTGGAGCTGTTCTTGAAGATGTCAGCTTCTCTCACCATGGCCTGCTTTTTGGAGTCTGTATTCATCTTGCCTCGATCTCTATCATTCTTCTCCCTGCTATTTTCATGGATGAACAGTGATTTCCTTCTCTCTGGAGACCGATGTTTTTTCTTTAGTGACTTCATCTCTTTTGACAAGCGATATGAAGAAGGAACATAGATATTTGTTCCTTTGGATAAATATTTGGAGCCTAGTGACACACAAGGCCGACGTGACTCATGTACATCACGATCTTTGTGGTGCTCTTTATTAACACCTTTCATGAGAGCTTCTAAAATAGGACTTTTCTCTGATGACACCCTTTTGGGTTTAGATTTTTTTTGTGAGGATAGTTTCCTTTCAACTGCTCTGTCCCAGTGATGGACAATCCACTTCCTCCATATTTGATGTTTGATTTTTGTGGAGAATCCAACATATGTCTATCTGAATAGCCAATTAAAACACATACAAATTACATGTTATTAAAAATAACACAAACTGATGCTTTATATTTATCTTAATTATCAGTTAAAAATACTAAACTATATTAGTTATCACAAAAATTATCAAACCAATAATATATGGGTAACAATACACATTTTATGGGGAGGGGATAAGTGAAATTAAGACAGATTATTTGTTAATAGCCTTTCATAAAGCTCCCTTTTGCTATGTTATATAACCTTTCTATGGCTCTGTAATTACGTTACTGTATTACAGAACCAAAATGGTATGTACTATAAACATTATAGACTGGAATATTTTAAAATGTAATGCATAACAGCAAAATGACTTTGTTTAGAACCAGTTCATCTTTGTTAAAAACAAAACAAAACCCCACTGTATCATCATTAAAACATTGTTATTTTTGTCTGGTGCAATGAGGCACACCTGTAATCCCAGCAGCTCAGGAGGCTGAGGCAGGAGGATCAAGAGTTCAAAGCCAGTGTCATCAAAAGTGAGGCACTAAGCAACTCAGTGAGACCCTGTCTCTACATAAAATACAAATAGGGCTGGGGATGTGGCTCAGTGATCGAGTGCCCCTGAGTTCAACCCCTGGTACCAAAAAACAAACCAAAAACAAATCACAAGTTCAAAAACATTGTTATTTTCAATTTGAACACTATGTTTAGCCAGTCAAAAGTTTAGAATAGGTTTAAAGTTGAACCTATCTCCCTCTTAACCTCCAAAATAGCCCCCCGAAAGTATTAACAGTATACATACCTTGTTTTGAAGCTTGTTTGAAGAAATCTATAATCGACTGCTTCCTGAAAATAAAAGCATAACTAATATGGTATCACATAAGCAAATATTAAAATCTCAAAAATTCAGATTAAAAGGAGAATGTTAGATTTATAGAATACAAGCTAGATTTCACTGTCTGGTTTAATTAAATGAATTCTGATAATAGCAATCATGCTTTGCTGAGCTGAAAAAATACTGAAAATTCATCATTCTACATGAGCTTATAAACAACAGGGTCTATATAATTCATAGTACTAAAGTGGTAAAACTGCAGTGTAGGTCCAGAGAATTAGTGTAGAATGCTTCATAGTACCGAAACACTGCTTCACAGTAGAATGGAAGATCATGGGGATAGGCATCTTAATCTATTAATTGGTATCTCTAGTAATTGAAACAAAATAGCACTCAAATAGAAATCTGAATGAATAATGTAGATTGTAAAAATGAACTAAAACCTCAACAGACTCTCATAACAAGAGAAATACAGTAGATGGTAGGATGGCAATATGAGTAATCTGGTTGATCTGGAAAAGCAGTTGTTGAAGAATGTTTACTTCAATTTTTGTGGTATTGGGAACTGAAGAAGAATGTGCTAGGCAAAGGCAGAAAGGATCAAGTACTAAGCTCATACTACTCTATACACTATAGTCAAATGTCAAACAACAGCAAAAATGGCATGAGACTTCACAAGTAGTGTTTCAAAAATTTTAATTTTTCATTTAAGAATCCTTAAGATATTTACAAAAATAATACCAAGAAAAATGCAAAACAAAGAGAAATGAAAGTTAACGGGTAAAACAAAACAAAAACAAATTGCTTAGGTTTTAAGAGACTTTTGTATCTTAATTTGGGCACAAAATGAAATAGGACTATACTGCCAGAATTTGGGATTTCTTCACATATTTAGAGTTGTCAGATACAAAATTTTTTGCAAAGCAAAAAATTAACTGTCTGGCCAGACATGGTGGCACATGCCTGTAATCTCCGACACTCAAAAGGCTAAGGCAGGAGGATCACAAGTTCAAATCAGCCTGTGTAACTTAGAGAGACCCTGTCACAAAAAATAGAAAGGTCTGGGGAAGTAGCTCAGTGGTAGAGTGCCTCTGGTTTCAGTCCCTTGTACAGGGGGGGAAAAAAATCTGGACATGCAGCTCAGCAATGAAGTACCCCTGGTTTCAATTCCCCATACCAGAACAACAAAAAATTCTGGCAAATTTTGCTAAAACGTATTCATTTTACTGAAAGAAAACAAGCTGTAGACTAAACATGTTTCTCCAAACATTTATACAGGAAGACGGGACTACTCAGTGAAAACCTAAACAATTCAAACCCAAGGTTAACCTCCTGCGACACCTTGTACACTTTATTGGTCACATTAGAATAAAAAGTACACCTTTACTGGTTTACTGAGAACGTCCACCATATTTTTTTTGAGATGTTGGTGGAAAATTTAAGGGGTTATGAGATGAATATGAATGACAGGTTATGGAGGAATATGTGCATTTAATTACAGAAAATAAATTATATTAGGTAAATTAAATCTACCACAGAGTAAAGGAAACAATGCCTGAGAACATTAAAGGGGAGAAAACATGATTCCTTGTTACTGGTGGAGGAGGAGATGCCAAAGAACCAGAAGCAGCAATTCAAAACAAAATATATTAAGTATGTTTTATATTAATTACTAAATGTAACACTGTATCTTTCCCCTAAAGTATTAGATCTCAGACTCCTTTACGATTAATATATTAGACAAACATGGCTTTGGGTAAAACAACAAGTAACCTGTAAAAATATCATGAATATAACTTTCAAGAGAAAATAGTTCCCTTAGCTCGTCCATACAGTAATGTCCACTACTTAGTTATAAATGGTTTTAAAAAATTTCTTAACAGCTTCACAAACCCTTATCTGAAACTTTGGGGCCGAATGGGTGTTAGAATTCTAAATTTATTGGACTTGAGAAAGGGGATAATTTGGATATATTATACAAAGCCCCCAGTGGCTTTCCACTGCTGCAACCTGTAATCAAGCACATCAATATTTCTCCAGCAAAGCTTATTAATATTCACACTTAATGGAATAAAGTCCACAAATAGCCTTACATTAGTTCTGGTACGGTTGACTGCCAAATAAGATGTGGTGTCAAAACTTACTGAAAACGTTTCATTTTCTAAGCTTTCGGGCTTTCAGAATTAAGGGATTGTGGATCTGTACCACAATATTAGATCATGAATTTACTATAAAATCATTATAAGCTTTTAAACTTAAAATAAAAGACAGTACCAAGTTCGTAGAGAATTTAAGTATGTTTTATTGTCAGAGTATGTCATTTGTTGAAACTCCCCATATCATTACATAGCTCCCACACACTTTACAAAAAAAATGGCCTCTTGGAGAGGCACAAAAATAACTGAAAGAAAAAAACAATCACATTCCAAATCTGCATGCTCTTAAGTATGAATTATCGTATACACTGGACTATAAAGTAATTCGTGGAAGGGTTTTTTTCCCATCACATCTTACATAATTTCACCCCACAATTTATAGGAAAGGTTCATACTAAACCACTAGGATCAGAACTGCGAACGTACAAAAAACGATCTAAATATGCATCAAGTAGCAAGGGCCCCGGCCAAGCTCTCGGAAAGGACAAAATCACGTTCTACCAAAGGTGAGCTCTCCGTAGCCATCAGGCTGGTGGTCACTAGACCAAGAGGAGCTCCCCAACCACAGAAAAGGAAACTCCAACTCCCAGAAGCCCCCGCGCGGAGGCGGGGCGAGGGTTTGCCAGGCCCCGGAACTCTAAGGCCGGAGCTCGCGGAGGATGGCGGGAACTGAAGAGCGGCCGTCCGTAGTCCTCCCTCATACCCTTGCCCCGCGACCCGGCCCCTTCTCAAGCCCTCTGCACGGTACCTGTCCCCAGACTCTCTGTTCTCTTTCCCGCTGCAGCAGGGGCGGTACTACCGGGTCTCAGATGGCAGCGCGGGGCGACGACCCCGGGGCTGGGGATGAGGGGAAACCTGGCCTAGCGGGCATGCAGCGCCTTGTCATGTCGGCGCCGCTGGCGACGGCGGCATGAGCTGTGGCTGGAGAAGTTGGGTGTGTGGTTGCCGTCTTGTTGCTGGGACTCGGGGAGGCTGTCGGAGCAGAGGTGGGCGGCACCCCCTTCTCTCTTCATGGCGGTTCTCTCTCTTCGGAAGTGACTCCGGTGTGAGCGGGAAGGAACCTGAGGACCAGCAGGGGGCGGGTCTTACTTGAGGACTGGCTTTTCTGATTGGCTGGGACGGGGGTCCATTCTGTTGGTGGCGCAATAAAAAGCTGCAGCCTCTCAGGAGAAAGGCGGACTTCAGAAGGGGGAGGGGAGGAAGAAAACTGCCCTCCCCACACCGTCCACGTGTGCCTGGAGCGCGCGCCTAGCGTCTGGGCTGTGTCGGCCTTGGCCCCTAGCGCGGGGGCGGAAAGGAGCGGGCTGCAGCTGGGGGGTGCGGCAGCTGGTGACTCCCCGCCTGGTGGAGGGTGGGGGTCAGGTTTGCAGAAGCAGAGCGGAGCTCGCAGCTGCCCTTAAGTGAAAATGGCCAACAGTTGGGCTTCTGTGTCATACATCGTGCCCCACAAATCCTCAGCTGCTTATTACATCGTCAAGCATCTCAGGCCAAAATGTCATAATGCTGTCACCATTTCCTCAGTAGTCTGCATAGGCCAATCTGAAGACGTGTCTGTTCTATAAGGGTTCTTGTTAAGCTTTAGAGGTAGATTTTTATTTTTTTAAGAAGAAAAAAATTGAAATAAAGACAGTTTTTATTCCACAAAAACATTTTTGTTTCTCGAGTTATCCATGAAGTAGAGACTTCTTGAAGATTTTTGAAAGGAATATGGGATTGACTTTCAAATTACCCATAGTAGTTGTGGACAGCACAGAATAGTAAAAGCTGCCAGCAGTCTCCAAGTCATACTTTGTATAGGGCTTGTGCTTTGGAGGTTGTTAGCCAAGGTTTTCCTTACAAACTGAGAGACTGATCAGAATATCTAAGCCTCAGTTTCCATGTCTATACAATGGGTATATATTTTTTTCTGGGCAATTATAAATTATAAAGCAATGTAAAGTGCACAGTTTAGAATCTCTCATGTAATCAAAACTGAATAAGTTATCGTTCTCCTTCCTTTGTCCTCTACACAGATTCTTGCAGTGAATTTAATATCCCATCAAATTCTAGAGACAGGGCAAGTACTGTTTTAGTTACTATTAAGAACCAAAACATCAACCTTGAGGATGTCCATGCTTTAATCAACAGGGCTGTTCCACCAATTGGATGGAATAAAATCTTAACACAAAAGAATTTGTACAGATCTTTCACGTTTATTGTACTGAGATTGAACTGCTTCTATCGCTAAGCATGCCTGACTGAACTAAGTTTCACCTTCTTTCTCTTCCGGGTAATTCTCAAGAGAAAGAATTAACGGGGAATCAAGTGGTCAACAGGCTGCAAAGTAGAGGATAGAAGGTAAACAGTGAACATACAGGTCTTTCTTCCAAAAGTTTATGTGCATAGCTCTATTTGAGGTAGTGGTAGTTGCAAGAAAGGAAATACCAAAATAAAGGTACTTTCTGCTCCAAATAATTGAGAACTTATACTGCTTTGATATAAGCATTGTTTTTACATAAAAAAAAAACATAATAGGTGCTGAAGTATGTTGAAATGAACAATGGCTTATCTGTTTGTTTATTAAGGGCTTTTTACATGTATTGTTTCCTATCTCTTGATTTAGTGCTTTCTGTTGGATGTTTCTGCACTAGGAAGTTCCTTTTTATAACAGAACATATCTACAAAACATTTAATCTGATTCGTTTCATTGCATGTTCAGTCCATAAAAAGAATAAAGCATAAAAACATGTTCTGCATGATCAATTAGTTGCTTTTCTTGGATTATACTGTTTGAATCATTCAGACTCCAAATATCACTTTAAAGTCTGTACTTATGCTACCAAACAATAGTTTTCATATTTTCTTAATCTGAGCAACAGATTATGGAGTTAAGTGAGGCAAGAAATCCCTTGATCAATAAATGGAGATGGAGTCATAATGAAAACACAATTTAAAAAATCTCTTCTTAACAGGAAAGTAGTTACCTAAATCCTCAATAAGCACTAAGGCTCTTTTTTGTTTAAGCTGTATCGGAAAATGAGGCAGATTTGGTTTGCGAGGTGAGATATGTTCAACATACTAACAAGAACAGCTGAAAGTTTCTAAGGCTTTTCTCCTTGACCCCACTCCCAACAGGTTTGGACCCCTATTTTGTCCTTACACCCCTTTTTCCACTTTAAATGTGTACATATATACCACACTCAAAACACACATGCACTGATTGTTAGAGCTTTTTCTTTTGGGCACTGGGGCTTGAAACCAGGGCCTCATGCATGCTAGGCAAGCACTCTACTCACTGAGCTTTATCCCCAACCCGTGTAAGGGCTTTTTATGCTTTAATTTGTGGTAGGTTGGGAATAGATGGCCAGGAAACTATACACTGAGTAAAGGATGTTAAAGAACTCGTGTGTTCACATGGGGAGATGAGGGGAGAGAAAAACAGGTTGGGCTGGGGCAGTGGGGAGGATAATGAATAATGGAAGCAAGAAGGAGTTACAGACCTAAAACAAAGCCTCAGCCAGCAATGGAAAAATAAATTGGAGAAATTAAGACTGGAAGACCAGAAATGGCCAGTTTGGGAAGATTTCTGAGCATGGGTATAAGGAAGCAAAGACCACAGGACTGGAGTGGCTTCTGTGCATGAAGCTGTTATGGGATACAGCTTAGTTCTGTTTAGCATCCTTGAGTTATGAAAGACGAGAGAACAGAGGCTCTGGCCTTGATGGGAAGAGATGGGACAACTGCTGAAACAAAGTTACATGAACAACAGATCAAGTTACTGAGAGAGTCAAGCGCAAGGTGGGAGTCCTGAGACGAGTGACAGTATAACTGATACCAGAGATCCCTGGCAATCACAGAGGGAAAACATCTTGGGAGTACTGGCTCACACAGTACCTTAGCATACAGGAACTGAGAGAACAAAAGGTCAGTAAGTTACAAAGAATGTTACTAAAAAGCTGGGAACTTGGAAGTAACTCCTGATTCTACAGACATGGCAAATTTTTGCTCTTGAGATTGCTACACTGTGGAATTAACTCCAAGGTTGTTGGAAGATGCTCTAGGGCAGGCCAAGAGACAAAGACCTGTTTGCTGTGGACCTGCAGGGTGGGGGAGGAGGTAGTACAAGAGCTTGTGTAGAGATGAAAGTAAGTAGAGGGTGGTCTGAGGGGGGATAAGGAACAGACTCAGAGAACACAGGAAATAATTAACTTGAAAGGCTGACAGAGAAAGACCACGTGAGGGTTTCAAGAAGGGAAGGTGAGCTCACAGTGGCTCAAGGTCCACACAGAAAACTGCTAACAGATGCTGAACTCAAAATTGCAGGACAAATGCTTAGAAAAAGCACTGGCTTGGTTTCAGGGGCAGCAGGGGAAATGCCAAATGTAATTTAATGTAGTGACATGTAACCCAAACTTCCTGAGAATAATTAGTAAAACTCTGCAAAAGCAGATCTGATGTTAAGGAAAGGCAGTTACTTGTTATTTCATTTTGGAATGGTACAGAACAGTTTACCACACTTACACACTTGAGAAACATATTTGTGATTTTTGACATATCTGAAGATTTTAAGTCACTTTATAAATTTAAATATATATATATATATATTTTTAATTTTAAGGTATTTCCATAATGGAAAATGAGTATAAATCCTAAAATTGAAGATAACTGTAAAAATTAATAAATAACCAAGTAATAAATGATGACTACCAGAAATATTCTTTCTCTTTATATATAGATAAAGATATCCAGGTTTTTTTCTAGAGCTACCTTGTTCAGCAGTGGTGGTAGGCATAGATACCACTTGTACATCTGAAATATAAGAAACTGGGAGCCAGACATAGTGGTGCATAACTATTACCCCAGCTTTCAGGAGGCTGAGGCAGGAGGATTGCAAGTTCAAGGCTGACCTGGTCAACTAAGCAAGATCTTGTCTCCAAATGAAAATAAAAAGGGCTGGGATGTGGTTCAGTGGTAGAGTGCCCTAGATTCAACTTCTGGTACTACACACATACACACACAAAAAAGAAATACTTTGGGATATATTGTTTTTAGGAACTCTACAAACCAGTCAGGTGATTCTCTCATACTCAGCAAGCCATTAGAAGACTTTGAAACTGATGTGATGGGTCACCAACCATATTAAAACAACAACAACAAAACACTATAATAGAGGAGATTGGTATACTACACATGGATATAAGCATATGTTGTTTTCCAAAATATTTACTTCTTTGGTTTTATACATATTTTCCAACACTGATGTAAAAGATTTCTGTGACCCTTGCTATGGAGTCATAGTAAAAAGGTTAAGTTAGGCCTGGAGATATACTTAATGGTAGAGCACTTGCCTAGCATGCATAAGGCCCTTGGTTTGATTTCCAGCAATATACACAGTGGCTTGGGAAGCTGAGGCAGGAGGATCTCAAGTTCAAGACCATTTTCAGCAATTCAGTGAGACCCTGTCTCAAAATAAAAAATAAAAAGGGGCTGTGGCTCAGTGGTAAAGCACCCCTGGGTTTAATCCCCAGTACCAACAAATAAATAATTTGAGAAATCAGTGGATTTCACACAAAGTTCTACATTTCTGACTTCAAGTGGTACAAACTGGTCTCACACTGGAGCCTACAGGGAGAGGTTGGATAGGTAATTTAAGTAAGTGAATCAGAGCCATTTTCCTACCTCTTACAGAAACTTGGAATCAGAGAACATTTCTTAACACCACGGTGACATCAATGACGAATATTTTTGAACCTTAGTATAGATCAGGCACTGTTCTTATGAACACTGGCTCATTTAATCACCACATTCCTACAAATCAGAAAATGGTGGCCTTTGTCAAATGGTACCTGGTACTCAGCCTCAGTGTGGAAGGAGGTGAGACATTGAGAATTGGAGGGCACATTCTTGACTAAATGGGGGCAGCCTCTTCAGACCATAATTTCCATGTGGGAATGCAGGCCTGTCTCCCCTCCTCTCAGTGTCAAACCCTGGGGAGCTGTGGAATGAGACTTGACAGACCTGCAGGAAAAGCATGCAGCCATGTGATATTTTGACTTATACCCGAAATTTGTTTATTTCTTTCATACTATGAGATCATGCTCTCTTAAAGCAAATGTTTCTTAGAGCCCAAAGTGTTTTGGGGACCCAGAAAAGTGTTACAGGAAGTAAGTAGGCAAGCTTCTCACTTGGGGGTTCTTACTTAAAGAAATTGCCATATATTCTATGATAAATACCCATGGGCATTTGAAAGAACCAATGACCCGACACCTATAAAAATATAAAATACATATGATCTTTGATCCAGCAATTTCCCTCCTAATATATCTTAGCGATAAGCTTTAATGTTCACAAAGATGATCACAGAAGTAGTCATTGCAGCATTATCAGTCATAAAAAACTGAGAGGGAACTTTGTACCTAACTAGTCAAGTAGTAGAGAACTAGTTAAATAAATAATGGTGCATCCACACAGTAATATACCAGGCAGTTAGGAATTATGAGTTCTGAGTAGATATACAGGATATGTCATAGTTAAATGTGTCTTGCTTCCTGGGTTCAAATCCCAGCCCTGCCACTCAGGAGATCTGTGACCTTATCTCTGCACTACTGTGCTCATATGTAAAAAGGAATGATGATAGTACCTATCCCATAAATTGCTGTGAGTTTTAAGTGAGTTAATACAATAAAGCACTAGGAACAGTGCCTGCCATGTAATAAGCATGAGGTTTAGCTATTGTTACTGGTAACAAACTGATATGGCATAATTTCTAAGATATATTAAGTGAAAAACTTAAGTCACAGAACAGTGTATGCTGCTATTAGATTGTTCATACAGACAAAAGGAGTTATATACATGTGGATGCCAACATTATGTCTGGAAGGATGCTGTGCTTCCTGAGTGATTTCTTCACTACAGCCTAGTATTCCACAGGGTGAATGTACTATCATTTATTTAATCAGTTAGTTCCCTTTTAGTCTTTTGCTATTGATAAAGCTGCAATGAATACCTTTAAACACCCATTTTTTAAAACATAGAAGTACATGTATTTCCTTCTAAAATACATTACAAGGAAAATTTGCTGTGTCAAAGGATATGCACATTTTATAAAAGCACACATTATTTTTTGCAGTGCTGGGGCTTGAATGCAGGACCTTGTACAGGCTAGGCAAGTGCTCTCTCACTGAGATATACCTTCAGTACTTATGTTTTTGATAGACATCAGTCTTTTGTCCTTTAAAATGCCCAACTTATAGATATAGAAGCTAATAGGAGGTTTTCCCTTGTGTCTAAAATTTATATTTTACCAAGAACATACTACTTATGCGTATCTGTCTCATAAAAAAGGGACCAATGGTTTTAGATGAAAAGTTAAACTGAGTGTTATGCTCAATACTTTGAATGAAGACTGCCAGGTAGCCCCTGCTGTCTCAGCTGACCTGTGCTCACTTCATGGGCTCACTTTCTCAGGACCTCATCACTGACCTCCCCACTCATACCTGCCTCTGCGGGCAACGTGGCAGCCATCATTATACCTGAAAGATTTGGTAGCATAAATATTTGTTGCTGGGTTCTTAAGCTCAACGTGTCTGAAACAAAACTTATTTTCTTCACTCCTAAACCCCAAATTTGATCTCTTTGTCTTTTTATTTCTTATCTTGTAAATCATTTCATTATTTCCGCTTACTTGTCACACAAGCCAAAAAACTAGGAGCCCTACTAACCCCTTCCTCTGTCACCCTCAGCCCCCATGTGTTATTTGCCACAAAGTCTTACTGATTTTGCACCCTAAGTATCACTTGTATCTTCTCTTTTACACACACACACACACACACACACACTTCTATTTGACTCTTTATAGAAATGTAAAAGTTATAGATAAATGCAAAGAATAATATTATAAACACATTCACCACTTTGAACTCACAACTGTTAACCTTTATCTAGTTACTTCTTTTCTGGTCTTTTTTTTCTATAGTATAACATTACTGATTTTTTTTTTTTTTAATTGCTAGCACCAGTTTAATTTCCCTCTTTCCAATTACTGTGGTTTTCAGGTCTTCTAAAATTCTTTTACATATACACATTTAGTCATCAAGAACATATAGGATTTCACCAGGCATGGCGGTACATTCCTGTAATCCCAGCTACTCAGGAGACAGGGGGAGGCGGCAAATTTAGAGCCAACGTTGGCAACTTAGTGAGATTCTGTCTCAAAAAAAAAAGAGCTGGATCTGTAGCTCAGAGATAGATGGCTCCTGGGTTCAATTCCCAGTACTGAGAGAGAGAGAGAGAGAGAGAGAGAAAGAGAAGGATTATTTTGTATATGTTTTAAAAAACATGCATATGTGTGCATTTTGTTTATGCATGCAGTTAATATGCCACATTTTATTTTCCCATTACAAACAATGCTGTCATGGACATCTCTGTACATGTTTCTTTGTGCCCATGTGAAAGAGCTTCTATGAGTTATATAATCAGAAGGGAAATTACTGAGTCATAGGGTATTTGCATTATCAAGTTTACTGTATACTGCCAAATTACTTTCCATAAATGGCTAAATTAATTTACAATTCCACTAGCAATGTACAAAAGCGTTGTTTTCCTCATGTCGTCTCTAGTATTTGACATTGCCATCCTTTTGTTTGTTTGTTTATTTTTGCTAATCTGTAAGGTAAAAATGGGTTCCCATTGTTTTATTTTATTTATTTGGCGCTAGGGTGCTGTACCTCTGAACTGCATTCCCAGCTCTTTTATTTTTTGTACATATTTTTTTCCCGTGCTAAGGATCGAACCCAGAGCCTAACACATGCCAGACAAACACTCCACCACTGAGCCACATCCCCAGCTCTCATTTTTGAGACAATATCTCACTAAGCTGCTAAAGCTGTCTTTGAACTTGCGCTCCTCCTGCTTCAGCCACTGGAGTGACTGTAATTACAGACATGTGCCTGTAATATCTTGTATTCCCTTAATTATTAGGATGAATATCTATTTGTACATTTGGGGGGGTCTATTTGAATTCCTTTGCCAATTTTCTATTTCTATATTTCACCCATTTTCTTTTAAATTTTTTATGTTTTCCTTATTGGTTTGTAGAATTTAGAAAAATACATATTTTGAATACTCAAAAATTCTTTCCAATGCTCGGCTGCACCCTGATATAGGTCCTGGCCAGCCATTGCAAAGTCTCTTGCTAGAGTTTCCAAACTGGTTTCCTAACCTTAAGTTTTGCCTTTCATTCCATCTTCCCCATCATAGCCAAAGCTCAGCATGCTGTTCCCAGACTCATCAACCACAGGGAAACAGAATAAAACAAAAATATCAACAAGAACAAAATCACACAAAAACCCCAAACAAATTTTAAAATTTGCCTTGCTAGGTGAACCATGATTTGCTTCTTCTCTACTTGTGCTGTGGCCATACCCTTCCTTCTGTGCATCTTGTATCGAGCCATTTACAACAATGGTATCGGTCATGCTTTGAACACATCAACCTCACTTATGCTTCTGGGATTTTGTACAAGCCATTTGTAGGGCTACTTGTCCTTCTAGTAAAAATTCCCCTGACATGACTAAGGAGGCCTGTTTGTTCCTTGCTCAACCCTACATACACCATGAGTCCACAATAATATGTATGACCTTACATTGAATTGATTTACCGTGTGTGTATATATATATATATGTTTTTCTAGATTAAAACTTCAGTTGGATAGGTCTCTGATTGCTTGTCTCAAGAGGCAGGATAGCACAGTGGTTAGGAGTGTGGACTGGGAAGCTACCCCATTGCCTGTGTTTGAATTTTAACTTTGTTACTCTTTGGGAAGTTAATCACTCTGTGCCTCAGATTCCTCATTTGTAAAATGGAGGTAGTAAAAGTACTCATCTCATTGGTTTGTGTTTAATCAGTTAATACATGTAAGTGCTTATAATAGTGTCTAGCATCTAATAGTTGCTGAAAAAAAGTTCATACTGATGATCCCTGTTTATTAACCTGTTACTAATAACTGTCATTTATTCATATCATCATAGTAGGCATATTTGTACAAATTTGTACAAATTTGTAGGCAAATTTGTACACTTGGCATATTTGTACAAATGACTAATTTACTTGCCCTGGATGTCTTAAGGTTATTTTCAGAATTAGGAAACATTTAAGGTTGTTGAAACATCTGTCCACTGTCCTTGGAATGGTACATCTTCATAGGGGCCAGCTCCTACAGCTGAGTTAATATCCCTAGCCTGTCTGCTGCTCAACCTGCCTTCCCCTGATTTCTCGACACAAGGATCATTCCTTAAATGGAGATTCCTATGGGATGGGTGTATAACTCAATAATAGAACGTTTGTCTAGCATGCCCCACCAACACACACACACACACACACATGCACAGATTCCTAGGGCAAGAGGACATACATGGTGCAGAAGCAGCACTAGCTTAGGTGACACCTGGACATCCCCAACTAAAGTTTCAGGAGTCACACCATTGATCACTTTCTCCTAGGTTGGGTCTTGGTCAGTAAGTGCCCTTCTTCTTCCCTCCTTCTTTCCCCAGCTCCTCCATCCCAGGCACTTAGCTTCCCTACCAGAAACAACTGAAGGCATAGAAAAATTCATCACATCCAATAAACCTAAGACCATTCTTTGCATTTCAAAGGCTCTTGCTAGCCACTCTGGACTATCTTCACCCCAGTCCTCTCCAGGTCACTCACCAAATCTCCCTTTTTCTCTCTTCTTTTAAATCTTGAGGCTTCAGTCTGAGGTCTCAACATGTGGTAAACCCAAGCTATTCGTGCCAAGATTTGCCCAGAATCCAGTTTCCCATCTTGGGGCCTCATATGTTCCTTACCATAATGATCTCTTTTTGAACTCTTCCCAGCACAAAATTCTCACTTTGTGTTCTTATGACCAGAGCAGGAACCAGCCTTTCCTGGGTAGTCAGGAGCAGAAAAAAATGTGCTTTGTTTTTGTTTTGTAGTGCATAGCCTAGAAATGCCACACCTGATTTTCTACAGACCCTTAGAGTGCTGCTGGCTTAGATCACAAATGAAAAATTCAGATGTGGACAGGTGTGAAAGTCGAGAGATCAGCCTCAGGGATTCTGGGTGTCTCCAATTCAGCAGAACAAATGGCAAAACAACAGGTGTCCACAGATGTACCGACCCATGAGGCACACATACCCAAAGCTTGCTTCGGGATTGAATTCTCTCAAGAAATCTGCCCCTTTCTTTGTGGAGCCCCTACCATCCAATCGCTGCAGGACTCCGGAAATTATGCATTCTGTTGGCCTTCCGTTACAGGTACCAGGAGGTTATGTGTGACTCACCCAGGATTAGCTGACTTTAGGACTGGAAGTTCTGACATTTTCAGGTTGTTTGTTAGTCATAGAACATTGTAGCCTACCTACTTGCATAATAATTAAAAAATATATGTGTTGGTTTAAGCAAATGCTTAGAACAACCAGACTGACTAGACAGAGACTGGTTGAATGGGGATCCCAGTCTAGGGTCCTAAGAGTCATAAAGAGCTCTCTTAAAATAAGAAGACACTTCAGCCTGGGGAAGAAGGTATATTATGGAAGAAAGAATCAATCCGGTTTTTCCTAACAGTGGAATAAGAAATGGAACTTGTGAACTTTGGAAAGTAGGCATTTCATTTATAATTTAATTAGGCTGACAGAAAACAGAGGGGAGATAGCTCAATTGGTAGAGTGCTTGCCTTGTAAGCACAAGGCCCTGGGTTCAATCCCCAGCACCCCCCAAAAAAAAAAAAAAGAAAGAAAAGAAAAAAAGAAAACAACTTTGCCTTGCAAGCACAAGGCCCTGAGTTCAATCCTCAGCACTGCAAAAAAAAAAAAAGAAAACAGAACCAGGGACTATGAAAGTAAAAAACAAACAAACAAAAACACCTGTAAGTTTTGTGCTTTATCACATTCTTATTGTTATTTTCTGTTTGCATCAAGGAGTAATGGCAAAGAATACCTAAAATCAAAATGTCCCAAATGTTGGTCATCAGGAGCATTAGTAAAGTAGGGAACTTAGGAGCCACAGAATGTTCCTTAGTCAGGTTTAGAGGCAGAGAACCCCAAAGGATGAATGAGAACTCCAAAGGAAAGTAAGCAGGTTAAGTACCTGCATTTACAGCAAAGAAGAGGAGAGCTTTGGGTGGGGTACACTGTGGGAGGTAGCAGTGGGTTCTCAGAAAAGATTCGGCAACAGCAGAGAAGTTTATGTGTGAATGAAGCTTTCTCATAGCAGCATTTTCTGTAAGAACCAAACTGGAAACAACCCATGTGTCCATCAAAAGGGGATTGTTAAAAAAATTACAGTTTTTCCATGTAATACCATATAACCATTTAAAGGACTGGAGAGGTTATAAATGTGCTGATATGAAAAGATATCTGATATAGATTAAGTGAAAAAAGCAAAGTGCACAAAAGTTTGCAAATCCCATTCATATATGGAGTTTCTCATAATATTTACTTACAATGTCTTGAATGTACATAGACAGTGTCTGGAAGGAAATATAAATGCTCCTTGACTTAAAATGGGTTTACACATCCTGATAAACTCATTGTAACTTGAAAATATTGTATGTGAAAACTGCATTCAATATACCTCACCTCCTGAATGTCGTAGTTTAGCTACACACTGTACTGCAGATTACAGTTGTCTCCCCTAATGGCTGATTGGGAGCTATGACTCACTGACACTGCCCTGCATCCACTAGAGAATATTGTAGAGCATACTGCCACTCCCGGACAACAAAAGTAAAAGTATTATTTCTATTGAATTTATATCGTTTTCAAACCATCATAAAGTCAAAAATTGTTAGGTCGAACCATCATAAGTCAGGGACCATTTGCACATAAAAACTGTTAATAGGACCTTATTCAAGCCAGCCCTCCAGGATTAGGAGTGAGAGAGGTATCAGGAAATTATTACTTTCAACTCTTATGCTGTTGTTGAACTCATGGGTGCTTAACCACTCAGCCACATCCCAGCCCTCTTTAAATTTTGAGACAGGGCCTCACTAAGTTGTTTGGGTCCTCAATGAATTGCTGAGGCTGGCTTTGTTTTTTTTTTTTTTTTTTTTTTTTTTTTGCGGTGCTGGGGCCTTGTGCTCTCAAGGCAAGCGCTCTACCAACTGAGCTATATCCCCAGCCCACCTGAGGCTGGCTTTGAATTCACGATCCTCCTGCCTCAGTCTTCCAAGTTACTGAGATTACAGGTGTGCACCATCACACCTGGATACTTTCAACTTTTCAATCTTTAATTTGGTTTGAAAGTCTTAAGACTTACTTGTAGTTTTAAAAATTATTACAATTATATTTTTGTAAAAGCCTTTCAGGGTTTCTGGACAGTGAATCTCAGGATTTACAATATAGTCAGTCCTCTGTATCCGTGTATTCAACCAACTGTGGATTGAAAATATTTGGTAAAAAAAAAACTGAACACGTACATATTTTTCGTGTGTCATTATTCCCAAAACAATTCAACTATTTACATGGCATTTTCATTATATTATCATTAGTATTTGAAGCAATCTAAATATGATTTAAAGTATACAGAAAGTATATAGGAGAATGTGTGTAGAGTTGAGCATCTTCTGAATTTTGGTATCTGAGGGGGTCTGGAGCTAATTCCCCATGAATTCCAAGGAACTGCCACACTTGAAAGCTTGTCTCTCAATGTGTTTTAAATAGGAATATGGATGTTAATCTACTGATTTCTTCCTGCACTGAGGATGATGGACAGAACTGCAATATTGATTTACATTCTTTTCATGCACATGCAAAATATGTACGAAGAATGACCATATTCTAAGCCACAGCAAGAGTCAATACAATGCCCAAAACTGAGAGCATACAGATAATGTTCTCTGTCCACAGTGGAATAAAATTAACAACAGTGGCAAAGATATCATATTAAAGTAAATAATCCAATTGAGACACAGTCCAATTCTAAATTATATAACAGACATAACAAAGAAAAAAATTAATGAATTTTCTTTTACCTTTACTCTTAATTGTGAGAACAGTCACTGCTCCTGGATTGAAGTACTGTGAATAAATGAATGAGTTAATTCCTATCTCACTTCTTTCCATACAGCTTTGAAGGAAGTTCAGTTGCTTGTGAACTCAGTTTTGAATATGGAAAAATCCTCCTTGCCAAGTGGTTGTAATGCTAATTTATTAAAGCCATGAAAATTCCTCCAAGATCCTAACCCTTGGCTACAGGCACTGGCATTTGAAGAACCCTGTTTTTCTCTGGAGAGGAGCCCACACCTGTCAGTTACAATAATGCTTAGATACTGACATGGACAGATGCTGAAGATATCTAATGTGTGTGTGGCGGGAGTTGCGGGGGACCCAAGTTGTAAGACATTGTGCATTGCATTCATTGTTAGATTATCTAATTTGCAAACCAGGCATATGCTTGGGGACCAAGAAAGAAAAGGGAAAAAAACTTTGAAAGTTTTATATATATTTTGACTGGAATGTAGCTCAGTGAATTGAGGGCTTGACTACCATGTTCAAGGCCCTGCATTCAATCCCCAGTACTGCTAGGGGGGAAAAAAAAAAAAAAAATATATATATATATATATATATATATATATATATATATTTATTTATACACACATATGTATGTATATATATATTTTTTTCAAAAACACTGAAAAAATTATTAAAGGAAGAATCCAAACTTTGACTTTTTGTTTGTTTTATTGCTTAGTATTTCTATTTTAAATTATACATGAATGAGGGGAGGGGAAGCAGTAGCTATTATAAAGCTTAAGGTTGCTGAAGTTCTAAGTGACCATGATTTTATGATACTAATTTTGTAAAACTTTTGATATATGTGCATATATATTAAGTGTTCATATCTGCAGAAAAAGCAGTCTGGACAAATATACCTCAACTTAGAAGTGGGTACATCTCTGAGGGAGAGGATTTCAATTCCTACCTTGCATATTTCTGTAACTGTTTTGATGTGTTTGCAATGGGTGTAAGTTATTTTGTAATTAGGAACACAGTGATGAATAACATCAAGATAAAACATAAAGGTAGTGGGCAGTTAGGCCTAGTCCTGAAGTATCACTCCAGTCGTGAGGTTGTATGCTCTCACCTCTGTTTTAGGCTACTGAGATACTGCTTCCAAATGCAGGGATAAAATCTTTCCCACAAGCCCAGTCTGAATGCTTGCCTTTGATTCACAGCAGTCTCTGTGTTCTTCTGCTACTACCTCTGACTTTTGGTCACACTCTACCTGTCCCTCTTGTCCAGCTAGGCTCTGTAGGCATTCATCCGATGATTAAGATTCATAGTTATAGCTCGCAGGAAGCTGAGGAGGGAAGGATCATTTTGTGCCTAGGAGTTTGAGACCAATCTGGGCAAGAGAGATACCCCAACTGAAAAAAAAAAAAAAAAAAAAAAAAGATTCTAAACACTGTTTTTCTTTGAACTCCTGGAATTGAAATTACCTCCCTGCTTTTTCCTATGTAAAGAGGCTTTCTGGCCCTTTTCTGTGAGATTCAGTACTTTATGTAAACTTTCAGGGAAACTAGATAAATGCAAAATTCAGATGTGATCAATTAAAAGATACTGAGCACAGAGAGTTTTCAAAAAGCTGTGTTTAAAGTGAGAGGGGAAAAGCTTACCTTTCCAGGGTGTAAGTTGCTCACGTTTCCTGACAGTCTAGGGATGAAGGCTAAACCACCAGAGCAAGACAAAGGTGGCCAGCTGGCAGCGAGGAGACTGGGTGTTTAGGAGGTGGGGATCAGGTGTGAGGGGGACTCTGACTGGCATCTCTAGGTAGAGAATTCATAAGGGGCTGGAGTTTACTGAAGACAAAGACTGTTAACAGGGGCCAACTGGGATTTACTGGGCTTTAGCTAATCCTTGACTTGGAGACCCACAGCATACCTGTCTGGCCTTGGTGTGTTATACAGAGACAAACCCAATGAAAGGGAGGTCAGGGAGAACAGACCACTCTGATGTGAAAGGGCCCTTCCCTAAGGGAAAGCTGATGGCAACTCAGACAGGTCTTATTTGATGAATAGTTGACCACCCAAGGAGAGAGAGAGAGAAAAAAAAGATGGGGGGAGGGGCTTTTTAAGAGAGTGAAAGAGTGAAAAGGGAGGGAGCATCTAGTGAGGGCTTTGAGTAACCATATTAGAAAGGAGTCAAGAGACAGGCCCTGGAACCAAACCTGTGTCACCTGAAAGATTCTTGACTGTGTGGCTTCTTCAATTGTGTTTTTTCTATTATCCATCTGTTTCCATGGTGATAGCAGTAAATTAGTAAATCAGTAGCAGTAAAATACTAAAAGCTTTAAAATAACATGCATTTGTGTTTGGGGGTAGTAAGGAAGGAGGAGCTAGGAAGCTAGCAAAGTCACCTCCTCAAGGAGAAGAAAGCAGATTGGTCCTGAGGGCTTCCTCCAAGAAGGTGGAGGTGATCCAGACCTGGCAGCAAGCTTGGGGGAGGAGACTTCTTAAAAATAAAAAGGTCCCTTTTAATTTACTTGTGCCTCCATTATGGCATTTCATTCACACCTACTTGGAGATAATGTATTGTCCTCTCTTTGCTTTTTAATAAAAGAATGAAACTATGTCTCACATGTTCCTATATTCCAGTGCCTGGTAAAGAACAGCCTGGAATAGAGTGGACAACCTGGAATTCAGTGACATCATGCTGGCATCTTAAAACTTGACATGGTGTGAGTATTTACACCATAGAAATCTGTAACTGCTAAAAACTAGGGATTTGTCCTTGTTTTAACTGGTCTACCCTCTGGTCCTCTGTTAATAGGGTTCAATTTGTTTCTCCTTTTTTCCCCCAGGGTTGGGTATATATACTGATATATACATACACGTGTATATGTATATATCTGTACACACATATGCACACACATATATATCTGTATACTAGTGTTTTCATTTCTATGAGATATAAGAGTGGGATTGATGGGTCAAAAGAATACATATTTTCAATTTCTAAAGATGTTGCCAGATTACAAAGGCTTGTAGGAATTTCCATTTCTACCAGCAATGTAAAAACTGTTTCCCCTGCATCCCTGCCAATAATGGAAATTACTCTCATTTTAATTTTTTCTAGTCCGAAAGGTATAAAATAACAACTCATATTTTAATTTGCATTTCTCTGAATACTAATAATTTTAAACCTTTATCCTTATGCATGTTGATCACTTAAATATGCGCTTTTGTGAGGTGCCTTTTGATAGCCTTTGCTTATTTTTCTATTGGGGTTTTTTGTTTTCCTATTGTCCACTTATAACACCTTTTTGTTTATTGTTGTTTTTAATTATCCATCTCTCCTGTATGAATCTATTGTTCATCTATTGACTTTGCTTATTTTATCTTTTGCCATACAAAATATTTTTAAATTGTTACTAGGTAAAATATGTCTGTATTTTCTTTTATAGCTTCTGGATTTCCAATCTTGGCTTACAAAGCACCCCTCCCTGCTTCTATATTGAACATGAAAACTCCTAAATTTTCAAGAATGTTATTGTCTTATTTTTTACATTTGTATTTAATCTATATGGACTTTATACTTTTATATAGTACAAAATAGGAGTCCAGTTTTATTTTCTTCCAGATGGAAGTTGTCTTGGCACCATTTATTAAATAATTCATTCTTTTTCATGGAATTGAAATACCAACTATGTCACATAGTAAATTCTCAAATATATACTTGGTCTATTTCTGGATTCTCTATTTTATTCCACTGATCCATTTATCTGTTCCCATGCCAATAGCAAATTGATTTAATTACAGTGGTTTTATAGTATGGTCTGATATCAGGGAAGACAGGTCTCGTCTTTTATTTTTCTTTTGCACATTTTTATTTGCCATCCTAAAAGCATTTATTCTTCTACATAATTTTAAGATTCCTTTATTCAATTTTCCCTCTGAATAAAAAACTTTCTGTTTTTCAATTAGAATTGCATCAAATGTGTACATTAATTTTGGAGAAATTGACATTTTTATCAATATTCTTTTATTCTTTCCAAAGATATTACTGAGTCCTTATTTTTGACAAGCTCTGGTGATATAGCAGTGAAGAAGACAGACATGATCCCTTCTCTCTTTGAATCCAATTTATTTTGTTTATAAATAAATGACCCAGAAATCCCACCCTCAGGTACATACCCAACAGAAATGAGTGCTGATGTCCACCACAAAACATGTACAAGAATACTCATAGCTTTATTTATAATAAACAAAAATGGGAAGTAACACAAATATCCCAACAGTGAAATGGATAAATAGTGGTGTATTTATTCCATGGGATATTACACAGCAATGAAAAAGAATGCCTGCAAGAACAGAGGAAACTTATAGATATATTGAGCATAAGGAGGACACAGGAGTCTATATTAAGTGATTCTACTTGCTTGAAAGTTCAAAATCAGGTACATTTTAGGGAATAATGTAAAGAAGAGAGAAGAGTTGGTACTTTTTTTTTTAAACTGGGACATTCAAAACACTTTATTAAAAATTTTTTTTTCATACATGTATGTAGGGTAATAATGTCTGTCTCATTCTACTGTCATTCCCATCCCCACAGCCTCACCCCTCTTCTCACTCCCCTCTGCATAATCCTGAAGTACTTTCATTCTTCCTTAACCACCCCCAACTATGGATCAGCATCTGCATATCAGAGAAAACATTAGACTTTAGACTTCTAGGATTGGCTTATTTCACTTAGCATGATATTCCTTAGTTCCATCCATTTACCTGCAAATGCCATAATTTCATTCTTCTTTAAGGCTGAGTAAAATTCCATTGTGTATATACACCACATTTTCTTTATCCATTTCTCTGTCGAAGGCATCTAGGTTGGTTCCATAGTTTAGCTATTGTGAATTGAGCTGCTATAAACATTGGTGTGGCTATGTCACTGTATAAGGCTGATTTTAATTCCTTTGGGTATAAATTGAGGAGTGGGATAGCTGGGTCAAATGGAAGAGTGGGTACTTTTAGTGGGGCAGATGCATATTGACCGTGAGGGAACACAGAGAACCTCATGGGTGGTGCTGCAATCACTAGCTTCACCCTTGACCTGCTAGTGATTACACAAGTGCTTATGTATATTCCTCCAGCCTTATACTTAGGGACCGTTCTTTTTACTGTTTGTAAGTTATACTTCAACCCAAACAAAGAAGAATAAAAAGGGAAATTTATCCTCACAAAACAGCCTCCTTCCCCTTCAGGGTGCCTAGGATGAGTAGCCACCTGTGGGTCTCTGCCTTCTGCCTTCTCCATCTCTGAAAAACTGAGTTTTCTAGTGCTTTCTAGGCTGGGGTATTGCAATCTTGAAGCTGCAGCAGCTGCTGATCATGGCACGATTTTCCAGCCCTCCCACCTATAAAAAAATCATTAAAAAAAAAAAAAATCTCCTGATGGACTACTGTATAGTCTTGTGGAGAAGCAACAGACCTGCACCAGTCAGCTCAGCCTCCCTCTCCCCAACTGGTCAATAAGAAACCCTGGGTTTTTGTGTCTTACCCCCAAAAGAGTTATAAAGTTCAGTAAGTGCCTGGAAAGCAGGCAAGACTCTGCCATGCAATCTGGATCACCCATTACCAATTTGCTTTGCTCACCCACCGTAGTGGCTGGGCCTTATGCTTCCTAGGGGAAAATGAGCAGTTTGAATGCCTGCCCCCTCCTTCTTCCTTCTCCCATCTCATCCACTCTCCTCCCTTTGTTCTCCATCAATGTGTTCCCTAATGTGGGGGTGCATATATTTGTGACTCTTTGGGGAGAAAACTTGGAGTCAAACTTGGGGCCTCCCATGTAACCCCGAGATTGTAAGCATGGGATGTAGCCTGCAGCAGTTAGAAAAGGCAGATTACCATGTGGCGCTGCTGAGTTGCAGTTATTTCATGCCATTTTGTTTTTCCGCTCTCTAGGGTAGTGACTCACTGCTTTCCAGTTCAAAGTGAGGACATGTCCCACGGTGTTGACTGCCTGATGCTCCTGGAGGACATTCCTTACCCACCACTCACCAAGTTATTAGAAATCTAACTCTGAAATCACTAATCCCCAAATAGCCTCTATTCTCTCAACTGCTGGCTTCCTTGCTTTGATTTTATGCACAGTAGTTCTCAACTCAAGGCCAAAAATTCTACCCCATGCCGAGCCACTTTCAAAGGAGAACCAATATGCTAAGACTGGAGGGGGATTTGAATAGCGGCTAATTGTCAGTTTGTCTAGTGAAAAAAGCTTCCTCTCTCTCCTGAGCAGGCTGGTTATTTGTTAAAGTTTGCTGGGGTTTCGGAGCACCTCGCTGTTAGGGGCAGCTCAAACTCAGCAGTTTTAATTATTAATCAGGTCAAAGGCTGATGACAATTTTTCTTCTCTTCAGGGAAGGGTCTTGAGAGTTCACAGGAGGGGATGGTCCAGGCCCTTGTCCTGGGATGGGTGGAAAGGAGGGAAGGAGGCAAACGATTCAAGCCAGACCAGTCCCGAGTTCTTAATGGTCGCTTGCCCTAGACAGACGGTTGGAAAGTGACTTAATCTGCCTGTGGGTTCATTTTAAGAGAATGTAGGTCTTTATCCTTTCCAAGGGGTTGCAGCTTTCTAAGTCAAACAAATTTCAGACTTAATAACACACATGAAAGCGTATCCTGGTGTACCCTTGCAAACTGGAGTGCAGGAAAGGTGGTAGACTCTTCAAATGTGCCCACCTGACTCATGGGCTCATTTGGATTGGTTCTGGAAAGGGCTCCTCTTTGCTTAAGCACACTTTGGAAAAGGCACGAGACTTTTTCCAGTTTGGGTTTGTAAGTCTCCAAATATACTGACTCTGTGTTTGTCCTGCCTCCCACTCTTCTTTCCTGATCCCTAGGGGTCTCCCTTCTCTTTTGGCCTGAGACCCTAGTTTGACAAAATCCAGAAAGGTCTCTTTTCCATCTGCCTATTTGTCAGCTATTCTAAACGATTCCAGCAGGCGCTGCTTCCCACCCTTGTTGCTAGGCAGATTCCCTTGTTGCTAGGCCACCACTACTTCTTCCTGGCCTCAAAAAGAGGTACAAATTTCCAGTGACCCATTCAACCATACACCCACTCACACAACAATAAAACAAGTAGGTCCTTAACACCCACTGTCTGTGAAAACCTGTGCCCAGCATAGAACACTTTCAAATGGGAAAAGAGGCAGCAAGTCCAGGGTGTCAGATACAGAGGTGGCCAGGTGTGATGGGGGTGATGAGCAGACCATCTCCTGGGAGATTTCTCAGGGTACAGACATTGACTTGGAGAATTTTCTCTGGCCTGAGATCTGACCCTCAGCCTTATGGGGCTCAGGAAATTCATTTTATGTGTTACCAGATACAGATTCTGGTCTTAGTGGCAAAAAAATATTAATCAAGCTTAAAAGACTGAATTTGTTAATTTTAAATGAGAAGTCTAGATCACAGGGATCTAGAATAATCCTGCAGGCATCACTTTGCTCTCTAGGGGCAGAGTTTTCTGGAAATGATGATATCAATGAAGGATATTGGAGGGTTGGTGTGGGATGCCAGTTTGTGTAGGAAAGGGAACATATCTGTATGTCCATATCTTTAACTAACATTCTAACTATGTGCCAGGCAAAATGCTAGATGGTTTATAGATGCCATCTTATTAATTCCTCACATCAACCATGAGAGGGAGCTACAAAACACTTAACCCCATTTCACAGAAAAAAACAGTTCAAGTTAAATAACTTAAAGGAGGCCATTTGGCTAATAGATGATAGAACTAGAATTTGAACCCTAAGCCCATAGTTGGACTAATAGATCTCAGCTATCTGGCAATGATAACATGACACATTAGGTTGGCCAGAGGGGAATTTCCTACAAACAATGGGACATGTGGAAATGGAACCTGACTGAGGCCAGACCTAGAGATTGAAATTGAGGACATCATCTAAGATATGCCTTACTTATTCTGGAGGTACTCTGAAAAAAGGGGCTTCTGAGTTCTTATTGATAGTGAGCATGTTGGCCAGGGCTGGAGCTCTGACAGAAAAGCTCTTGGGGCAATGGCTTAACCATCATCTTGCCAGGCAGTCATCAACCCAAGAGGTCCAACACCCAAGCAGACTAAGGGACCTAGATCTTGTCTTTAGGGAAAGGTAGAAGCAGTTTTGGGGAGAAGGTGACCTGTTTATAGATGGACCAGGGTCACTGAGCTCTCTGGAAAGGGTACCCTGGAACTTGTATAAGAAGGTTGATAGAGGAATGCCTTCCTCATCCAGAGGTCTGGTTGGGACCCCCAGCTAGAAGACAGAGCAGGCACACAGCACAATCCAGATATGGGAGCTAGAACCAGACAGGGGCCTGAGTGGCAGATTCTGAATGCCACTTAGAACTCCATCAGGCATGGCAATGGGTTAAACTCTCTCTCAGACTAGTGGGTATGCTTGTTTGGTTGGTATCCATGCCCTAAAGAACCGAGGAAGAGTAAGGAGCAAGAAGGCCTGGTGTCCAACAAACCCTATTTTTCTTCCCTCCTCTTATACTCCTATTTTTGCAACAAACATTTTGGGACTGGACCTGAGTAATTCTGGGGAAGGAATCTATGCTCTGTGAGTTGTCTGTTTCTCTGCTTTTGTAATTTACGTTTTTGGCTTTCTCCCCAGTTTCCTAGTGTGTTTTGAACAATTTCAACCTTGTCTGAACGCCGGAGATTTGCCCACATTTAGGCCAAGACAGCCAAAGTGTTCTAGGGCCCCTGGAAATTTAGCACGGTGGGGCCAGCAGCTGTCTCTGCTGGATTTGCAGGAAACAGCTGGTGGAGCCAGGGCAGAAAGAGGTGAAATCTCAAGAGAGAAAGAGATTGAGAAAGAGAGAGATGGGAGCAGCTGCAGTAAGCTCTTCCAGGCCTGGGCCCTTCTATCACGGAGGCCTAACCAGGCTCCAGCTCTCCCACCCTGGATTTACTCAAGAAGAAACAAGTTAAAGTGATGCCCTGGGGACTATAAACAGTGCATGGGGACACCATTGGAAGGGGGAATCGGAGCTGGGGCTCTTGGAGGCCTGGTGGTGTTCAACTATAAAGATTAACAGCACCTGGGGTGTGTTTGGACTGCGGGGATTACACCCCAGCCTTTAGACCATGAGTGTTTGGGGCCAATATCCAATCAGGGTACATAGCATTCAATTGAAATGGCAGAGAATTAGAGGAATTTGGATCTCTTCTGTTAGTTTAGTAAACTGAGAGTCTCAGAGCTTTGTGCTAGGCTCTGGTCTATGCCTGATTAAGAGGCCCTCCTCCACCTCTACCTCCCTTGCTGAGGTGAGCAATGTTTTTTTTTTTTTTTCCACTTAAAAACTTAGAATTGCATAATAACCAGGGAAAGGCAATAATTACTTGACATTGCTAGTTGGCTGTTTGGAAGGAATGGCTGAGGTTGAGAAGGTATCAGAGTTACTCAGAAGAATTTAGGGGTACCATCTCTTAATCCACTAATATTTTGCAGACTCAGGCTTGGTTCCCAGGCAGTGGTGATTAAATTGAAATCTTGATTCTCTTAGTAACTTGATGGCTTAGTTTAGGCCTTAGGTTGCTGTTCCATGAACTGCCTTGAAATTTAATCACCCAAATTTATTTCCTAGAGTGTTTTCCATCGTCTCCTCCTCCAGGCCCATTAGTCACCATCCCTTGACCTGACAGAGTGATTATTAAAGACCCTGGTGGTTCCCTCTCACTAGATTTAGGGGTGTTGGTTACTCTGGAGGCAAGTTCTAACTTGGGTCACAGTTGGGTGGATTCTTCCTCAATTGGTTGTGAATCTTCCCTAAAGGCATCCTGGAGGCCTGGGAGGATAACACTGACTAGTACCTCCTGTTCTTTCTTCAAATTAGGCAGGTGGTTATTGGGTTCTTCTAGGGCTGTTGCTCTCAGGTTGGGGATTATATTGTCCTTTGCCCCTGGGCACATCACGGACATCTCCCAGCTTCAATTTTCCTTTTGGCAAAATGGAGATAATTCACATTTTAAAGAACAGGGTGCAAAGCCCAGCACATCAGCATTGCAACAAATGTTAGCTCCCTTCTCTTCCAGCCAGGACAAGACCCAGGTCTTCCTTTTGGGATCTTGGAAGAGAGATTTTATTAGCCTGATTTGAAAGCATTCTTATAAAAAATTATTTCAAGAGTAGTTTCATAAATGAAATGATTAGCTGTTTTTCCCCTTTCAACCCAGTCCTTTTCTGAAGTATGAGTTGCAAAGCTACATGGTTATAGGGTTCAGGAAAGTAATATAAATAGTGAACTGGCAAGTTCTGAATGGGTTGTTCATGTTTTGGGAGAACCCCCACCCCAAGACTGGATATTCCTACTATGTGCTTGGTTGGCCTCTGGAAGTGACTACACAGTTCTGCTCCTCTCTTGCAGACATGTTGGACCAGTTAAAGGTTATTCTGTAGAAACCTCAACCAACAAGTCAAAAGATGAGTTTCCTGCTCTTAATAGATAATTTTTATTGGTTTTGCAATAAACGTATGAAATAGAAACAATAGCAATAAACTAGCTCAACAAGAAATCGAAAGGCACAGGCCCCCAAAGCCCTTCCCACCTCTTCTTAATGAGTCTTTAATTTATAGACCAACTAGCAGGCCCACTTTTCTTTTTCTAAGCTTTGCAAACTTTTCCATCTTGGAGACCTGGGTGCCGGAGTGGTGGAGGGAGCAGGGGGGTCGTGTGTGTGCGCATTTCCGCATAGTGACTAATAGAAGCTGGGACAGAGCAGTGCTACATAGGAAGAGGTGGCACTGCCTTGGAACTTGGGGGTCTGAATCTAGCCCTGTGACTTCTGGCTTTGAGGGGCTTCCCCTTCAATTTCATATTTATCAATAGAGAACAAGAAAGGAAGAGTGACCAGGATTAACGCTCATGCTGAAATTGTCAAAGGGCACAGTTTATCTTTTGGAGAGCAGAGTGACAGGGTTTGGGCATAAAAAGCATCTAGAGGCTCAGGTGGGGTTTTCACCTTTGAAATCTCTATCTCTTGGAACGTGCTAAATATGTTTAGTCCATGGTGCTGAGTTTCTTCCCAGGACCCAAACAAGGGTGTTAAACAGCACCAAGGGAAGGGAAGTGATGTTGGTGTCTTTGTAGGCACTGATGAGACCTCCTTGATGCTGTTCTCAGGGGCAACTCAAGCAAGCTGGAGGCCCTGGGTTCCTGCCAGCTGGGTTTACTTGGCTGGGTTACTGGCAGTGTCAGATGAATGATAGCTAAAGTCAGAGGGGTTCAGTGCTCCATCTGAACATTTCCCCTGAGGCCTACAGCCCAGAGAACAGGTTATCTGTGTTCCTGATCACGCCTCAAGGAAAATGCAGGCCTCCTCAGGGCTCATGCCTCAACGGAGAGAGAGAAAACAAGACCAAATAAGGCTTCTATGCCCAGGCCTTCAGAGATCGAATGACCCAGGGTCTGGATGGGAGGCAAAGACCCTGGCAGCCCGTGCCAGGAGGGCATAGAGGAATTTCATTTGGGATGTTGATGTTCTCATCCCCATGGCCAGCTTGTCGCTCTGGTACTCCCCATTTCTGGCCCCTTCCCATCATGCTTCTGTGAGGCGGGGAGGGGGCAAAGCCAGCAGTGTCTCAGCTTTCTGCTACTCTCTTTCCTCTCACCCCATTTCCCCCTCCTCAGTGGAATTGGGGGAAAGACCGCTGACTTTGCAACCTACAGCCCCTGCAAGTCCCCATCTATGGCATGCTGTTATGCTTCGAGGACACAGGACTGTGAACTCGAAATTGTCTCGCCTTTGTCACCTCCTGGCAGGTCTTTAGAGCTCAGGGAAACAGTGGAGCGGTACAAATCGTAGCGGCGTGGTAAAGCCCCCCTTACTCCTGATGGGCCGCCTGACTCATATCCGTTTCCCTGGCAAAAAATAAGTTTTTGTTATTGCTGGCTTGGCAGAAGCACGGAAGAGCGCGTGAGGATCTACTGCCCCATGCATCACTGGCCAAATTGCCTGAGAAATCCCAGCTCTAGAACTTTTCATCGTTGGCTGTGATGTACGGAGCAGAACGGCAGCTCCATTTCCCTGGCGTGGGGCTCAGCGACGCTGGCACTTAGCAGACCTGCTCTGCTTGCAACTCCCAGCAAATGTGGCCTCGCCTTTCCCTTCCCCTCCTCTTGGCCTCATCACCCCTCACCCTTTATCTTTCCTATCCCCCTGTCTGTTCATCAACCCCTCCCTGACTCTGCCCAGCAGAGCCATAGCTGGAGAATCAGGAGGAGGCCTGCAATGTCATTTCCCCGTCACTCTGCAGACGATTCCACACTAATGTTCTTTTAATGCTGTGATGCTGCACTAATTAATAAGCATCCTGCACAGAGGCCTCGCCTCGCCTCTCCTCCCCTCTCCTCCTCTTCCCTCCCTGCCCCTCCCCACCAGCCCTAGAGAAGGCCTCATGACATCCTGGCATCTGGCAGCAGAGAAAGGATTTCACTCTTCTACCTGGGCTGCCTGATATTGCTATGAGAGATAACTGTATACGAACCAATAATCTAGCCTGACAATCCAATTTACTGACCAATAGCGCACAATCCACCATGTCATCGGCTGTGGGGAGGCCCATAAATTAGTTCCTAGTAATTTATTCTGATCAATAGAATGGGCAAAGTCACTTGTCTCTTTAATCAAAGGCCCTCTCAGAGATGTCAGTGCAGGCAGCTGTGTGGGAGGGAGCAGGGCTCTGAGAGCGAGGAGGTGGTGGGGCTCAGCACCACACCCCATGTCCTGGCTTCCAGACCCCAGCACAAGTCTCCCTGCCAATGTGAATGGTGTGGGAGGGACCCATGGTCCAGGCTGCCTATGCTTCCCCTAGGTCACTCCAAGCACAAAAATTAGCCTTCAAATGAACGAAGGGCAGAGGTGGCCAGGATGGAGGTTAACAAGAGACTCAAGGGAACGCTGTGCTGGGTTCCAAGGGCATCACATTCCTTCTGAATGTTCATAATCCTCCTCCTCCCCAGGTCACAGGCCCCACCACCTCTTGCACTGGTGCTTCAGTAAAGACAAGGTTCCCAGTGTAGGAGATTAAAATATACCGCCCCTAGTGTGTTTCTACGGTGGATTTGGGGATGGTGATTTAGAGGCACTGCAGGATGCAGAAGTAGTTCTGAAAAACCATCCTTTTTGGGGAGGTTTACATCTGTAGAGGGAAATCTACATTAGTGATGTACACAGGGCCCCCTTATCTACCTTATCTGGCTCTAGGAAAGATCACATTGAAACCCTGCCCAGAGATTGTCTCAGGATATCACACATCCTTCTGAGAGCTATTATCTGAGATACTTTATCTGAGTAATAGGATCACAACCTCTGTTTCCTCCCAAACCCCAATCCCTTTCTATATGGTACAAAAACTTCAGTCTTCTGACTCTTCTGTGAGTCTCATTTCATGTGGTTCTGGTGTGCTTACCCTTTTTTGCTGTTAATCTGTCTATTTTTAAACTAAAACATCAAATTTTTTATAAAAAAAATATAAAAAAATTTTTAAAGATTTTATAAAAAATTTGATGTTTGAGTTTTATGGACCCAAATATCCTATATTCAGAGGTGAAGGAAGGAAAATTTCCTTTGCCCCTGCACTAGCTTGGTGGATAAGAGCCAAATTGCCTGACTGTGAGTACAAACTCTGCCACTTCCCTGCCTTCAGTGCTGGAACTCAGTTTCCTCCTCTCTAAAGTGAGGCTAACAGTAGTACTTACTTCATAGGGTTAATGAGACAATTTAGCAAATTAATTATGTGATATGTAATAAACTAATACAACATTAAATTAATAGATGAACATGTATCACACTTAGAACAGTGCCTGTCACATAGTAAGGCTGAATGTTTGTTAACAAATACACAGAAAAATGTTGGAAAGAAAAAATGTTAATGGGATTCACTCTGAAGATGTGCCAAGTCCTTGAGATGCTCTGCTTCATGAAAACTTTTGCTGTTTCCCAACCACCTTCACCTGTCATCCTCCTTGTCCAAAATAAACAGGCAAAGGAACAATCAATCGATGCTATCTCTTTGAAATGATAGAGAAATTCCATAGACCTCTTGTGCAAGTTTTTCCTCCTCCTCTGGGCTGCCAGGCAGAGCCAGTGCATTGACTCTGGGGAAACAGACCAAATTTGCGTTAGAGAAAAGGAGTCTGTTCTAAGAGAGTTGGAGGGGAAAGATGGTCTGTGACTTGTGTCAGCTATAGGACTAAAGTAGGAGGCAAGTGTCTTGGGCATGAGCAGGACAGAGGAAGACATAGAGCAATGGTGCAAGGGTCTGTCATCTTCAATTCCCCTCCC
Organism: Sciurus carolinensis; assembly: GCF_902686445.1. NCBI lineage: Eukaryota > Metazoa > Chordata > Mammalia > Rodentia > Sciuridae > Sciurus > Sciurus carolinensis. The sequence continues at coordinate 149,598,141 of NC_062217.1, read as the reverse complement.
ACCTCTGCCACTTACTGACTGTGGGACTTTGGTCAAGTCACTTCAGGTCTCTGACCCTGATTCTGTATTTGAGACAAGAAGGGGTTGGACAGAATAAGCTCTGGAGTCCCTGGTTCTAACACTTTAAATTCTGTATAAGCTTGTGTGGCTTTTCTCTGAGCCCCCCTCAATTCTGTTCCTCCCAGGATAATCACATGAAAAGCTCTGAAACCAAGCACAAGTGTGACAGAGAAATCTGTCATGTCTCAGCAATATGAGAGTCACTAAGTGGAACATATGTCATGTGTGGAACAGTGGTGGAGATGGGAACCAACTCAGTTGGGACAGGAGTTCCTAGACCCATCACTTTAATTGTGATGACTATGTTCCTGGAGGTGTAAAGGCCAAGGGCCTCTATTCTGTCAAGGTCAAGGCTAGAACTTCTGATTCCAGGGAACCTCTGGGTACCTTTTAACTTATTCCATCAGCCCTTAGGGCTATCACAGGGCAGGCAAGCCCATGCTAAAGGCACAAACTCACTGAGGTACAGAGAAGAAACTGAGCCAAAAATCTCTCTTGAAATTCCAGGCTCTGATGACTGTCCTTGGATCCTGTCCTGGCCTCCTGTCCCCCCATAACTGAGCCCTGGTGTGTCCATCAGAGGTGAGCTGGAGGGCTGGGGTACACTGGTCATCAGTGTGATGGGGCCAGGTTGGAGGCCTGAGGCCAGCCCAGGTTGGCTGCATGGCAGGTGGACAGAATTTCTGGTGAGCAGGAATCTGGCACCCTCTGCTGACCCCGCGGCGGGAGACAGCTGGTCAACCAGGCTAGGGCTGCAGCCACAGGGAGGGGGAAGGGTGGGGTCTAGGACCAAGCAGCAGCTTACCAGTCAAAAGAGCAGTTCCCCTCTCAGAATAGATCATTTTTATTGGTTTTGCAATAAGCTTATGAGACAGGAACAATCGCAATAAACAAACCGAACAAGAAATCGAAAAGATGGGCCCCGAAAGCTGTTACTAAACCCTTCTCACCTTCTCTTAACGAGTCTCTAATTTATAACAAACTCACCAGTCCAGCACCTCCAGGGTTCCCTGTCTTCAGTCTGGGAACCCATGGCCTCTGTCCTATATGTGGTCTGTCATCTCCAGGTGCCTGAGATCTGGCTCCAGAGGTGGTAGGATGCTTGACCTAGCAGGAAGAAGAACTAGTCAGGAAGTCCTGGAACAGCTACATCTGTGTGTTCCCACTCTCGCTTTAGGATGGATGGGGCTGGATCTGGAGGGCCCACCTCCCTCTGATTTCTGCCCCAACCTTTCCCCTAGCTTTATGTTGTTAATGGAAGCACAGAAACCATGTTTCTTCAAGACTTTCAGATTTCAGGCTTGGTTTGGGAAGTGGGAGCTGAGGATTTCCAACCCTCCAAATTGCATGCTTCTCAGTTAGGATTAAGGTCCCTTCTAGTGCCTAAGACTTTCCTTTCTTTAAGGTCAGAGGCTCCACTAGGGCAGAGTCATGTCTCACTCCTTTCCCCGAACTTAAGGCTGTGAGGAAGGCCCAGTACACTGCATCAAATTGGGATTGCATGAAACCAAGACTGACTCTCCTCCTTTGGGCTGGGTGTCTCTGAAGGAGGCTGCATCTCCTCCCTTAACCTTCAGTCCCCTGGGTCAGGCAGTGTCCTGTGTCTGGTTGCAGCTGTAGGACAGCAGGGCGACATTGCTACCATAGACTGGTATTTCCTTAAACATTTGTTTTTTTCTAATTCCTTTTTAATCAAGCGACCCTGAAGCCTTTCCTCAAGGTAGCCTCCTGTCCTTCCACTTGTCCCTGTGGGAGGTACATGGCAGCTTCCTGTGCCTTTCCTGGCAGCGGAGCATGGGGCATACAGATATCAGACCCACTGCCCTGCCCAATGTGGTCTCAGCTTCTCTGTAGGGGACGGAGTGCCTCCTTGAGATGCCTGCAATCCTTACAGCTGGCCACAAGATGTCAGGGCGAGGCTATGGAAATGGCTTCTTGGCTTCTGTCCTGGGCCTGAGCTTATAAGGAAGGAAATCAAATAGCAGTTGATAAGGGGGACTGGCACGTGGCAGCCTCTTCTCCCTCTGCTCCTTCCTCAGACTCACAATAATGCTCCATCTCTCTACTCAATCCCCAATTCTTTGCTTCCAGGAGAGTGGATTCTGAGGTTTCCTGACTTCCTGCCATGGGGAAGGATCAGGAGCTGCTGTCCCTGGTGTAGGAACCCTTGATGTGAAGAGCTGTGTGTCAGGCCACCATAGGTTAGGTACTCAAAAACTGGGGAGTGTTTGCTCCTAGATGCCTATGTTTGTGTGTGATTCTGCAAAGATTTGTTTCTGCACAGACAAAGTGTCAGACCTGGGAGGGGGCCTTAGAAATGGCTCAGTCTAATCTTTGGTTTTATAGATGAGAAAATAGAGGCCCACAGAAAGGAAGTGGCTTGCAAGTCTGTGTGACTGAGCTATTCCTGGAATGCAGGACTTCCAGCCCAGTGTAGATGTTCCTATCTGGGTGTCTCCAAGACTGTGCATCTGGTGTATTTCTGTCTTATTTACTTTCAATAGATCTTGGAAAGTTCTCCAACTGCTCATTAGCCAGCAAGGTTCTGAACAGAATCAGAAAGAAATGGGAAGGAGGGAGGGGATGAAAAGAAGAAAGGAAAGGCAGGGACATGTGTATGTTGTGCACATGTACCTTGATGTCTCACGGTGGCAGATGTGGATGCCAATGTCTCAGTTTGTCTGCACCTTGGTAGAATGGCATTCCTGGGGTAGAGCCCCTGATTTTATGTGGACTGGAGTTTATGTAAGCATGCATACATGTGCATACTAGGCTCCCTTTGAGTGACCTCACAGAGCCCCAGTCTCTTTGCGGAGATGTTTGTGCTTTGGGCTGGCAGTGTGGGAGCAAGGAGTCTATTAGTGACTCTGGGGTGAGCATCAGTCGGGGGTCTTGTAAGTGATGGGGTGAGTGTCAGTGAACATGAAAGAGAGGCAGTCCCCTCTTCCCACCTCTTTGTCTCCTACCAGACTGTCTCGCCATGGCCCCTAGGGTTTCTGTGTCCCTGCCCCAGCAGCTGCAAAATCTTTTATCGGTTGAGGCACCAGCCCCCGTGTCGGGATTTCAAGGTTCCTGTCGGTTCCATCCATCTTCCGGGGCCTCCTGGTATTAGCATTGATCTACAGGGGAAATGGAGAGCACGACTGGGTTATTACGCACCCGCCCGCCTTCCCTGGGCCGTGATTGAGTGCACACAGAGAATTTTTGAAACATGGCCACCCTAACTTATTCTGTCTTCCTGCCAATAGCGTGGCATGGGTCCAAATTACGGGTCGATACCAGCTGATCTTTTTATGTTAAACTGTGATGAAGTTGCTTCTGTGTAGAGACGGGATTAGGCCCTGGGCCCTCGTTTAATGGAGAACTTTTGGGATGGGAAAGGGAATAAGGGAGTGGACAAGGGGAGTGGTCAGCAGGGCATACAGTTGGGCAGGGAGGCTGAGGGCAGGTGGTATGTGTCGGCTTAGCTCCCGGCTGGGAGTGCACACATGCTACTCAGAGCTAGCTGCCCGGGTTCTGGGGCTCCCTGTTTCTGCCTCATTTTGCCCCCCATGACCTTCCCCATACCACACCACTCCAGGGACCTCCATCAGACCTTTCCTTGGGTCAGCCAGTCTGCTCCTCATGTCTGCCCCTCCCTGCTCCCATCCAAGGATAGAATTCCATTTCCCTCCAGTCCCTTCCACCCTTCTCCCCCACCCGCCCTCTACACACCTGCACCATCAAACGGGTTTGTCTTTAACCTCCAAACAGGGAACTTTAATTAAAGAGACAGTGACCCCTTTTATGAGTTTGGTCGAGTTGGGTTTCAGGGCCCTTGTCACTAGCGGCTCACATAACGCTAACAAAAGCTTGCAGGCCCCAAGAGGAGCCGGTCTCCCTCATAGACGCTGTGGCAGGGCACAGAGTGGGGATGGGCGAACATGGGAAGGGGGGAGGAATACATGGGTCAGGAGCCCCAGTGACCGCATAGATGAGGTTGGAGTTTGGAGGTGGGGCAGGCAAAGAGCCTGGGCAGGGGGCACTGACTGCGCACAGTACCTTTGGAGCATGACCCTGCCCATGGGACAACCATGTGGACCCTAACAGTGTGGTGGCTTCTCCTTTTGTGAAATGGTTAGGCTCCCAACAGGGCCTCATGTCAATGTCCAGAATTTCTTCCATCCTGCTTGCCTGTTGGCTTACATTATAAAACTAGAAGTAATTTCCAAGAGTACTATACTGACTAGAACCTGCTGTAAGGACAGCCAATGTTTTCACTCATATATTTAAAGGAAAAGTCATTTTATAATAAAACATAATTACTAATAACTAGATTAACACCACTGAACATATAACATGAAATGCAAATTCTGTCCTGTGTCCGAAGGTGCAAACGCTACACAATCCACAAGTTGCTTGATAGGGAGCTGTCCTCCCTGTGCAAGAGCCAAAATTCAGGTCTTCTTACTCTCCAACTCCCACACCCATCACAGACTCCAAATGCGGGCTAGTGTTATGAGTTTGAAGGGCCCTTATCTTATGTTTAATCACCTCTTAACTGTTGATTTTTAACCAAGGGCTTCTCTGGGTCCTGTAAGGGATGTTTGCTTGCCCTTTGATCTGGTTCTTTGATATCCTTTGTGAATTCCTTAAGCTGAAGAGGGCTGTCCAATCTGCCACACTTATTCATTCGACAAACATCGTTGGCTGTTAAAAGGAACCTATACTTAATTGATTATTTCCGTTAAGGGTGGGTTTTTCCTAAAGGGTGTACACTCCCATTAACCAGAGGCTGATAAGTTGCCACTTATCTGCATTGGTAGTCACCTAAATGGTAATCCAGGGTTGCTCTGATTGTAATCTAGGGTTAAGCCCAAACTAGTATATTTGTGGAGGCAAAAGTTAAGACCAAAACTGAATAAACAGACCCCAAAACTTCTCCTACCACTCATGGATCCCTGGCTCCTCCTGGTGACACAGGTGGTTGCCAGGCAGGGACACTTAGGTTTGATGTGAGGACATCTGTGAGAAGTCAAGTGACCCCCACACAAGGGGGAGAGCCTGCAGACCAGTGTGCACGACATCATCACATCCTGGGGCTACACATTTCCACAAGTGGGTCTTCCCCTGCACACAGAGTGTCACCTACCCATGTGAGTGGCCTGTCTGTGTGTGTGTGCCTGGGAGTGCATACACCCACTGAGAGAGGTCACAGCCCTTTTCCTGCTCTCTGGGGGAGGGATCTGGAGGCCAAAGGGGTTGGGGAGTAATTGGTTTTGGCGTTTCCTACCTCCGCTGCCCGGGAAGCTTTCTCTGTTTCATCTTCAGTCTGATCAATCCCTAGTCATGTGCCTTTCCACATGGACGCCCCCGACCCCCCAACTCACTACGCTCTTGGAAACTTCGTTAGTGCCATTAATCTGCTGACCCAGGCAAATCACCAACTCTTCCTGCAACTCAAGCTTCTCACCCCTCCCCGAGTCTCCCTGGGAGGGGTGGGCTCACTCTTCCCTTCCTCCATTTACCCCTTTCTGTTCGATGTCCCCATCCCATCACTCCTCCTTCCTCCTCGTTCAGGTCTACACACTCAGTGCTTCCCAGGTCTTTTCCCACATATGTGTCCCAGCACTTTGTGTGTCAAGAGGCTAATCCATGTCTGTCATAGCCGAATAGATCCCTCCTGCTTGGTCCTTAGTAGCAGAGTGTGGGGCCAGATTCTGACTGCAGGAAGAAATGAACACGAAAGAAAGAAACTAACACAGTGAGTGCTTACTGTGTGCCAGTCTGTGCTAGACACCTTTACATAGTTAGGTCCACTGATTCTTGGAACCCAAGAGGCAGGCCTTAATTCTCCCATTTCGAAGATGAGGAAAATTGAGGCAGAAGAGATTAATCACTTGTTAATGAATAGGAGAGCTAAGACTGGGACTTGGATCTGCCTGACTCAAGTCATTCTTTCTGCTATATAGAAAGGAAGAGGACATCCATTCTTGAGCCAGGTTCTAGGTATTCTCCCAAGAAGCTCCCCATGTAAAAGGACCCTCTTTTTCTTCTGCTAGAGCCAGATTTTCAGGTCAGTGTGTACGTCTATGTCTTCTTCCTTTCAGATTAGAAAGGGCCCATGGTGCCCAGCCCCTGGCCTGGGGCCCCAGGCTGCATCCGGGTGCCAGGATGCACCATCTTGGCTGGGTCCAGGCCTCCCAGGAGAAGGCTTTGCTTCTCCCCTGGCCTCCATGGCTGATGTGCTGGGCCCATTGTCCAGGCGGGAACAAAGACTGCAGATTTAAGCCGAGTGACCAGGCGGCTCTGCCAAGCAGAAAAGACCGCCCCCCTGGAAGCTGGGCCCAGCCGGGGGTTAGGAGGGGGACCTGAGAGAAAGGGGACAGGGAACCTTTGAAAGTAACTAATTAAAGAGCCTTTGCTTGCCCCCTCCCCCTGGGCGCCTAATCTCTCTGGGGCAGCAGCCAGACAATGTGCCCCTCCACCCTGCCCCCCTCACCCGAGTTTTAAAACAAGAGACAACTTGAAGTTAATGAGCGCCACCTGATGGGGGTCCCCTAATGAGAGGGGGCTGCTGGGCGGCTCACACATTCTCTGGTTCCATGAATAGTTCCCCCCACCCCCTGAGTTTTATTCATCTAAGGCCAGGGGCAGGGGGCAGAAAGGAAGGGGGCCCTGCTCAGCCTGAAGCACGTGGACAGTGGCTCAATGCAGGGAGGGGGCCCCACACTCCCTCCCCCACAGCCATGCCCAGCTCTGAAGCTAAGCCTCACCAGGCTTTGGCTTGAGCTGGCTGGTGGCTCAGGGCCTGCCCTATTCCTAGGCCCTTGGACACTGGCACTGGCTGCTGGCTTTCCCCAACAGGGCACTGAGGCAGTGGAGGGATGCTTTGGGGCTGCTGTACTTGGTGATGAGGGCGGGGATCAGGTGTCATTAGGGAGTGAGACTGAAAGCCTTTCTTGTTTCTTTGGGCCTTTTTTGGATATTTGGATAATTTCTACCATTGCTGCCTCCTCCATATAATTCTCCTATCTTGGACTCATTCTTGATTCCTGCCTGGTTCCAAACCCTGAAGTTCACTGCTGATGAAGCCCACCCCATCTTTTCCTTCCCCAAATCTGGTCCCCCCTCTCTGATCCTTCCTTGTCACCAACAGTGGTTCTTCTCAGACTCAGTATCTTCTGTTCCCAGCCTGATTAGGCAGGTTATCAGCCTTAGGAGACAGGCCCAGCCAGCTCCCTTGAGTAGGGTGTGGGTCCCACCACAGTGACTGTAACATAGTGTGGGTGTGCATCAGCCTGGGGAGTGGAAAGGTTGGGAGCACTTTTGAGGAACTGGGGGAACTTGAGACTGACTCCAACTCTCTGCCCTCATCAACATTCCTGCCCCATAACTATCCCTAAACCCACGACCCATCCCAAACCCAGCTCAGCCTGCACTGGAGCCTGGGGTGAGACTCACTGAATGAGACTCTGACCTCAGATGAGGGCTCTGGGAAATGGGCTGATGGAAGACTGGTCTTTGCTCTCAGACCAAGTGATGGCCAGCAGGGCTCCTTGGAGCGATGTGATAGAATTCCCCCAACTATCCAAAAAAGGCAGGAGCTGAGGGGATAGCATTTGGAGGGCCCAGGATGAACCGAGTTAGAGGGGGGAGGGAGGGAGGGAGGAGACAGCATGGGGGTCTCCAGCCAGCAGCAAGCCATGGACAGAGGTGACTAATTTCTCAACTACTCATGGTGAAAATATCGCATTTCATGCTTTGTTGCCGATTCATAGAAAAATTCTATTAAAACCGGGTGGATTATTTATACAGTTTAAACAAATGATGATCAAAGATTTTACATGTTTTGAAAAGAACCCAGCTTGTGCAGCATGGCTGGGGACTCGCCCAGAGTGTGGTGGACAAGTGTACCAGGTGTGCAGTGTCTTGGTAGGAGTGGGTTGAGGATAAGATTGGGGGGTAGGCTCTGATGGCCTGGGTTGGGGGTGGTTACAGCTGTTCTTGCCAGCAGGGGGCGCCTTCCCCCCAGTGTCGCTGCCCCCTCCTTCTACCTAATCAAAGACCCACAGATGGGCAATGATTTCATGTCCCTTTTTGTTTGGTCATCCTTCCTCACAGTTCTTGATTCAAACTCCCCTAAAAGTGTAGTTGTGCTGAATTGACACTTGTGGGACTGTGATTGCCTTGGGCTGGGGCCTTGCCACTGAACGTGCATAACACTTGCCTAATGTCCAAGTCCACTATATTCGTGTGGCATTTGTGAATGTGGCAGGGCATGCGGGCATGTCTCCATTGGTTTATTTTGTCATTTGCCTTCCTCTTAGTCCCATGCTGAAGATCATTTCATCCTACAAACCTGCCCTGTTGCTCCTTTGCACTTGCACATGGGTCACACCTGTGTAAGGGGAAGATTTTTAAGAGGCATTTGCAGTGGCTAAGCTGGAGTAGTGGGCAGTGGTAGGTGGGTGGCAAAAGTAGAGGTCACTTTTCTGACAGTTTGGGGGATCCCAGCTTAGGGGGCATGGTTTCCCTACCCCAGTTCTAAAGGACACATATGAACCTCCTAAATATGCCCAATCCCCACTACCCACTCCCCTCCAAAGAAAAACACGCTAAGTGGTTGAGACCCCCCAAGTGGAGGCCAGCCTAGAGTCCCATTGTGAGAACTTGGAACTTGGAACCTAGCTCAGCTCTGGGAGTTGGGTGAGCAGAGTTGGAGGGAGGGCTGGATGGTGCCTGGGGCAGGGACAGAATGACCCTGCATCTGGTGCCCAGGCTGCCTGTCCCTGCCTACCAGGTGGTCCTGCCTCAGCAGTTTTATTACCCATGGGGAGATAACGTCCCGCGGGGAGGCAGCCTGTTCTGAAGGGGAATGTCCTCCCCACACACGTTCTAGCCTCAGGGGCCAGGCCAGGCCTAGCTCAATTTCTGGTCAGATGGATCCTGAAAGGACCTAACAAGTGTCCCCCTGGAGAAGCCATGGATAGTCCTGGAGGTTCCTACATAGGCGGGCTTGGAGAGGAAAGGGCAGAGAGAGAAGAGACAGGGTGAAGGGAGAGCTGGACTTCTTTTGAGAGGAAAGAGGAGGTTTGGTGGGGCAGGACTGGCAACAGCAAGGAATGGGGGGCCCTGCCTCCCTGGATACCCCCAATTGTTGGTCAGGGAGAGCAGGAATAACTAAGGACACCTAGCTTAATGTGAGGGCTCAGTGCTGCTGATGGGTCTAGGTGATGGGAAGTTCTTCGCTGTTCCATTTGCTTATGTATTTATTGCTTCTTCCTTGAAGCTGGTTCCCACAATGACAGCAACACCCAGGGCCTATGCAGCTAGCAAGGAGCAAGACCCAGCCGAGGGGTGTTTAATCATCTCATCATGGAGACCCTGGCCTATTTGTTTTCTTCCATGACTTGCTTTTCTTTTCCTTCTTTCTTTCTTTCTTTTTTTTTTTTTTTTATTTAGAAACAAAACAGGCCACATTTGGAGCCTGGAACAGCAGTGAATAAAACAATCGCTTGTGACTACAGCATCCATCACAGGCTGAGGTCCTCTAGCAGCCCAGCCCAGAGGAGCCACCACCATCACCGCTGCCTTCACCACAGCCTGCACTTTATTAGAATTTATACGTTGCCCCTATTGAGGGGGAAAATAATTAACACCCCTACAAATATATCGTAAACAAAATATTTATTAGAAATAAATAACTCATTTATTTTACATATTTCATTTCAACAATAACATTACCCAATTTATCATTTAACATTTTTGCAAGACAACTTAACGACTACTTATTAGCATTTCCATTTTTCACCCGCGCACCATAAAGCACGGGCGCTCCCCAAGTGGCCTGGCACAGGACGAGCCAGAAGCGCAGAAGACCCCGGGTGGGCTAAGTTCCCCCTGGACCTCCCCTTCTCTTACACACTCCATGCAGGAATGACATCCCATGGTGAACACAGGTAGTCACCTTCAAACACAGACACATTCTTCTACATAACCTAGGGAGCAACTCCCCATAGATTAGTACCCCCAGAAGAGACACATATAAGCGTGCAAATTGATTCCCTGCCTGACTCCCCAAATATTCAAGCTCACATAGACCTAACAACCACACCCAAACACATCCACACACACAAATGTGTATGCACATACATGCACAGATTCCCCATGGCTCACACCTCACTGTGCACAGTCAAAGACCAGGCAATATGCCTGCCTCAGATCTCACATAGGCAGGGAACGGAGACCAGCTGCTTCTCCCCTCTTGCTCCTCACAGTGGGTGTGACATACCACAGAGGCCCATGTGTGGGATCTGAGACCCCCTCAGTTCCCACCTGTGCCCCTTGGGGCTTCCTCTTTGCCTCTTTTCTGTTTCCCCTGCTTAGCAAGGGTTTCCTGAAATCAAGTCCCTGTTTTGATTCCAAACTTCTACTCTAGAGGGGTGATCCCGAAGAACCTGGCCTGGCTCTCTTCATCCCCCAACCCCAATTGTATCTCTCAGAAGGTGAAGTGTGAGGACCTGGCTTCTGGGCTGTGAATTCAGGCCTGGGGGTGTGGGGTACAAAGGAGGGATTTGGACCTGGTGAAGTGGGGTCAAACTACCTGATGATATTTATTGTATTTGAGAGTCCTACCTACCAAGGTCAAGGCCCAGCCTGGTCCCACTGCCTATTTCCTTCCACGGGGCAAACACTCTTCCCTGCCTGCAGGAGGAAAGAAGGGAGCAGGGAGTGCACACCCAGGTAGCAGTCTGAGCTTAGACACATTTCTCCACCCTCCTACCCCCCAGCCCTGATCTGGTGCCTGGTGGGAGTGGAGGGTGACCTTATATGTTTACGGAATCAAATCCCTATCCCCAACAACGGTACACATTCTAGTATATCTGGGTGCTGATGAGGGATAGATGGGTGCACACCCCTCAAGGTCTCTGAATTCTGTCCAGGCTGACTCATGCTCCACCCTCAACACCAGTCACAACATCTGGGAGATTAGGACTTGTTTGGGTGTTGAGGGCCAAGGCTGAGATGTTCCCTCTGATTGTGGTGTGCTTAGCCTCTCTCCCCTCTCTCGCTGGGAGGTGAATGGAGGTGGGAGGCTGGTGCCTGGAGGTGGGGGGCTGAGGCCCAGGAGACAGGGCAGGGGGCCCTTTAGAGTCAGCTTAGCCAGGGGTTGGGGGCAGGGCCCAAGGGGAGCATACACAATGCTTGGAGGTTGGAGGGTCTGAAACTGGAGACTTTAATAAAAGCCACTGACAGCAAATAAAGCTGCCAGGGGAGTCCCATTACCCACAACAAGGACCCTTTGTGAACCAAGCAGAGCTGAACTGACCCTTCTCAACCAGCCTGTCTCCATCCCACCAACCCTGGGCCCCATCTCCTTGCTTGCAGGCTCCTTAGCCTCCTCCCTGCTCAGCCCAATCCAGCTCAAGGTCTCTAATGCTGAAGGAACCCAGATGGATATTGCCACAAACTGGAAGTCCTTCTCTATGTCTACCCCTAATTGCTCTAGTTTCTGATGCCACCAACCTTTGGCTGTTTTGTCCTCTAGACAAATGCCCAGGAAATCCACTCAGGAGCACCTTCTGTTAAATGCACGGGGAAACCGAGTCATGGTGTGGATTCCACTCACCCTGACCTATGGCGGGGCTAGGGATAGATATCTATGGCTGGCCTGATCCTGATGCAGACCCTCATATGGATCTTGACCATGACTTGTTTTTCTCTGGGCCCTGATGCTGACTCTAGTACCATGGTATATCAAAGGGCTGCTGCACTGGGGTCAGGAAGACCTAGATTGAGTCCTGAAGCTGCTGCTTCTCAGTTGTTTGACCTTGAGTAAATCCTTTTTTGAGTCTCAGTTTCCTTATCTTTACAGTGGAACTGATCTAAAAGGATTCCTCTGAGGATTAATGTCCTATTAGGCTTACCACTTATAAACTTAAAGTCAACCAAATTGTGACTTGAACATCGATTTCTATATAGGTTCTGAGTCCTGCTCTGATTTCCATCCTGACCACAACATTGCTAAATGGATAGGAGGCTCAATGATTAGTTAGCTCTTCAAAGAAAAATGGAAAAATGGAACACTTTCTAACTTCTGACCTCAGCCAAGAAGTCCACTAGTTGGTGGAGGACTTGGGAGAGCCATAGGGGGAAGAGAGAAGGTTGGGGGTCAGAGCACTGGCCTGGAGTTTGGGAAGGTTTGGAGGAGAGGGGGAAAGTGGGTTGAGGGCAACTGGGGACTCAGATGTAGAGCTGAGGATGTGCACAGGGAAACTTCTCTGAGGTTAGGTGTCACGGCAAGGGGTGGGAAGGGGCAACCCGTAGGGTTGTCACTTTAAGGGCAAGGTGGGGACTAAGATGGTGTCACCACACGGGGTTGGAAGATGGGGTCCGGCTGGTGATCACAAGTCCCTCCCAGTCCGGCAGGAGGGGATTCTGGTGTAGGGCGGGGAGAGAGATTAGGAGGCGCTCTCAATTGCCTTAATGGGCTCTAAGAGGCGGGATCCTATTACAGCTCGGGGTGCCCCGGGGTGCCTTGCTGGGAAGACAAGCTAATCTGCCATGCAAATTAAATCCTGCCTCAAGACGCAAGGCCTGCTTAATGTGATCCATTACACAGTTTACTTGTTTATATCTAATATTGGAACAGGCAGCCCGGGCGGGCGGCAGCGGCAGGCGGAGCGGCCCAAAAGCAGGAGAGTAAATTACCAGCAAAATGAGCTTTTCCAGCTTCAGCCGCCGCCACCACCCGCGCTTGCCCGGCTTTCTGCGTCCCGGGCGCCCCCTCCCGCCCGCAGCGTCCCCTCGCTCCTCTGGCTGTCCCGCTTTCTCCCTGTCGGCCTTCCAGTCTCTTTCTTCTCTTTGTCTTTCTCTTTCTCTTCTGTCGCTTGACCAGCATTTCCGTCTCTTTCTGCTTCCTTGTCCTTCCCCAGCCTCAGTCTTCTGTGGAGTCTTTTTGGCTATTTCTCTGTCCCTGCTCCTGGGTTTCTGTGGCTCACTTTTGGCTCTTCTCTGTGTGCTCAATCTTTTTCACGCATCAGTGATAGATACCTGTCTGAGGGTGACGCGTGGCAATGTGATGCCTTGTGTGGAAGTGAGGGTGAGCCTGCAAAGTGGACTGGGGATGCCTGGCTTGAGCTCAGTGAGCTGCAGGGTTCCTATTTTGCTGGTGACACTGTCCCTGATTGTGAGGGTGTGTAACAGTGACCTTGAGCTGTGTGTCTGGGAAGTGTCACAATGACCCAGAGTGTGTGACTGGAGTATGCCCTTGAGTGTGGGTGGGCACGGGTGTGCGAGTGTGATGTGTGTGTGTGTGTGGGGGGGTAGTTTTAATAAGCTCTTGGAGAGGTTGTCCATCATCTTCCCAACACACCCTTCTTTGGGGCCTTCCTGTGTCTTGTGTCTCCTGGCCAGCCTCTTTGTGGGCATGAGGTTTCCCTCCCCTTCCTCCCCTTTCTTGATCCACAACCACCTTCTTTCCAGCTGCTGGAATAGCTCCAAGCCTTTCAGTGCCCTAAGGTCACCTGACTGTCCACCATCCATATCCCTGGTGCATAACATTTGCTCTGCCCTTTCTCTGTCCCAGCTCTTCACCCCCTCCTCTGGCCTGTACCCCTCTGTGGAGACCTCCCCTTCCAATTGGATAGCTGGAGACCCAAGCCTGCACCTCCCGAAGAGTCAGAGACCAAAACAGATCAGATCCAGAGGTAGACAGAAAGAAACGAAAATCAACACAGGTGAGAGAGACACAGATACTTACCATGGCAGAGGTGGTAGACAAGGGATGAGCAGGCAGAGAGACCCACAGATGTGGACAGACACAGGTCAGAAGCCAGGCAGCAAGAGGCAGGAGGGCCAGGATGACTGAGCATCTGTGACTGGGAGCTTATGCTTACGCTCACAGGGGCCATGGACCTAGTACTAAAGGTCCATTTCAGGCTGAAGCTGCTTGGGGATAGAGTGTGGGGAAGGGGTTCCCCAGTTTCTAGGTTGATGAGGCACCAGCCCTGTGGTCTCATGCTGAGGAGACTTGAGTAAATGGAGCTAAGCACCTGGATTCCTGTGGTGCCTGTGGTCCCTAGAAGAGCCTGAGGCCCAGGGCAGACAGGGCAGAGAGAGAGCAAGCACCCAGAGCTGTGGCTGTGCACAGCTGCTGCTCTTGTGCTGCCCCCGCACACACACTCTCACACATACATGCCACGTGCCAAGCTGGCGGCTTGCCAGTGAGGTTTCCCTGGCCCTGGTCTATGGCCCTGAGTTGGGGCCCTAGCCACAGTCTCTATGCTCAGGACTTCTGATACCTTAACCTTCTGCTCCCAAGGGCCTTGTCCCCTCCCAAGCCAGGGAGCAATTCTGATTCCTACTCTCCCATCCCTGAGCCCTCTGGGGCGCCTGTTCCCCCAGTTGGTTCAGATTCCCAAGAACATCAAAGCCCCCAGTTGAAGAACTTTGAGGCACATGTCTTCTTGTCCCTGACCCCTGGCCCTGGTTGGGGTGGGGGATCCTGCTGGGTGGAGGGTAGGAGGGAAGGTGTGAGTCTGTATGTCTGTGTGGAACGGGGGCTGTTTAGATAAACAGATGGCAACAAATGGCATAAAATTATATACCCATAATGTCAGTTCATAACATTTTGTTCGACATACTTGATTTAATCGCTTAGCTGACGATTTGGCTTTTGGGCCCATATGGTGGGGAATGAAGCTGCGTGGCACCCGCTCCAATCTGGCTCTTTTATCACCGAGGCTGGGGGGGGCAGGGATGGGGGGTGTTGGTGGAGGGAGGAGAAGGGATGCAGATGGAAAGAGAATGAGCTGACAGGAGAGGGGCCAGGGAGGTGGTGACTGTAGGGACTGAAGGGGACTGGACCCCGGCAGGGTGGAGGACTTCTAGGGACAGTATGAGCAGGGCCCAAGTGAGCTGGGATGGAAGGACCATTCCCACGAGACCTGGACCCTATGGCTGCCCTCACTGGATACTGCTAGGGCTGTGGCCACAGATCTGCCTCCACAGGCTCAGTAACCTAAGACTGCCTTTTACTTTCTTCAAAACCCAGACTCAGATCCCTGGGGCTATCCCTGTCACTTTTTTCCCTCCCAAACTTAACAATTTGTGCATGGGTGTGCACGTGTGTGCATGTGTGTGCGTGTACACATGCGCGTGCCTGTATGCCTATCTGCTTTTGCATATGGAAGGTTGTCTGGGAGTCTGTGAGGTGACTTGTGATTGATTTTGTCTGTGCGAATTGCCTTTCACTCTGGGCAACTCTGAAAGGGGGTGAATGAGTGTTGATGGCTATTTGTGACCAAGTATGACTAAGGGGATGTACTGTGTCTTATGTCTGGTGGACTCTGACTTGTAGATGTGAGTGTGAACATGTATTCTAGTGGTGATGAGGTGGTGGGTATGATGAAGTGTGATGGCCTGTGTGCAACAGATCTGCGGGACCTTGGGATGGAGGGTTGTGTGGAGTGTGGCTGAGTGTACAAATGTTTCAAATGAACTGTGGCATACAATAGGTGCTCAAACAGTGTTGCAGAGTATGTGCGTGCAGCCGTTTCCAAGAAGCTTGTTCTAGGTGTTAATACTGGGTGGGGGAAAGGTGTATGTGTGTGTGTGTGTGTGTGTGTGTCTGTCAGTCTGTCTAGGTCCTTCAGGGTACCTACCCTATACTCTGTAAACAAAAGGCCCTGCATAGGATACCCTCTCAAGTCTCCTGGCTGTGGCCCCAAGTTGCTGGTCACTGGCTCTGCTGGGGACTCAGAGAAAAGAGCCAGGTGCTTTCCCACAGAAATGCCCTTCCTTCCCAATGCCAGTCCAGCCTGGTTCACCCTGCCCACTGCCTTTCCAGTCTCGGAGCTGAGCCAGCCCCACAAGCAGCAAATCTGGGCCTAAATCAGGGCCCATCACTCATGTAGCAGCCTCATCTGCCCCCTGCTGGGTGCTGCCTGCTGGCTCTGGAATGGGGAGGGGCACCAGCCCAGGATGGGGGCTGGCACCTGCAGAGGGTTGGGAGCCCACTCTCTTCTTTCCCCTCCCTGGGATTCCTGTCCCTCAGTCCCAACTAGGGCTTTGTGTGTGCTGAGTCCCTTGGCTGTGCCTGGTGTCTTTCTATCTGCTCTCCTTGTGTCTCTGCTGCTGACTCTCTCCCCTGGGTCCTCATGACAACTTCCCTCTGCCATTCTTTCTGTCTCTGACTTTCTTCCACATTTCAGCTTCTCCTTTCCTCTGTTTTTCTGTTTATGCGTCTGAGGGTCTCTGAAGGTCAGGGCTGGGCTGGAACCAGGGCATAGGCCCTCTCTATTTGGCAAGTCCTATTACCATCCTTCCCTGAAACCAGCAGTATTTATGGCAAAGAGACCTAGGGGTAGTGTTGGTGGGTGAATGGTAATGTGATAGGGCCCTGTCAGTAACGGGCACACCGCTACTCTTCACTTTTCCCAGAGCAAGTGCCCTCAACACCCTGACTCCCAAGGTATGCTGTGGTTTGACCAAACCCTCAGCTCCTTCTCAGATCACTTGGTCATTCATTCATTCAACAATCATGGAGCACGTTTGATAAGCCAAGCACTGGGTTAACCAATATGAGCAAGATGCTCATAGACCCTTGTCCTCCAGGGCCTCACTGCGTAAGGGACACAGGTGTGCAAACAGATAAGGATGTTGGTCTTCCAGCGAGTGGGAGAGAGGGCACAGAGAGGCCCAAAGGAGGATGAATTCTATGGGAAGGAGTGTGGAGGAAAAGCTCTAAGGAGAAGGGGATTCTTAGCTGGAATTTTTTTTTTTTTGCCACTAACAAAAATAATACTTGCTTAATGCAGTATGCTTAGAAGACATAGAAATGCTCAAAGGAAAACAGAAACCAAATGAAGAACTTCTAAAAACAATTTCAGGGAGTTTTGAGAGATGATAGAGTTTTTGTAAGTGAATGAGGTGGTGGTGGGGAAACTTGGGAAGAGTAGAGTTAGGGAAGAGCATGAGTCAAGGCATCATGGCAAGAGTTCAGAATGTTTGTAGCTGTAAGACGTCTGCTGTGGCTGAACCTGAGTGTCCCATAGGCTGGCTGAGGAAATTGGCCTTTGCTCTACAGGTAATGAGGAGCCACCCTGAAGGGTAGTAAGCAGATGAATAATGTGACCATATTTCCCACTTTAGAACAATTATTCTGGAAAATAGATTGGAGTTGGTTGAGACCCAAAGCAGAAAGACTAGTTAGGAATGAAACATCAGACAATGAGAGATGATGACTGTGGTAATGCTGTTGGAGAGAGGAAAGGGAAATCCACGGGGAAGACCGAATGAACAGAAATGGAGACTGGAAGTGGGGGTTGGGGTGGGAGAGAGGGAGGAGCCAAGATTGAAGCCCAGGCCTTTGGCTTAGTCAGTAGCAAGTGTGGTGGTGCCATTTGCTAAAATGGGAAACTTAGAAGAGAAGAATTGGGGTTGGGATGGTGGAAGGGCTGAATATGCTCTTGGATGTGTAGAGTGTGCAATGGAAGCTTTCATGTGGAACTGTTCAACTGGTGGTGGAAAACCAGGGTCTGGAGCTGGGCATGTAGACTTGGAAGCCACTGTTCATTTCTATGTATTGGTCAACAAATATCCACTGAGCACCTATGATAGATTGGGCTGGGGAGGCAGTGGTGAATGAGACAAGATGCCCTCTGCCTTTGTGGGGCTCACAGTTATCAATGGTGGCATCTGAAGTCATGAGAGAGGATGGACTTCCCTGCAGGGGAGAGAGGAAGGTGCTAGAGTGCCAGCCTTGCAGGGCCTCTCCTTTTGATTCACAGAAGGCCATCCAGACACTTGCTCCATTACCTTCTTAGACGAGCTTGACTGGATGTCTCCTGTGGTCCCTGTTCTCCAGGCCTTCTCCCTGCCAGTGTGCCATAGACTTACTCATACGTCTGCAAGGCAGCCGGGCTCCCTGCATCTGCCCTACTCCCGTGTGTGGTGTAGTGAAAGAGAAGTCTGACACACTCAGCTGTCTGCCCTGCATTGCTTTCTACAGCTTCTGACATTGTTTGAAAAAAAACCAAGGCTCCTTGTTATTGTCTTCAAAGCCTTCCATGATCTGGCTCAGCCTAATTTCCCAGAATCATCCATGACCAAACCTTACACACGTCCCAGGGGCTGCCTGTCCAAACTAAATCCCAAACCTTGATCAACCCTCGCTCTCTTCTATACCCAAGCTGTGCCCAGGCTCTTGACACCATCTCTCTGTCCCAGGTGGTCTGCTACCTTTTAGTGATCTGGCTCAAGTGTCTCCCATCTGGGAGATTTTGCTGGTCTTCCAGAGCCCCTTAGGAACCCTTCTCATGGAATTTTTGTTGTGGTCTGAATGTTTATGTTCCCCTTAAATTCACATTGAAATTCTAACCCTCAGAATAATTATAATTAGGAGGTCGGGCCGTTTGGATCTGATTATGTCATAAGGGCAGAGCCCGAGTGAAAGGGATTAGTGCCCTTATTAAAAAGACCCCAGGGGTTGTGGCTCAGTGGTACAGAGGTTGTGTGAGGCACTGGGTTCGATTCTCAGCACCACATATAAATAAGTAAAATAAAGATCCATGGACTGGGGATATAGCTTAGTTGGTAGAGTGCTGGTCTCACAAGCACAAGGCCCTGGGTTCAATCCCCAGCACCGCTAAAAAAAAAAAGAACCCAGAGAGCTAGCTAGTTGCTTCCACCATGGAGGGACACAGCAGGATGATGTCATTTATAAGGAAATGGGCCCTGTTGGTGCCTTGATCTTGGACTTCCCAGCCTCTAGAATGGTAAGAAATCAATTTCCATTTTTTAAATTAGACATTCAGTTTATGGTATTTTTCCATAGCAGACTGAACAGACTAAGCTTCTCTTTAGAAGACCTTATTAACTCATATGATGATTGTCTTGCTGGTCTGGCTCTTCCTCAAAATAAGGAAATACTTTAGGGTTGTGCTTGATTTTTGTTCTTGTCTATAGTTTGAGTGCCTCATGTAATTCTAGGTACATATTAGGTTAAAAATTACAGATGGTGCATTAGAGTAGGCTGGTGTGGAGATGGGGCTGCAGTTGGAGGTAGCTGGGTGTTGGGTAGGGCTGGAACCAGGGAGTGTTGATATAGGGGTGGGGCTAGGTGTTTGGGGTAAGAGTGAGTGTTGCAGCAGAGCTGGCGGAAGGTGGGCTGGGTGTGGGACTAGAACTGGTGTCAGTGCAGAGCAGGGTGATGGGATGGGGTGGATGTTAGAAATGCAATGTTAGATAAACAGCAACTGGGTATAGGAGAAAGGGGGCTGGGTGTTGGGGGAGTCGGGGAGGGCTGATGGAGTTGGATTCAGGAACACAGGAGAGCCCCCTGAGACCTCTCCAGGGTTCTGACTTTTAATGCTGCTGATCCAGCGCTTCCTCAGTAGCCAGCTTCTCCCCAGAAGGAGAGAAGGAGAGAAGAGGAGACCCGGGGAGAAGAGCCTAAAAGGGTGAAGAAGGATTTTCATTATGAAGTTAATTAGCTTCAGAGCCGCTGCACCTTTCAGGACGAGGAATTAGAGGGATTTAATTGCTTTATCAGCCTTCCCTTTGATTTTCAGCAATCAGGCCGATTCCATTTAATTTAACTGCCACAGACGAGGAGAAAATTGATGCGCTCACCTGCCTCGGAGCAGAAAGAGAGAGTGGGGAAGAGGGAGAGGGGGAGCCAGAGAGACTGGCAAACACAGAGTCTGCAGATTAATGAAAACCAACAGCATTTGCTCACAATTGGAGATGAAGTGTGCCCTCGAGGTGTTTGGAGCTATGTGCGTGGCTGCGTGTGTGTGGCTCTGTGTGAGTTTGTGTGTTTGGCTGTGTGGGAGTTTGTGACTATGTATGTTTGCGTGGGTGTGACCGTGAGTGATCTGGTTGACGTGGAGGTGGGAGTGTGGGTGAGTGCTGGTATTTGGCTGTAGGTAAGTGACGTTCGAGGCATGTGATTGACTGTCAAAGACTCCTTGTACATTGGAACGACAGTGTGAATGAGGATGATTGTCTCTGCCTGAGTAACCATGAAAACAGTGACTGTGTGTATCATTGCATAGGTAAGAATTACCTGTGTGTGAGGCTGCACATCTATTTGTTCATTTGTTCAGGAACCACAGAATGAACTCCTGCTAAGAGTCAGGGGCAGTGCTGTGGGGCAAAGAGGTCTGAGATGGGGTCCTGGCCCTCAAGGGTTCAGAGTCTAGTAGAGGGGTCAGACTGGTAAATAATGTCATGGCTATAGAATGTACTGTGTGGACTGCTGTGGTGGCACTGTTCTGAAGACCTCCCAGAAGAAGTGGCTTAAAAGATAAGAAAGTGTATAAGTAGAGAAGGAATTGCTGATTTGGGGGTACAGGAAGGACATTGCAACCAGATCAGAGGGTATGCATAACATAAGAGGAAGCTGGGGTTGCTCAGGAGGGCAGACCCTGGAGCATAAATGACTGCGGATCTTGCTAAGTAATGTGTACTTTCCCTGTCGGGTATTGCATGGAAGCAACTCTCAGATATGTGGGCTAAAGAGATTGCTCTGGCTGTTGGGTGGAAGATAGATTGAGAGGCAAGGAAAACAGTTACAACCATTGAACAATTCAGGGGAGAGATTATGAGGGTCCGAGGAAAGAGGGAAGAGATTAAGTAGAATGGGCAGGATTCAGGGAGGGGATAGGGCACAAGGAGGTCTCAAAGGTTTCTTAAGAGCAGAGTAGTAAGAGATTCCATAAAGGACGTACTGGAGGATGAGGTGGAGAATGGGGTAATGACCCAGTCTTGAATGTGTGGACTTTAAGTTGCTGTAGGATGTCCAGGTCGAGGTACCCAGAAGACAGCTGGATATGGGGCTGGAGCTCAGCAGAGATGACCAGCCTGAAGACAAAGAAAGGAGAATCATCAGCATGTGGAGGTGGCAAACAATGCCACAGGAGCGGAGGTGACTACCCAGGGAATGTGTTGAGATCTGGAGGAAGTAAAAGACTAGAGGAAGAAAAAGAAACAGGAAAGATGATGAAGATTCAGACAAAACAGAGGAAAACAGAAAATTAGGAGAGAGAACATGACTGAGAGCTGAGTTTTTTTTTGAGTTCTTGAGTTCAAGGTTTGCTATGAGACATCCATATAGCTGTGTCTAGTGGCAGAATCTAGAAGGCAGCTCTCTCAGCATGAGTGAAGGCCTAGGGATGTGAAAGTTCATGCTAGAATCGGCACAGCTGATGTACAGGATAAGTGGCTGGATGCAGAGGATGAGACAGGAGAAGTGAGTTGGGTTACCTAGAGCTTTGAAGACCAACCTACAAGTTAGTACTTTTACCTGCAGTCAGGCTAAAGTTACTGACCAGCTTTAATAAGGATATGACTTGATTAGATTTTCAGATGTCACTCTACATCTTAGTTTGATTTTCTCTGGAATCAGAACTTGAGACAAGGACTTGGGAGAAGGTAGCTTATTTGAGAGGAGATCCCAGGGGACAGTAGTGAGGGAACAAGGAGAGTGAAACAGAGAGGAAACCTGGTTGCTACTGTGGGCAGTGGAAGCTCAGTCTTTGGGAAACCTCTGAGGAATCATACAGAATGCAATTTGGGCTGGGTGTGATCATGCACACCTGTAATCCCAGCAGCTTGGGAGGCTGAGGCAGGAGGATTGCAAGTGCAAAGCCAACCTCAGCAACTTAGTGAGGCCCTAAGCACCTTGTGTGACCTTCTCTCAAAACAACAACAACAACAAAACAACAACAAACAAACAAACAAAAAACATAAAAGGGATGGGGGTGTGGCTCAGGGTTTTAGTGTCCCTGGGTTCAATAGCTAGTACCAAAAAAAAAAAAAAAAAAAAAAAAGAAAAAAAAGAATGCACTTCAGAATTTTTAGAATTGTCCCTGTAAAGGACAAGCAGCTCAGTATTTATCCACTGAATGAGGTCCCCCTGGGTTGAAGGCTGCTATCAGGGCCAGGCTATCCCTTTCCCTGGGCTAGATGAATTGATATCATAAGTGGGCTAAAAAGAAGAGATATCAGGAACAATTAAAGAATCTGCTAATTGTGGCAGGCACTTGGGAAATGGATTGGAAAGGGAGAGGCTGTTAGATGATTGCAGTGTCCACACCATTCAAGATGAAGAATGTAAGTGCTGAGGAAAGGAAGGGATAGAATTAATTGGACCTATAGATAAACTTGGCATTTGGGGTTTGTGGTAGGCAGAATCATGGCACCCCAGTGTCTACACCTAATCCCAAGAACCGGTAAATATGTTGTGTTATAGAGCAAGGTGGGATTAGGGTTGCAAATAGAATTAAGTTTGCTGATCAACTCCGGATTTATCTTGGATCTGAATGAGTCGATGTATTCACAAGAGTCCATAAAAGGAAGGCAGGCGGGTCAGAGTCAGGAGTGACTTGAAGATGCTATGCTGCTGTCTTTGAAGACAGAGATTGGGGCCATGAACCAAGGAATGCCAGTGCCCCTCAAAGCTGGAAAAGGCAGAGGAACAGATTCTCCCCTACAATCTCCAGAAAGACTAGCCCTGCTGACACCTTGATTTGAGCTCAGTGAGGACCATGCTAGACTTCTGACTTCCACAACTGAAAGATAATGAATATGTGTTGTTTGAAACCACTAAATTTCTGGTCTCTGTTACAACACCAGTAACAAACTCATTAAAAAATCCAAGAAGTATTCTCAAATGACTTCCAAGACTTCTAGCTTGAACAAGAAAAGGAGGAGTTTGTTGGGAAAGGGTAAAGGGGTAAATTTGGAGAGAAGCTTCTGGGCCGTTTCAGCCATGTTCTTTGTGTGGCAGGAGGGATTTCTGTGAATAGCTCTCTATCAAATAGTATATGAAGCCAGGGTGGAAGAAAGATTTTGGGAAAGGGGCTTGGATGACTTTGATATACTTTGTGTCCGAGGGTTCATGTGTTGGAGACTTGGTCCTCAGTGTGGCAGTGTAGAGGTGAGGAGACCTTTAAAAGGTGACCTAGTGGGAAGTTCTTAGGTTATTGAGAGTGCTATCCTCAGAATACATTAAAATAGTTCTGAAGGAATCCTGTATTGGTTCTTGCAAGAGGGTTGTTAGAAAAAGAACAAGACTAGTCCCTCCCCTCATTTTGGCTTTCTGTATCATCATGTGATCTCCTGCTCTCTCTTTCTCACTCCTGTGTGTGATACCACCATTGTGATGTCACCTGCCATGATATGATACAGCCGGGGAAGCCCTTGCCAGAACCTGCCTAGCCTTCAAAACTGTAAGCTAAATAAATCTCTTATCTTTTTAAGTTTACAGCCTCAGGCATTTCATTATAGTAACCGAAAATGAGTAATATAGCAGTCCTTATCAGCATGGTGACATTTGAAGCTGTGGAAGCAGAGGAGGTCACTTAGCATTGATTGAGGACAGACAAGGGAAGGGGGATGCCAGTGTTTTGAGGATGATAGAGGAATCAATACTGGTGCAGGCTGGTTCTGTTATCTGTTGCCTCTTAGCAAATGCCTTGAGTTCCAATATTGGCTCAGTGGCTTCTGTTCTCTTTCCTGTACTGTATTGCACTCAGTTTCTTAGGAAATGGCCTGTAGGACAGCTCTGTGCTGTTGTGTCAGTTGTATATTGCACAACTCTAAGGGCAGTATTGACATAGGCTAAAATATGAATGTGAGTTGTCAGTGTACAACCTTGCTAGCAGTACTTGAGAAAGTGAAGGAAGAACATGGTGGTATAGTTGGTCTCTTTAGAGAGACAAGGAATGGATCCTCCTTTGCCTCTAACTATATCCAGATCCTCAGCCTTGGCTTGAATCAGAATGCAAAAGTTTTCAGGAGCAAGGCCTTGAAACAATGGGAGCAGCCCTTGTAAGAAATGGGGTTCTGGAGGCTAGGCTGTCACACCCAGGCCTGGACCCTCCTGTCAACCCCCATTCCTTGGGAAGACAGCTCTTCCCTCTTCTCCCAGCACCCCACCTGTGTTGACTGTCTCGTGATTAGAATGTGCACTCTAACTTGGAATTAACCTGATTAATGTAATGAAGGCAGGGCCGGCTCAGCACCGCCCGGTGATGAGGGGAGATGGATTGGGAGCGAAGGCGCTGGGATGGAGGCGCGGCCGTAATTGCTGCGTTTACTGCTACCTGCCTCGCTGACCCTGCTGTTTAGCCCATTAATGATGATGCACAAGCCTCACTTTCCAAAGATAATGACAGAGAATCTCAGGGGAGGGGAAGAGACCTGGGGGTGTGGGGAGACATGGATCTGAGACTAGGGCCATGGCCGGGTGAGGGGATGAGGGGCCAGGGTCACAGAGCATTAGTGGAGAGAGGGTACAAAGATATAAGATGGGAACTTGCTCTACGCTCCTGCCCCTTAGCAAATTTAGGGTATCTACCCAGCCTTGAGCTTTGAGTAAGGACTATTTTAGCTGTCAGGGTGCTCTGGCTAGGAGGTTAACACTACTGCCTGTGATTCAGGAGGGTTTCTTGGGGGAGGGATCTTGGAAAGAGGAAAGAAAATCCAGAGAATGGGCAAGAACTGAATAGTGCTGTCCTCATTGTCTCTGGCACCAACCTCGGGTAGAGAGGCGAGCATGTAGGATCAAGATAGAGCCCTTGGGGGTGGCATATATGTGCTGAGCACAAAGAACCTGTGCCTAAATCAGTAGGAAGATTTATCACTTTAATTCCTCTTTGATGCCTCTACGAAGATGAAATGGATGGATATCACTAATCTCATCTTCTATGCATTTCATCCTCATCCACATAACATCCTTCCTTCCTTCATCCAAGGTAGTTGAGAGCTGTCTTGTTCTGGTACACACTTGCTGATGCCATGAGGCAGACCCCTTCCCCTCTCTGGGCCTCAGTTGACCACCCATAAATGAAGGGATGGACCAGATGATCAGCCCTGATATGCAATGATGCAAGATCCTGCACATCTGTACTAACCCTTGCAATGTCCCCTGGTCTCTGTGTGGCAGGAGGGCCCTCTCAGAGCAGTCTGAAGGACAGCGTCTTTCCAGCCTACTTGCGCTCTATCAGAGTGCCCATTCCTATGTCCTAGTTTTTTAAATAGCCAGTTGACTTCGTGGACCAATGCTAAGCTCATGGACAACAGAAATTCCCTCCTGTTTTGCCTATGAACTACTGGCAAATCACAACTCCTTCACAGTGCACTGAGGCAATTGATTTGAGAACAAATTTAGAATTTCATATTCCCTCCCCCTAAATTCCATTATGTTAATTTTAGCCTACTGTTCCAAGGATCCTATGAGGCCCAATTTTGTCTTTCACCATTCACAAGTTTTACATCTTCTGATGATCTGATGAAACTGGAGGTCATTAACAAAAATAGGGACTAGGAAGAGCTGAGGATGAAATCATGGAATAAAACTCCTGATATTCCTTTTGAACTTCTACCCAGCTCCCTTTTGGATATCATTCTCCATTTGAGCTCTTGGTTCTTGGTGAACCACAGTGTCTATTGCTATGCATGTGCTCTCTGTTTAGACCCTTGCACTGTTAATAATGCATTTTCCAGGCAGAATGTAAACCCTGTGAGGGCAAGAGCCATGTTTATCCTGTTCACCACTGAGTCTACAGTGCCCGGGGCCCTCTGTCTGAGACATAGAAGGTGCTTGGTATAGCATCATTGAGAAAATAAACAACTCCTTTACAGAAATGAGGGTGTAGTTTTGTTAGGGTGGGACAATTAGGAACCTTAGTGCATGTTACTGCTTAGTTTCCTACCCTCTGGTTTCTGATGCCAGTCTTTGAAGGAAGAGGTGGAGAAAAGAGAGATTTGATAGAAATTTTGGAAAGAGCGCAGGGGGGCGGAGAGGAAGAAAAAGTATCGGGTGGGGGCAGTATGCTTTGGGGCCAGGCAGACTTGTGTTTCAATTTCATTTTTTAGGGCTGGGGAGATATCTCAGCTGGTAGAGTGCTTGCCTCGCAATCACAAGGCCCTGAGTTTGATCCCCAGTACCGCAAACAAACAACAACAACAAAAAATTCACTTTTTATTCATTAACTGCATGATTGAAAGTGATTGCTTATCATATCAAAGTCTTAGTGTTTTCCTCTGTGAAACGGGATGAATACTATCTAAACCACTTAGTTTTCTGTAACAATGGAGAAAGCCCCAGGTTTATGGCTTGGTGCTATGCCTGTGAATGACAGCTCCATTCCTTTTTCCCCTCCTGCCCTCTTTCTTGTAGTGGACACTGAAACTCTCAGGAAGAAAGAGAGAAGGCTATAAGGCATGTTATTTGTTCTCTAAGATAGATAGCTCCATACAGTTATGGAGGTCAACCTTTTTCTAAAAATTATTTTCCCTCATTACACAAGTTATGGATGCTAATTGAAGAAAAACTGAAAGATTCAGATATGCAAAATAAGTCACCTGCAATCTTAACACCTATATTACCACTGTTAACATGTTAGTATGTAGACTTGCATAATACATAACCAACCACTTTTTTTTTTTTTTTACAAAAAATAGAATTATAGAATGTACCTTGCTTTGGAAAGTTTATTTTTAATTAATTATTAATTATTATTATTATTATTAGTTGTAGATGGACACAGTAC
This sequence comes from Sciurus carolinensis, assembly GCF_902686445.1. Lineage (NCBI taxonomy): Eukaryota > Metazoa > Chordata > Mammalia > Rodentia > Sciuridae > Sciurus > Sciurus carolinensis. Next base: position 149,571,535 of record NC_062217.1, on the reverse strand, counting down.
CTTTATTTATTTATTTTTATGTGGTGTCCCACAAGTATGAGGCAAGCACTCCACCACTGAACTACAACCTCAGCCCTGGAAACTTTATTTTTTACTTACTAATGTATTGTGGACAATTTTTTATGTCCATGACTATAGTTCTATAATCTACATTGACATTGTGAATGGTCCCATAAATGTCTACTGTGAGAATAACTTTACTGAATAATCTCTTATTGATGGACACTTGTCCATGCTTTCTACTTTTGTGAACAATAATGCAAGGAACATTCCTGAGCCTTTATTTCTTGCTCCAAGAGAGGCAAGATGATACCAGTGTGACTGACTAAGAAGTTCCCTGATGAGGCCATATTGACTGAGGCTTTGCTTCTGCCATGAGAAGAAGGAAGAGTGACCAAGGAGAGAGACACCAGATTGACAACAAATTATGGGGAACATATGAAGGTGAGAGCTTGAAATGAGCAGAGGCTGGTAAAACTGCCTGGTAGGGGGTGGCTAAACAGACCCAATGTGCATCTATTCTAGAAAGGACTCTGCAGCAATTACAAAGTGAGCTGCTGGAAGTCCCAACAGAGAGCTTCACAAAGCATATTGTTGAATGAGAAAAGCTAATTGTAGAAAAATGTCATTTTTATGTATATAGGCATCCTACTTTTTTTCAAGAAAAATTAGAAAGTTAATAGGAAAAACAAGATTCCCCCTGAATTTCTCCATAGGTATATTTGGACTCTTTGTAGGACTCAGTGAGAATCTTAGTGCTAAATAGAGGTTTTTTTTAAAAAAACATACCCCCCTCCCTTTTGGTCCTGGGGATTTAACCCAGGGGTACTTTATTACTGAGCCATATTCCCAGCCCTTTTTTCATTTTTTATTTTGAGACAGGGTCTCACTAAGTTGCTTGGGCTTTGTTAAGTAGCTGAGGCTGGCCTTGAACTTGTAATCCTACTGCCTTAGCCTTCCAAGTCCCTGGGTATGTGCCACTGTGCCTGGCTCTATCTTTCCTTGTTTATTGTAGTAAAAATATATATAAGAAATTTACTATCATATAATTAAGTGACAGTTATTACATTCACAACATTATGCAACCATCACCACTATTTCAAATAATGTTCATCGTGCCAAACAGAAACTATTCATTGAGTAATAAGTCCTCCCTCCTGCCAGCTCCTGGTAACATCTAATCTAGTTTCTGTCTCTATGAATTTGCCTATTCTAGATATTTCACAGAAGTGGAATCATATAAATATTTGTCTTTTGGTTCTGGCTTTTTTCACATAGCATCATGCCTTCAAGGTTCATCCACGATGGAGCATGCGTAAGAGCTTCATTCCTTTCTATGGCTGAATAACATTCCATTGTATGTTCCTGTCACATTTTGTTCATCCATTCATGTGTTGATGTGTAGACGTTTTCACTCTGAGATTCATTCCTTCGAATCAGATGTTCTGCATGAAAATACTAAGGGGGAGCTTGTTCTCCATTATTTCAAATGGGAAAAATGATAAACAGGTTATGTGTCAGCTCAAAATCCCTCAGTCAATTTCCTAATATGTAACTAAGCCCAGAAAAATGCCTATAAATAAATATCAAATTATTATGTTGGGATGTAAAGTGCTTAAAACATTTCTTCCTGAGTACCAAACAACAAATATCATTGCAACAAATGGTTAGCAGTAGTAAGAACTTTCTTAGTACTGGCCCACCTCCAGACTTATACCCCCTTGTCTATACATGAGTCTGACACCCTAGAGATTCTATTCAAAATGTAGCCTGGGGTTCTTCCTGTGCATCATTATGTTTAGAATATTATATTGAGTTTGGGAAATACAAATACTGTATCTATTTCCCCTATGTAAACATCTGAAAAAATGTTATTGTGAGAGATACATGTCCTATAAAATTTGGGTATTCAAAACCTAGAGGCATCAATGTAGTTACAACACAAAAAACAAAGCATATGCTTTTTTGTACATATATGTGTGTAAGCGTATTGAAAAAATCTGAAGAACATACACCAAGCTCACGACAAGAAAGAATTGACTGGAATTAGAAGGAGCAACCAATAAGAGCTTTTGTTTTATTAGTAATAGTTGTATTTTGATGAGAGTATATTTATGTATTACTAGTGGGATCAAATATAAATAAATAAATAAAATGTGTTTAATACCCAGGACAACCTTTGGGATAGAAGGTCATGATGTAGTATTAACCAAAGACAGAGCAAGAAGACCTGTTATCTTTCTTCTTCCTTTTTTTCCAGAGTGTCAAGATGAGTTACTCAAAAGCAGAAACAGCAAGAAAAAAATTGTACAACTCTAGGTAGTTGTCAGTCTATGTGATCAGAAATTTGCTGACAGGGACTTTGGGGACTCTGGGAGCAATGCTATGGAGTGGAGCTGGACAGATACCACCATTCTGTTCACCAAAAGATTTTCAAAATTGATGTTGATTCTTGGGAAATTCTAAAAAATGATTATTGTACATGGAGTCTGGCAATACATAGTCAGGAAAGTAATGCTAGGTGGAAGCCAGAATGGGTTCTCTATGAATAAATTCTGAAGGATAGAATGTCATGTGTCTTGCATAGATAAGGCTATTGAATGAAGAAATTAGGGGAGTGGTAAATATATATATTCTTTCTTTCAACAGGGCATGAAGCAATTTGTCACACTATCCTGGTGGATGAAATAGAGAAATGTAGTCTGCATGATGGCCCTGCTTGGAGGATTCATAACTGATGACTCACTGTACCCAAAGAGAAGTGATGAAAAGTTTTATGTCTTGCTAGTAGAAGGTCTTTGAGCCGGTGACTCATTCCTGCCCATGTGATGTTTCAGTGACTCAGATGAGATGTAGATGTCCAGCTTATCACACTTTCAGATGCTCAAGAGGAATAGGATTGCTAATAGATTGGACGACAGAATTGAGACTTGAAATGCTTTTGACAGGCTAGAATGATGATCCTACAAGAACAAATGACATTTGGAGAGGGTAGATGTGGAGTCCTACAGGCAGGTTAAGAAGATCAGAGGTGCAAATGTAGACCTGGGAGCCCTGGCTTAGGAATGAATCATGCAAAAAAGACTGAGTTTATTTGACAGCAAATTCACAGTGAGTCAAGTGTGTGGCAATGCCAGAGCCTGATGACTCCCAAGCTGCTTCAGTAGATGGAGAAATCTGGAATAAGAAAGGTCAATGGTCCCACTGGCCCCATATTTTGCTAGATTCAGGGCTATGAACTCTTCTTAAGAGCAATGTCCAGAGGAGGGCAACCCCTAATGGTAAGGAATCTAAACATCAAGTGTTATGGGTAGGGTAACCATACAATTTATTACCTAAAATGGGACACATTTGAGAAGGAAAGAAAGTTTTATTAACAGGAATGTGTAATAATCCTATCTTTAGGGTATCATTGGAAGAGCCAGGACTTTTACTGGAGAAGAAAAGACTTCAAAAAACCAGAGTAGTCATGTGAGATGGGACACCTTTTTAAGACCCATTATTTTTAAAAATTATTTAAGAGGCAACACCTGCTCATTGAAAAAAATTCAAATGATAGACAATTAACTTTCTATCAAGTGGGGATAAAACTAGTACATGCCTTGCTTAGTTGCTATGAGGATTAAATTAGTGTAAAATGTTCAGAGCAGTGCCTGGTATAAGTTTGTAACATAAAAATAAATTTGAAAAACCATTTAAGGCTTGGTGGCAGAGTATTTGCCTAGCACACACAAGGTCTTGAGTTTGGTCCTCAGTCCTGAAAAAAAAAAGTAAATAAATAAAACCATTTAAAGGGAAAAATGTTCTCCCTTTCCTAGCCCCTTCTGTCCTCTATATCAATGACTTGCTTCAGAAGTAACCATATTAATTTATTATGTATATTTCAAGAAATTTAAAATTTAAAGTAATGTTTACATATAAAGCAAGTATGCCAAAATCTTGATAATGGCTAAATCTGACAGATTAGAATATGAGGATTTACTGTACTATTTTTCCAACTTTTATGTGTATTTGAATTTTTCATTTAAATGGTATATTTATTATAGCTCAGAAAGAAACAGGTATATCTACTATTTTTTTTCCCAGTACTGAGGATTAAATCCAGGGAAGCTCTATCACTGAGCTACATCCCCAACACTTTAAAAATTTTTATTTTGAAATAGGTTTTCCCAGGTTGGCCTCAATTTTGTGATCCTCCTACCTAAGACTTCTGAGTAGCTGGGATCACAGGCATGTACCACCATGGCTGGCTACAGGTGTACCTGTCTTCTATCAGTTCTTCATCAGTCAACATTTTTAAGTTGTTTAGCTAAATCTTCTTCACATAATTCCTATTTTCATCGAAAGAGCTTGCTTATATTACTATTTTTAACTTTTTATTTTAGATACAATTTTTGACTAATGTACATATTGTGTGTGTGTGTGTGTGTGTGTGTGTGTGTGCGCGCGCGCGTGTGTATTACTGGGGATTTAACTCACTAGGTTCCCTAACCTTTTTTATTTTTTATTTTGAGACAGGATCTCACTAAGTTGCCAGAGCTAGCATTGAATTTGCAATCCTCTTGCCTCAGCTTCTTGAATTGCTGGGATAACAGGCATGTGCCATTATACCCAACTTTATTGACTAATTATTATGGAAGATTAAGATTGGGGTTTCTTATATCACCATCTATATTCACTTTATGTTTGTCCATTCTCCTATCACAATTGTCCTATCACAATTTGGAGTAAAATCAATAATTTTTTTTTGTGTGTATATAATTATTTCTTTTTATTATAGCTAAGTCATGTTGTCATTTTCATCACATTTAATTTCTCATATAACTTTTGTTTATCCTAGTGTTAATAATTACCTCAGGGTTTTTTGTTTTTGCTAAATTTTCTAGTTACTTATTAATAATTCATCTATAACAGATGTATAAAACTCTATTTTTGTCAAATATATTTTGTAATATATTGTTATCAACTTTTTATTGGTGGCATACTTTTTGGACCTAAAATATTTCAATTAAGGGCCACCACTAACACAGATGGCACTTTTGAGTTTAAACAGATGAATTTTTAAAAAAGGAGCTTCTTAGGATGACACATTATAAAACAGTGCTCCTTTTGGGAAGATCAGTTCTTTTTCCTCTAGATTTGATGGCAATTCCTCATTAAGATTGTGACTTTGGGGGCTGGGGAAATAGCTCAGTCGGTAGAGTGCTTGCCTTGTAAGCACAAGGACCTGGGTTCGATCCCCAGCACCCCCCAAAAAAAAAAAAAAGATTGTGACTTTGTAAGTAGAGTATTAAAAAAAAAAAAAAAAAGGATTTCAGCTCTCATTTATGGCCCCAAGCCAGATACATTAAGTCAGTGAACAACCTACATAACTGCATGTGATATACCTGATCTTGTTTCTATCTGGTACCAGTAACTCCATGATGATGTTGTAAAGTCATCATCTTGGAATTTTCCTTCTTTGACATTTTGGGAACTTTCCTTATCTGTCTCCTATCTTAAATGTTTTGTTTGTTTTTCTTGGTTTATTCATCCATTTTTGATGAAGACCATTCTCTAGTAACTTTTCAAGAAAGAATGCATGAGAACTAAGTTGAGGGGACTTTGGATGTATGATAATGACATTATTTTTGTATCATAATTGATTGATATTTTGTTTGGGTATTGAATTTTAGACTGGTGATCACTGTTCCTTAGAACTTTGATAGTGTTATTCCATTACCTTATAATTTCTATTATTGCCATTGAGAAGTCTGCTGCCATTCTTATTTCTAAACTGTCATAATGATTTTTCTTTTCCTTCTTTCTCTTATTTTAGATGTTTCTATTTCTTCCTTGATGTTCTACAATTTCATCATTATGTACTTTGGTGTGGGAATTTGTAAATCAATTGTTCTAGGTATTTAGTAGTCCTTTTTAATCTAGAAATCCATATTCCTCATTTCTGAGGAATTTCTGGAGGCATTTTTTTGAAAATTTTCTTCACATTTTTTTCCGAGATTCCTTCTAGTCAGATGTTTAACTTATAGTACTTATCCTCTAGTTTAAAAATTTTATATTTCCTAGTTTTCATCTCTGTGGTTGTTTTCCTTTTTCATGATTTTTCTCAATTTTATCTTGAAAAATTTCTTTTTTTATCTCGAAAATCTTCTATTGAATATTTTTACTTCTAATATTATAGATCATTTATATTAATTTCTAGGAGTTTAAAAATTATTTTCTGCATGTACTTTAAAACACACCTTTACTTGTTTTATGGGTGCGAATTTCTTTTACTCCTCTGAAGCTATTAATTATAGGAGTTTAAGTTTTCTTCTCTTCCATGAATCATCTTTGATTCTTTCAAATTCTTTTTTATAGTATATAATTCTAATCATTTTCTTTCATGTTAGAAACTTGTTTTAAACCTTTAATATGCTTTTCTGTCCGTCAATACACAAAAGTAAGGCACTAAAAGAATACTTGTTCATGTTTGGAACATGATTAGTGGATATTGCTAAAGAGTGTGATCAAGTAGAGACCCAGATGTCTTTGGTGAGACCTGAATTGTCAGTATCTAGAGGATTTTTCTTCTGGACTGATCAGCTTCTTTGGAGTCTTCAACTTGGTGGGTTAGGAAAATTCAGAAAGCTGCTAACTATCTGAAAGTCAAGATGAGGGATATAGCTACTCCCAGATTTAACCAGCTTATTTCAGTATAACAATGGTGTAAGTATTTTTATTGTTGAAAACTTCAAACATAAAAATATAAGAATATAATGAACCCAGCTTCAACAATTATCAATTTGTGATCACTTTTATTCTACATATTCATTTAGCCAACTCCATATCACAGATTATTTTATAGCAAATTCCAGATACTATATCACTTAATCTGTAAATATTTCAGTTTTAACTCTAAAATAAAAAGATGTTACCATGTATGTATAATATGTCAAAATACACTGTACTGGTCGTATATCTACAAAGAACAAATAAAAAATTTAAAATAAATAAACGCTGAAGAAAAAAGACATTAAAATAATCATAATATCACTAGCACATCTGAAAACTTCATAGTAGCCAATAAATGCAATGCTTATATAGTTCTGATTGACTCATAACTTTTCCTTTTACTCCTTTTCTTCCTCCTGCTCCTCCTCTACCTTTTAACTACTTGCGGGATTTAAATATAATGTAATCCAACTCTTAAGTCTGTTTCAGTCTATCCCATCCTTGCCTTTCTATTTATTAAAGGAGGCAGTCGTTTACCCTATTGTTTCCCATGGTTTGGAGTTTTAAACTCACATATTTTGGTTTCTCTGTCCATAGGATTTCCTATAAAGTGGCAGTTACATATAGAAGTTTCATTAGGTCAGGTTTGGTTTTTTAAAATCCTCCCTTGTAGAGACCAATTTTGTTTTATTTGGGAATTTTCATTATGAGGCACCTAATGTCCTATGGTCTTTTTGCAAAATTAATAGTTATGGATGATCATTATCTAGCTCTGTTGCTTCATTAGAAGTTGCAAAGTGATGATATTCTAATTCTATCCATATTTTCATGTATTAGTTGGAAAATTTTTATGAAAAGAATCTTCTCTCATACTATTTGGTTATCCTAAGGTACAGTTCATATAAGAAAGGCAGTAGAAAAGCTTGATTCTTCCTCTTTACTTGTCAGTTTTCCAAATTATGTGTTGATCCCATAGCATCCTTCAAAGATCAATAAGATTTTTCTTTTAATTATATACTTAGGAATTTAAACAGATTTGATGAGTTTCAATCAATTACAGTTAATATTTTCATTAATGCTCAGTCATCTCATCTTTGGTCAATGGGAAACTCTAATTGCTATATAAGTTCTTCTACATGACCCAATAGTTTTATTTTATTTTATTTTTTTATTTTTACAGATCGCATTTTGATTCATTTTACACAAATGGGGTACAACTTTTCATTTGTATGGGTGTACATGATGTAGATTCATACCACTCATGTAATCATACACGTACATAGGGTAATGATATGTCTCATTCCACAATCTTCCCTACCCCTCCCCACCCCCCCCTCTCATTTCCCTCTAAATAATCCAAAGTTCCTCCATTCTTCTCTTACCCCCCAACCCAACCCCCATTATGTATCATCATCCACTTATCAGGGAAAGCATTTGGCCTTTGGTTTTTGGGGATTGGTTTATTTCACTTAGCATGATATTCTTCAATTCCATCCACTTACCTGCAAATGTCATAATTTTATTCTTTATGGCTGAATAATATTCCACTGTGTATATATACCACAGTTTCTTTTTCCATTCAGCTATTGAAGGGCATCTAGGTTAGTTCCACAATCTAGCTATTGTGAATTGAGCTTCTATAAACATTGATGTGGCTGTGTTACTGTAGTATGCTGATTTTAAGTCCTTTGGTTATAAACAGAGGAGTGGGATAACTGGGTCAAAAGGTGGGTCCATTCCAAGTTTTCTGAGGAATCTCCACACTGCTTTCCAGAGCAGCTGCACCAATTTGCAACTCTACCAGCAATGTACAAGTGTGCCTTTTTCCCTACATCCACGCCAACACCTATTATTGGTTGTGTTCTTGATAATAGCCATTCTAATTGGAGTGAGGTGAAATCTTAGGGTAGTTTTTATTTGTATTTCTCTAATTACTAGAGATGTTGAACACTTTTTCATATATTTGTTAATTGCCTGTATATCTTCTTCCATAAAGTGCTCAGTTCCTTAGCCCATTTATTGATTGGGTTCTTTGTATTTTTGGTGTAAAGTTTTTTAAGTTCTTAATAAATTTTGGAGATTAGTACTCTATCTGAAGTGTGTGTGTGGAAAAGATTTTCTCTTACTCGGTAGGCTCTCTTTTCACATTATTGATTGTTTCCTTTGCTGAGGAAAAGCTTTTTAGTTTGAATCCATCCCATTTATTGATACTTGCTTTCAGTTTTTGCACTATGGGGGTTTTGTTAAGGAAGTCTGGTCCTAAGCCAACATGATAAAGATTCAGGCTTACTTTTTCTTCTTTTTGTTGCAGGGTCTCTGGTCTAATTCCTAGGTCCTTGATCCATTTTGTGCAGGTGAGAGATAGAGGTTTAATTTCATTTTACTGCATATGGATTTTCAGTTTTCCCAGCACCATTTGTTGAAGAGGCTATCTTTTCTCCATTGTATGTTTTTGGCACCTTTGTCTAGTATGAGGTAACTGTATTTATGTGGGTTTGTTTTTGTGTCTTCTGTACCATTGGTCTACCTATTTTGTTTCTAATAGTTTTTGATAGTTTCTTTGCTTTCTGATTTGAAGAGATACCTGAAATCATATATGCATCACATTTTAGACATAGAATCTTCCATTTTTCCCAAGGAGCCCTGGTTCCTTTTAGTACAAAGTAGTACTTCAAGACCACAATCTGGGAAGAAGAGATGCTTACTGCTACTAAGTTGGTTAGTTTATTGTCCTTTTCAGTGGACAGAGCCATGAAGTAGATGTTTTTGAAGATAAAGCGCATCGAGAAGTATTGCTGATACTTTCAAATAAAATTCAGGACTAAGGAGATTTTGCTAATCTTCATTGATCTACCATCTGTTTTTGTTTCTCTCATACCAAAAGCCTCTGAGAACATCAACATCATTTCTTATTTGTTTTATCAGTGTATATCCCACTAGGGATGTATATAGAGTCAATTATTAGATTTTAAATTACTTGAGATAGTTTCTCTCTATGTGACTATGATATCAACTCAATAGATAGTTATGTTCATTTATTTCATTTTGTGTTTTAAGCAATAACTTATTTACTTGATTATACTGTGTCATCCTGTAAAGTACTTACATTGTTTCAAATTCAAATCTATAAAGTAAGTTATACTTAGTAATATATACCTGCTACCCTGTCATCTTTCCTTTGTTTCCTTCCTCTTCTAGGAGATGATCATTCTAAAAAACATTTTTTTGTTTATCTTTCCATTTTGTGAAACGTAATCAAATAAGCATATACATATATATGCATTTATATATATGTGTATATATGTATATATATACATACATATATATATATATATATATATATATATATATATATATACATACATACACATATATCTTCCTATTTCTCCTTTCTTTCTTTTTTTGGTACCAGGGATTGAACCCAAGGGTACATTACTGAGCCACATCCCCAACTCTTTTTAGAGACAGGGTCTCATTGAGTTTCTTAGGGCCTCACTAAGTTGCTGAGGCTTCGAACTTGAGATCTTTCTGCCTCAGCCTCCTGAGCCGCTGGGATTGCAGGCATGTGCCAACATGCCCAGCTCTCCTTTCTTTTTAGATAAATAATTGCCTACTATATATATTTTATTCTCCTTAATATTTATCAACCTTTTAAATAATAGGGAACTCAGCTTGCTCCCTAATTTGTCTCCTACTGGTTTTTCATGCACTTTTTAAAGTGAATATCCATTGGCAAGGACAAAGATGTGCTTTAATGGTTTATGAATCTGAATTTGAATTCCAGCCTTGCCCCTTTCTTGCTATGTGACTTTGGACACATATCTCTCTGGGTCTTCTTATCTTCATCTGTATGGTGGAAATAACAAATCCTTCTTCACAGGGCTGCCTATTGTGGACCATTCAGGAAGAGCACCATGCCCAGCACATAGTAAAGGTTGGATAAATGTGAGTTGTCCTCAATAATGTTATGATTAAGTCTGGATTTTCTTTCGTATTCTCATTTTTTGATGATTTCAAGGATTTTTTTTGAGATTTTAATTTTAAAAATTTCTTGTATATACACATATATATATTATATATATATTTGTGATTTCAAGGATTTTACAAGTGCTAAATATGAGTTTTACCTTACCTTTCAGCTCCCAAAGGAGCCAAGCGGGCAGACAGGGCACTGAATATCTATTAAGGATGTTCAGATGCTATTCAGCAGTCAGTCCACTTTTTAAAAAAATTTTAAATTTAATTTTATTTATTTGAGTTGCTGATGGACACGATACGTTTATTTTATTTATTTATTTTTATGTGGTGCTGAGGATCAAATCCAGTGCCTCATATATGATAGGCAAGTGTTCTACCACTGAGCTACAACCCATGTCAGGCAACTTTTGATTTAAACCTAGGCCTATTCAGCCTGGTGGGTCCCACAGAACTGTCTTCTGTCCTGCAAAGTCACCACCACTTCTTGCCTTCTCAACTCTCCTTCTTGGATCAGCGATTTCTTGCTCTGGGCTACAGCATCCCTCCAGAAACTGCTTCCAGACCTCTGTTGCATCCTGAGGAATCTTCAACCTTGCAGAGGGCTCTCTCACTCCATTCTTGGGGTCCTGGGGCTTACATTAAGGACTCCATCCTCTTCCTTTACACTGTCTTGAGGCTTTATTGTTGTGTGATATCATCACTACATATGTCATTGCATCATTTTATCAGTACATTACTCTGAGTTAACGTGACTACACTGTCAGGTTGTTTTTTGTTGCTAGGTTCTTTGCCTCCTTAGAGTCATTTCAGTACTACAGTGTCATGATTATGTACTGCCCTGTACTGTTAACCCATGGTGCACTGACCCATTACCTCCTATTGATATTAGTAGATTGTCATATGATTTTCTTCTTCCTGGACTACATCATTACAGCTCTATATCATCACTTTTATCTTCATGGTAACACACATTATGGTAATACATTTACTGTATTATATTATTATAGAATTATTTTACTTCACTATTTTACTGCTACTTTGTTATAGAATTACAAGGGCTCATCCAAACTGAAATGAAAATTTAGAGGCTAGAAGATGGGGCAGGAGGGTAAATCTACCAATTCTGGAAAATTCTCAAGGTCATTCACTGCTCTGAGACAGTTTCTTATAATTCTGTCTGTGGGACATCATGCCCCATAATGTCTACTCACTATACAAAGTCATGCTTATTGTTTCTAGTTCCAAATCAGTCTCTCTTACCTCTGCTGATAGCATCCCCAGCTACACAGCCCCTTGGGACACAAACCTTGGAGGCAGTCATCTTGGCCTTCTCTTTTGCACCTTCATATCCATGGGCAGCCAAGTCTAGATATGCTAGACTTGAGAGGCTTTAACTAGGCCTTCTTGGGCCCAGCTGGAGATGGAGCTCATCTAGTTTACTGAAACCCCTTCTGTCCCTCAAGTGATACTTCTCCATCACTGACCTTCCTTGTACAGGTCACACTCAATTTCCTTTTCTTGACCTCTCTTGCTTTCATCCTCATCTCTCCATCCTCCTTTCCCATGATTGCACCAGCTTCCTGATAGTCTCCCTGTCTCAATTTTCCCTTTAGTCACCCTGTCTAGCAGCCAGAATTAATTTCAAATAACACTTCAAGTGACCAACAAATAGATGAAAAAATATTCAACATTTCTAGTAATTAGAGAAGTGCAAATTAAAACTATATTGAGATTCCATGTTACTCCAGTCAGCACCGCAATTATCAAGAATATAAGTAACAGTAAATGTTGGCGAGGATGGTGGGAAAAAGGCACATTCATACATTGCTGGTGGGAATACAAATTGGTGCAACTAATATGGAAAGCAGTATGGAGATTCCTCAGAAAACTTGGAATGGAATGACCATTTGACTTCGTTATCCCACACCTCAGTGTAAACCCAAAGGACTTAAAATCAGCATTGTATAGTGACATGGCCACATCAATGTTTGTAGCAGCTATACATAGGCTATGGAACCAACCTAGATGCCCTTCAACAGATGAATGAATGAAGAAAATGTGGTATATATCCACAATGGAATATTACTCAACCATAAGGAAGAACAAAATTATGGCATTTGCTGGTAAATGGCTGGAACTCAAGACTATCATGTTAAGTGAAATAAGTCAATCCCAAAAAACCAAAGGTCAAATGTTCTTTCTAATATGTGAATGAATGCTGACACACAATAAGGGGTTGGGGGAAGAATAGAAGTTCATTAGAGTAGACAAAGGGGAAGGAAAGGAAGGGAGGAGGGATGGGAACAGGAAAGATAATAGAATGAATGGGATATTACTTTCCTATGTGCACATGTGAATACATGACCAGTGAAATTCCTCATCATGTATAACTGCAAGAATGGGGTCCTGATTAGAATAAGTTATCCTCCATGAATGTATAATATGTCAAAATACACTCTACTGTCATGTACATATAAAATGAGCAAATAAAAAATAAATATTACAGAAGATCCAATATAAAAAATAAAAATACAAGTGTTTAGCAATTAAAAAAAAAAAACACTTTGATCTGGTCATCCTTAGAAGCAGTCTAAGAACCTCACCAGTGACAGGAAAAAAGACCAAACTCAACCTGGTCTTCATTGCCCTGTACAAGTTGGTCTTCCTCTCCCTCATCCCTCCCCTGCAGTCGGTTTCCAAGTCCTGTCAGCTCAACCTCTAGTAAATAAACCTTAACCAGTTTTGGAAAGTCCTCTTCCAACCATATGTCCCCATCCCCAAACCCTGAACTTTAGCCAGCACATGGCTCTGAGCAGAGGTTGCTTCTTCTACACACTGGGCTTTGCTCTTGTAGGAAGTCCTCCCAGTGAAGGACAATGTGACCTCTCTGACAAGGTGACCTCCAGCTTTCAACAACCTCTCTGTCATCTGAACTTGCCCAGTCCAGTTGCTTTGGATCATTTGATGGGTTCATAAGTTGACTGAGTGTTTCTTATCTCTCCACTCACCCCAGTCTTTCTTGGGCTGCTAGGAGGGTTCTGATTCTAGGGACCATGGCCCCCAAGTCAGGCTCAGGTTAGAGCCAAGGCAGGACTAGGCATTGACTTATCCCTTTATTCATTCAACAAATATTTTCTTATGTCCATTAAGTGCCAGTTTCTGAGAATAAAGACACAAGTTCTATTCTCATGGAACTTAATATTTTGATGGCAAGAGAGACAAAATAAACACTCAGGTGATATGTCGATGAATGGAGAGATCTGGGGAGTTATAAAACCATATTGATGGGTCAGGAAAGGCTTCCTAGAAGGAGTGACATTTATTCTGAGACTGGAAGGATGAGTAGGAGTTAATTAAGTGAATAGTGGGTGTTGCGGGGCGAAAGAAGTATTTCATGCAGAGAACAGAGTGTACAAAGGACAGAAGGCAAGGTCAGTGGGGCCGCAGCAGGGAGTACAGAGGAAGCTGGCGATCACGACTAGAGCATTATGGATTGAAAGTCAGTTAAGAGTTTGGACCTGATAGTCCATAGTAGTCCACCAGAATGTTAAGCCAGAATTCTGCCAGTCATCCTGGCTCCTCCTTCTCACTCATCCAATCAGATTCCAGATCTTGAGAGTACAACTTCCCAGAAATGTATCAGATCTTGTCCACTTGCTTCTAACTTTCTGCCCCCATTCAAGACTGAGCCATCATCAGCATCATCTTCTGCCTGCTCTCCTGACTTTAGGCTATTGCTTGTTGCTAGTATTATCTTTGAAAATGCAAATAACATCTTGCCTGCCCTTCCCCAACACACACACTTGACCAGATTTGATATATTTCTGGGAGCTTGAGCTGTCAAGATTTGGATTCTTATGGGATGAGAAGGATGAGAGACAGGGAAGAGTAAGGATGACTGGAAGAATTCTGGCTTGAGCAGTTGAATGGATGATGGTACCATTCCCTCAGACAGGATCAGTGAATGGGACAGTTGTGCCTTGGGTTCTGGAAGGTTGTGGGTAATGATAGGAGCATACAAGGAGTTATGGTATGTAATGTGGTCAAGGGGCTGAGGAAGCTTTCCTGGTAGGCTAGCTGATGGCAGGGCCATGTCTAAGTGTGATTGGCTTTAAACAGGTAACTGGGAACACCTGGAAGTTGGGGAAGCAGGAGGACTGCAGACTTGGAAGTGGACTCAGGGTGGCCCAAGGCCTGGGTGACTCCAGCCTTCATTGGTGACAGACGGCTGGGCTAGGCTGGGCTGCCCTCTCCTCCTCTGATAATTAATCCCGCGCGGGGGCCGCGGGCGATGACAGGGCTGTCTAGCGTGCACTTAAGCATTAAATGACCAATTTCTGTCAGACTAACTTCCCCAGCCTCCCCGTCCCCTCCCCTGCCGCCCACCCTCCACTTGCACCCCCTCCCTCCGCTCCCTGCACTCTGAGTTTTTCAGCAACTGATGGCTCCTGGTTCATTTCTGTGGAATTAATTGGTCCCTGAATGAATTCTGTTGACAGGGCAATTTATCATGTGTTTGGGCTGACAGTGCGGGTGTCGGGGGGTAGAGGGGGTAGGGAGATAGACCTGCGAGGGGGTGGGATACAGGGGAGGGGGGCGTGGGGTGGGGTGAATATTGACCATACATAAAGGCCTGAGAGGCACAAGCCCAAGGGCTTGGGGTACCAAAGAGTACCCCAATCATAACTTTATTCTTTGCTACACATTCTGATCCCACAAGTTTGAGAGAAAACCTTAGATTGGAGAGGACCCCCCAAACTTTGGTCTCTCCTCAACTCTTCAGTCATCACCTGGGGGCATCTTCATTGGGGAAACTCAGCAGCAAGCCTGTGTTAACCCTCTGAAGGCTATAATGGGGCCCAGGGCTCTGGAAGAGAATGAGAGAGAGAGAGAGAGAGAGAGAGAGGATATGAATGTGTGTGTGTTTTGAACCCACTCATGCACTCAAGGAGCAAAGGACTGATTAGTCTAGGGGGTAAGGGGGCTGGTCCCCAGGGAGTTGGGCGCTCAGCCGGCCTAGCTAACGGGGCCTAAGGGACTGGCTAATTAGGGTATTGGAATGGTTTGGGCAGGCGGGGGTGTGGGGAGAAAGCTAGAAATGTAGTTGGCCCCAAATAGCGGTTTCCTTTGTTTCCCTTCCTTGGTACCCTATCCTGTACCCTCAAATGTCCCCTCAGATCACCATTCATCTGCCTCCATGCTTACATTCCCTACCCCAAGGGTCCCTAGGCAGACACTGGGAAGAGAGATAGGAAAACACAGTACTAATTCCAAGATGGAGAATGACAATAAATAAACAAATTCATGGGTCCTTCTTCTCTAGCATTAAAAAGCCCCCCATTGCCTTCCCCATCTCCATGGACTCACCCCACTTTCCATAGAACTTCCCTGAACTTCTGGTCATTGAGCTTGTTTGAGTATGGAGGTCTAGAATGTCCAAGGAGGAAGGAGTCCTAGAAACCATCTGTTTTTACACATGAAGAAACTAAGGCTTAGATAGAGGGAGGAGCTTGTTGACAGTCACATAGTGACCTTGTGAGTCAACTTCGGTCCCTTCTGCCCTAGGCTTGGAGATGCCTCCATATACACATGCTTTTTGTTCTGCCTCTATGTTGCATGTAGGGCTGAGCAGTTCCCTGTGGGTGGGTGTGGCTCCTCCACACAGGCAGCTGAGGCTGAGCCTGGGTACTTGCAGATGTACAGTCACAATTATCAGATTGTGAGGATGGGCCCAAGGTGCTGGCAACTAGAGAGGTTGGCATGGAGGAAGGGGATATGGATCAGGTGCAGGGCAGGGTAGCATAATCTGGGGAGGCTTGGGTGCTGTGTTGTGAAGGGTGAATCCAGGACAAGGGGAGCCAGGAGTTTACCACCAGAATGTGCAACCCCTGCTGCTAGCCAGCAATGCTCTCCTGCCTCCACAGACTCCTTCAGAATCCCCAGAAGAGATCGTCCAATGTTTGCTATCCTCCTGAAGGTTGCATCCTGCCCTGCTCCCTTCCTCTCAGCAGATAGCACCCTTATCTCCTGCAATCCCTCGTGGACTCCATAAACTCATGACCCTCCCCTTCCTAGCAGGGTTCTCTGGTTCCTCCCCACCTTATGCTTCTACCCCATTCTTTGAGGCCTCATTCCACAAGTCCCTCACATCCACTCTCAACAGCATCCCTTCATCCTCCTGTTTCCTGTCTTCTGCCTCTGCCATAGGCTAGCCCACAGAGCCCTTAGCTTAAAAGAACTGGCTCTGGAGCTCACCAGCTCACTGACACACCATCTCCTGTCCCCTCCCTTTCAAAAGAATTGCTTACACTCTCCTTCTATTTTCTTGGGGTTTAGCTCCATACCCCATCTCCCACAGCTCTCCCTGTACCTCAGAAAGCACAGTTCTTCGAGGTCACCAGGTGCCCCATATGCACCAGATTCAGTGGACTTTCCCTCAGTCATAGAAGGTCAACAACAACAAAAAGTTCAATTTGGTTTATTCATGAAACAGTTATCCTTCTGTGTGTCAAAGTCCTGGTTGTCTTTTTATTTTTTTTAACTTAAATGTGGAAGAAAAATTCTTACTTTCTTTCTTTCCTATACAATGCATACTCTATTCTGCACTTTTTTTAAACTTAAAAATATAATCTTGTAATATCTGTTTCCTTCCAGAGCTAATTTAATCATTCTTGTAGGTTTCCATCATCTCCTGAATGAACCATGGAGGTGGTGTCTACGGGCTTCCCTGCACTCAAAGTCTCTCCTTGTATCCCACTTCTTGCATTATGGACTGAGCACTCCTCCAAAACTGCAGACTTATGAAACCACTTTCTCTTGCTCAAAAAATTTCCATAGCTCTCATTGCCTGTTGGAGGAAATATGTGTGTGTGTGTATGTATATAATATGTGTGTCTATATTATATATTCCTATTAAATATACGCAATCTTTATTATATAAACATCCCAACGTCTTTAACAGGGCTTTCATGCTCTCAGAACTGTTTAGGTCAACATTTTTTTGGTTGCAAGTGTTGAATACCCAACACATTTGCTTAAGCCAAAAAAAAAAAGGAGAAAATATTGGTTTCTAACCCTAGAAAACCCCAAAGTAGGCCTTGCTTCAGACCTAACTGGCTCCAGAGGCCTAATGATAGCACCAGAGCTCTTTCTCTCTATTCTCAGCTTGGCTTGGCTCCTAGTGTGACTCCACTGGCAGGAAGGCACTCTTCATCTGGTGGAGGGGAGCTTTTAGGGGTCTGAAGTCCTCATATTGCAGCTTTCAGTCCAAAGGAAGAGACCCTCACCCTTCTAGGACCGAATAACACTTCTGAGAGAGTTCCCATTGTTTTTAATGTTAAGTCTATAGGCTATAGGCAGGGACATGGGGTCATCATTGGTCAGATAGGGGCCAGGGGCCCACATGCATGGTTAGGAGCTGACGAGGCACTGATTGACAATCCCCAAGAACTATATAGGATGGTGGAGGTGCAGTTTCCCAATGGAAAAAGGGATGCACCCCTGCCTGATGCCCCCCATGGGAACTATGGCTGCTGCTTTGTGTTGTAAGGAATAGAGAGTCATTCAGGTCATGATGTGAGTTACTCAAGGAGTTTGGTGCTCACAAATCTCAAACCGCTGCACTGCAGGAGGAGCAGGAAGAGCATCTGCCCTCAGAAACCTCCTCATAGCAACTCAGTTACTGCCTCTGTGGGTCTCCCTCCCCCTTCACATGGCTGAGGGCTCCCACCATCTCTCCTCTCTGCTCTGTGTTCCTCCCCATTGCCTCAAGCCTCCTGATTACTCCTGGTTTCTTCTCCCTCACCATCTCATTTGCTTATTGCCTGTTATATATCTGTTGAACAGTTACTTTGTGCCAAGCACTGTGACAGACATTAGAGCACACAGCAGTTACAGAGCAAATAAAAACCTCCCCTCATGGAACGCACACTCTAATGGGAGAGGATGGGAGATAAACAAATGAAACAAGCAATCTGTAAGGTGCTGGTAGACTGTATGGAGAAGCAGGAGAAGGTGATGGAGTGTGGTGGGGGATTGTGCTGGTCAGGGAAGGCCTCTCTGATGGGTAACATTGGAATGAAGACCTAAAGGGAATGAAGGAGCAAGTCACGGTGATGCCCAGGGAAAGAGTTTGTTAGGCAAAAGTCAAATTAAGTGTAAATGTCTTCCAAAAGTACTTGCTTGGTGTGACTAAAGAATAGCCCAGTGCTCCCTTTGGCAGCACATATACTAAAATTGAAACAATACAGAGAAGATCAGCATGGCCTCTGCACAAGGATGAAATGCAAATTTGGGAAGAGTTCCATATTTTAAAAAATAATGAAATAAAAGAATAGCCCAGAAGCCCGAAGGCTCAGAGAACAGGAGAACAGTGAGCCTGAGGAGGAAATGGGAGATGGGGGAATTGTCACAGGGATGGCAGTATGTGAATAGCAGAACATGTAGAAACTGGTAGATCAATCTTAGGATTTGACCTTGAATTTGAAGGAGATGGGAAACCGCTGGAGAGTTCTGAGCAGAGGAGGGGCAGGATCTGCTGTACATTTTGGAGGGTCACTCTGACTGCTGGAGGAAAGAGAAGATTGAGTTAGGATCAAGGCAAGTAGATCAACTTTTTTTTTTTTTTGGTTTGCAGGGAGTTGGAAGTGGCCATATTTGGGATCTATTTTAAAGAACTGTTTGTAGAACTGTCTGGTTTTGCTGATGAATCAGAAGTGGGATGAAAAAAAACAAGAAGTCTGGGAAAATTTGGGTTTGGGACTTGAGCATTTGGTAGAATGGAGCTAGCCTTTACAGACATGAAGAAAAATAGGGGGTCTACCCAGGGCCTCCCTGGGGCTTTGCCTCTCCTGAGGAATGGCCTCATTCTCTCCCATACTTCCTAGTTCTGCTTCCTGAGAGAATGGATTGGTTCAATGTAGATTTGTGCACAAGTCCAATTCTGTACCAGTAACAGAATCACATATACAAATATGCGGTCTGCACGGGCAGGAAATGACTATGGGTGGAGAAGTTTCCTTAACGTAGTTAGGTGAGTGGCAGATGCCATCTTGACTTTCTTACCACAATGTTCTAGCTACCAACTACTTTTATTCTTCACCTGCCACCTTACCTGCCCCCAGTCTTTCCCCAGGCACATTTTATCTGGTACATCTCTATGCCTTCATGTCTTTGATCTTGCTGTTCTCTCAAGATGGGACACATATTTTCATCTAACTGTCATACTTAGTGTACCTCAGCTAGGAACTCTGCGGGTATGAGGTGGGGACAGGATTAGCAGAATCAAAAAGAATTCTGGGGAAAGCAAAACAAAGTTGGAGAACAGACCCTGTTAGTATTTAGGGTAAGCGAAAAGGCTGCAGGTGGACAAGCAACTGTCAAGGACTCCAGAGTATGTTTTGGGGCCCTGGGTCTGATTTCAAGCTGAAAGCACAAAGACTTCTGTACAGAGGCAACTACTGTAAATAGTGTGACCCTCATTGTCTATTTTGGTAAGAGGGAGACCAGAAGTGGAACAGAAGATGAGAGATTTTCTTGGGGGGCGGGGGGGACTCACAAAGTAGTTTTGGCTCCAGGTTAGATGGATTGGGTAGGGCAGGGCTTCCTATCCAGGGAGACCTGGAGGCAAAGCCAGGCACTGGAGACCAGACGCCTGCTACATATGATGAAGGCAGTGTTCATTGAGTGACCTTGGCCCAATCCAGTGCCCTGGAACTTCCAGGAATTCTCCTGATGGACACCAAGCAATGGGAGTCCTGCTGGGGTTTTGTGAGCTGAGTTCTGAGGAGGCTCTCCAAAGTGGAGTGCATACCTTTCAGGGGTGCAAGATAATCCAACTGAGTGTGAGAAAAAGATATTAGAACCTCTATTTCTATTTTATTCTTTTGCTATTTTTATGTTTTATAAGATTCATAATGTTAATCTAGTACATTTATAGAATGTGTAAGTGAGTAAACATATATTGGAAAGACGTGATCAAAATTCTGTCAGACTCCACTTTGCAGAGACTGGTGGGAAGAGGGTGGAAGGTGGGTCTGTAATTTGCTGAGAGGGAGCATAAAAAAAGAGTCACAGATGAGGTGAGAGAAGGAAGAGGCTAAGTTCTGATTTGTTCTGCATATCCCCCTGAGGTGGCATGACATGGGTAAGGCTGGGCAAAGCAACTTGGGGAAAAAAAGGCTTCTACATCTTGGAGGGAAGTGTATGGGAGTCACTGCCCCAGGCAAAAGGGAAGGCAACTCCTGAGCCTGTCCAGTAGAGGCCCTGCTTACAGTCCATTTAACCTTGCAGTTCAGAGTTTCAAGAATCTTTCAAGTGGAAGGAGAGTGAGAGGGAAACTGCTGGGTAGGTTTCTTGGAGTGGAGAAAGAAAGTCTCCCAGGGTGGAGAGCAAGTGGAAGCTGGGGCCTCTGTGTTCTCAAGAGTGGGGGAGGGTAGATATGAGAGGTTGCTGAAGGGCCTCTAAGTAATCTCTGTTGCAGCAGGACAATCTTGGACAATTGTGACATCCTTTTCCCAAACAGGAATAGACACAAGGACAGACATACAAATTCGTCAACTGACACAAGAACAAAAAGAAGTCTAAAAAGACAGTCTCCTCCTACCGCACCCCCAGACTTATCCAGGGACACATAGGCCCACAGAACAAACAAAAAACTATTCACATGCAGGAAGACACCCACCCACCATCCACCCTTCAACCCGACACAGGCGTCTGCACAGGCTCTCAAGAACACACCCAGACTTCAGCACAGGACCACCGCTCCCAGTGGCTGCTCGCCAGGGCCTGAAACTCCGCAAGACACGGGGTCCCGTTAGCATGCTCCTGGGTTCTCCGCGCGGCTGGCGCTCTCTCGGTGTAGAAGTGAATGCAAAGAGAGGCAAGCAAATGTGGCCTCCGTGGTCTCCACGTAGACTACCGGGAGAGAATTGCGGCTGCGCCGCCGAAGCAATTGCGCCCGCTAGGGAGCTGAGGGAGGAGACAGCACCCAAGACTACCCCCGCCCCCATGCAGAGGGCCTCAGATGTAGCGTTCTGAGAGCCTGTACCATAGTTCTAGGTGCGGGGGACAGTGGCAGGACCACAGAGTTGGCCTGGTACCGATGCGCAACTCCCAAGTTATCTCTGGAGTTTGGGAAAGCGAACACTCCTTGACCCGAGGGCCAGGGTGGGTAGGGGAGCGCAGGCTTGTCCCGGTCGGCCTGCTCTCATCTGTCACCCAGTGGAGTCTCGGCCAATAGTTTGGATGGAGTCACAGTGAGAGAGGAGTTGGGAGGATCATTGAGAGGATTATTGGGGATCGACCTGTGCGAGGGGAGGCCGGTCCCAGAGACAGGGAGAGACAAACCTGGAGCCATGGGGAGTGACATACAAAATTTTATTATTATTATTATTATTATTATTATTATTATTATTATTTAGTTCTTATGTGCACAAAGAAAAAAAGAAAAAAAAGAAAACAAAGGGAAAAAGGAAGAAAAAGAAAAAAGAAAACGAACCGACGCACTGAAAGTGGTCAAGGAGACCAGAACCTTCGGGGGATCTTTCAAAGATTAGGCCTGGTCCTAGGTCCCGGGAGCTCCTGCCCGGCCAGCCTCACAAGGACTGGAATAGGCCGGACCTCGGAGCTGGGACCTGGGCGCCCTCGCCGTTCCGCTCGGACCACAGGAGCCTGGCTGGGCGCCGGCAATTCCCTTAAACTATTCTCTTTTCTCGCTTTCCTTTTCAAATAGAAAGGCTCCAAGGGGAGAGAGATCTGGGCGAGGACTCCAAGCCTTTTCGGATTTGTTCAAGGATTTTTATTTATTTATTTATTTTCACTTTTATTGACTTTTGTTTCTGTTATTTCGAGTCGTCACGATCCACGGGAGAGGAGACATGCAGGGCGCATCGCCGCTACTGAGAGAGCAACTACAGGGCGGGGCGGGGCGGGGCGGGGTGGCCCAGCCCAGCCCGGCCGGTCCGGCGCTTAGGGCCCGGCCGCCAGGGGCTGCCACCTCTGATCTAGCCAGCGAGGGCAGGGCGGCCGGGCAGGTCTGGGAGAGAGCCCAGGAGGGGCAGAGACAGAGACAAGCGAGGCAAAGAGGGACAGAGACAGAGACGGGGCAGAGAAGCAGAAAGGAAGATGGTGAAGAGAGGGGAGAGATGCAGGGGGGTTGAAAGCGAAAACACGGAATTACAGAGAAATAGCCAACAAAACAGGCGAGAGGAGTCCACGGGACCATGTTCGTCATTTTGCATAGAGATTTGTTTTCTTTCGTAATTTTTTTGTAACATAAAAAATGCCCCCCCAAGACGTGCTGTGCTTTAGTGGGCGTGTAGCTGTGTCCCCCCTCCCCCCAGCGAGCGGCGACTCTCACAGCACAGACAGCGGGGCGTATCTACAGGCAGGGCGGGTGACTGGAACTCTACCGGGCGGGACGGAGGGGGAGGGGTTATATACACAGGGGTCCGCCTTCACGCGACACACACCGTCTTTCTACAAAGCAGCAGCCTGTTGGTATTTTTGTTTTGTTCCTTTTTGCAAAGATCATGATATTAAATAATTGTAGACTTTTCGTTGTTCTGTTCAGTTCTTGTGGGGAAGGAGACTAGGGGTGCGGTGGGGAGTAGGCAGCCCCCACTTCCACCTCCGCCGCAGCTCGGACGTCGGCTCAGAACCGGCTCCTGCGGCCCGCAGATTGGGAGTCTGTGTCGGGGGCACCAAGAAACTGCTCGGGAAGGCCAGTGCCCGCTCCCGATGGAAACCGGTCCTGCGGCGGGTCGAGGAGAGCGTCCCATGGGGCGGCAAGTTAGGAACCAGGGACAGAAGGGTAATGAGGGATGGGCAAAGGACCCGCAGGAGGGGAAAATGGGAGGCCAGCAGATGGAAGTGACGCTGAGGTAGGGGCAAGGCGGGGCCGAGTTGAGTCACGTAGTCGGAGACGCCTAGGCCCTGGGGAACTAGGCAGTCCAGGTAGAGGAAGCGAAGAGCCAAGAGTCGGGCTCGGTTGGTGCAGGCCGCTGGGGCTGCATGCCTTGGGTCCCAGCCTTGGGAAGACTTGACGCCCCCAAGCGCCATCCCTTGATCCCCCTCACGCCCCCTTTTCCGCCTTCTAGGGCTAAGCACACCCAGAAGGCTGGGGGCAGTCCAGCTGGCTCAGAGGATAAGGAATTTTCCCCCAGGGTTCGGTAGGCCGTTTTTTCCTTCTTTTGCAGAAAATCGTTTTGTTCATTTTTTCCTTTGCCCAGCCCCTCCAGCCAAGCCTCCCGGCGACCAAACGTCCGAGGCAGGCTGCTCCGGGGCTGGGCCGCGCTGCAGTCCGCGCTGATTGTGTGTCACAGAAATTTATCCGGCGCGTGCGGTGGTGGGCCGGACCGGAGCCAGCGGAATGGCAGGCCTGCTCCGAGACCGCAGGGCGAAGCCCAAGCAAGCTGGGCCCGGCCCTCCTCAAGGCGCCGCGCAGTCCAGGCAGGCGGGGAGGGGAGGCGGGCGGGGTTGGGGGCGGCGGACCCGGGCCTGAGGGTCCCGCCCGCGGCTCCACTCGTCCTGTCCGGCCTTCGACGGGGTGACGTGAAGGGCTGCGGGGATCTTGGGATGGGGGTGGGGCTGGAATGGTGTCCGAGAGGCATCGCGTCGTGTCGGTCCTCCCTCCCTCCAGGGTGGGTGGTCAGACCGGGACGATGTGGAGGCCGAAGCTGTCGGCCTGAAGCTTGATGTGGTCCCCGCGGTAACTAGTGGCGGTCATAGGCAGCGGCAGCAGCGGCAGGGGCGGAGCCCCGGGGGGCGGCACTATAATAATAAGGGGAACCTGGAAGTTAACACAGGAGAAGAATGGGCTGGGTGAGAGGACAAACAGGAGAACAAAAAAGGAAAGAAAAGCAAAGCAAAGACCTCCCTGAGCTGGGGTCCAGCGGGATCAGGGCTGGGAGACCATGGCTGGGGCACGAAGCCACGAGGAAAGCTGCGTTCACCGGGCGGGATAGGTGACATCAGATTGCGGACCCTCCTGGGGATTCGAGGGTGACAGTGGCGCAGAGCCTTCTAGTGACCCGGGAGGGAGAGGGAGGAAGGGAAGAGGCAGGAGGCGCTGGCGTCCTTGAGGGATCCCCGGGCCTCAGTGCTGCACTAACGAGCCTAACCCCTTGGTAGCCAGGCACCCGGAGGTCGGGCTGCCGGGAGTGGGGCCCAAGACCCGAAGCAGCACTGCTGAGCTGGCGGGCGGGCAGGCGACGCGCAGAGCCGCCGGCCAGCCAGGTGGCGTACTCACTTAGTAAGGCAGGGTTGCTGAATCTCCAAGCCTCGTTGTAGGCGGTGTATTGGGGGTGGCTGTACGGGTTGCCGGAGAATTCGCTCCCTGCGGGAGGTCGGGGAGTGCGGATCAGACTCGCGCACGCCGGGGCTGACCCGACGAGCCCGGCCGGTGGATTTTGCCCTTCCACCCAGTTCTGAGCCGTAGGAGTGGCAGGAAAAGCAATGGCTGGTGCAGGCGGGACGATCCCCTGGGTCCGCGTGGGGCTAGTTCCGGGGAGGCGGGAAGTACCCACGCGCCTTGCACACAGTCGTGGAGCACCTGCCCACAGTGCGCTCCTGGGCTCCCCAGCCCAGGCGCTATGGGACATCCAGGAAAGGTTCGTTCTGGGCCTCGGGAGAGCCCACCCAGCTAACTTGGGGGTTAAGCGCTTTTAAAGTGGACACTCCGGTTCTAGGAGCCATAGCCCCACAGGTTAGAAGAGTCTGGGAGGGTGGTGAAGAAAGGCCACCGGGCACTTTATCCCAGCAAGTCCTAAGAAAGGCATCTCAGCATGGTGCCAATGCAAGGTGGTGTGTGTGTGTGTGTGTGTGTGTGTGTGTGTGTGTGTGTGTGTTCCTTTCCCTCATGAGGTTCTATACGCCGGCCAAGCAGCAGGGGAACGACACTGCAGGAAGCAGGTAGTCTGCCCACTGGTCCAAGAGCAGTAAGGGTAGGTCCCCGTGGGCTGGGAGTCATCGGAAGCTTCCTCCCTCCCTCAGGGGAAGAAAGGCCAGGCCTCCGGGTTTCCCCCTCGCCCTTTCTCCTGTGTGATGACCCCAGACTGTTTACAGTGATCCCTAGCCGCGGGTTAAGTAGAGGAGAAGGGGCCCCTCTCTGAGAGGGAGCTGGGGTGGGGGTGGGGGATGCAGCCACTGGAAAGCCTGTTTATTGACGAGGAGGGAAAGCATGCGTGCAGCAGGATAATGAGCTTCTGAGCTCAACTGTGACCAAGAGGAACTGAGCTATCTCCTTCCCCATCGCTAATGAAACAAGTGTAATTTCCTCATCAGCACTAGATTCTGTTTAACGACTCCCCCCTTGCCACCATGAGCTCTCTGCGGCTCCCCTCATCCCCACCTCCCTGCAGACTCCCACCCTCATCTCCCCACTCTTTCTTCACCCCACCTCTCCAAGACCTCCTCCAGCCTCCACCTGCTCTCTGCTGAGACCTTGCCCAAAAGAATTTCCTTTTCCCTAACAATGCTTTTACTTCCCCAAATCTAGGCAGGAATCCTTTCACCCACACTTCTGACTCCTGTCTGCCCCCTTTCTGTAACTCCCTGCAGTGATTTCCCTTTGCCTCACCCCCACCCTAAGCTCTGCAAACCCAGGGCTGCCCCTGAACTGCCAAGGCCAATCACCCTCTTCTATGCTCTCCCTCTCCCCCTACCAACAAGAGTTGAACTTCAGGGACAGGGCACACAGGAGGGTTGTTAGAGGCAGTGGACTGCAGGCCTGGGTGAGGATTTCTCTCTTTAAGGCAAGAGTTTTTTGATGTTTCTGCAGATAAGAACTTCTACTCTCTTTGGCTTCAAGCCCTACTCCCAATCTGGGGTAAGGGGTCCGAACAGTGTGACCTCCAGCTGCAGTTATCAGGCCCTAAATATGGCCTTTGCCTTCCTGATCCACATAACCCAATCTGATGCCTCAGGCAAGGGGTGGATCAGCCCTACAGGAGCACTGAGGGCCTGGGTTCTCTGAAGAACTGTGGTGGTACCTAGCTTGCCTCTCCAAAGCCAAAGTCTCTGGTTCCTGTCATAGCCTGTTCTCTGTTCCTCATAGGGACTAGCTCCCTCCTCCCTCTGGTTTGGGGTTGGTTCTCCTCATCGGTCTTCCCCTGTGGCTTGTTGTAGACCAGGGTGGCTTTGTCTGAATGACTGACATGCCCCTGGAAATGGTTCTTAGCTCTAAGTTTCCATGGAAACCAGGACAGGCTCTTCCAAGCAGTGTCAGCTGGCTGGGGTGGGCTGGGGCACTGAGGATGGAGCTGAGATTGAGTGCTCCTGGGGCACAGGCTTAGATAGGTGGGTGCTAGGGAGGGGCTGTGACATAAAGTGGGGTGCACACAAGGGGGAACACAAGGGTGTAAACTTTCTCCCTGGGTTGCTCATGAGGGAGGATGAGGTGCCAACTGCAGCCTCTAGGGAGAGAGTGGGACAGAATAACAGCTATTTGCAGGGAGGGGATATTAGGTCTCACCCCACCCCCAGTCTCAGACTACAGACCGCTCAGCAGCTCACCCACAATTTAGTTACCCCCACCTAGATGAGGCAGCTGCATTATTGTCACCTACCAGGCACCATTCCTGCCAGGGTGGAGGTGGGATAGCTTCCCTGGCCAGTGGGGGGCACGTGAGGGGGATAACCAGGCAGAGTGGTGCTCGCCATGTCACGACCTGGAAAAACACAAAGGGGAAGGGGTGAGGCCTGGAAGAGAGGGGCCTGCCTCTGCTTGTACCCAGGCACTCCAGGAACAAGCACTCCTGAAGAGGAAGGACCTCTGTGTAGACATGCACCTGAATGTGCAGGTACTGGAGTGCCTTTGAAGGGGTGTGTATCTGCAATCGGCCGTGTGTGAACCTCTGTCTGTGTAGCTCTTTGCGTCTTTCTCTGTCTGTGTGTCTGCCTTTTCCTGTGTCTCTGCATTCCAAACCCAGATGGAGATGGGAGGAGATGACCTGGTTTTACTCCTCCTTCTCTGCAAGATATTAAGTTGTGGTCTCTCCAGTAGCCAAATGGACTTCTATATCCCCTTCCTAACACTCCATCTTTCCCTCAGGCTTTGAGGACATCCCACTACAGGGACTGATGAATATTCCTTGTCTTTGCCAAATGGGGCTGCAGGTGCTGGGTCTGACAGGTATAGAGGGTCCAGGACCAGTCCGTGGGCTATATTACTGTTATTGTTTGTGACATTTAAATGAGAGAAAATTATCCCAATGTGGATCAAGAGCTTCGAGTCAACAGTGCTAGTGGATCTGATCAAGTTCCAGTGAGCAAAATCTGCTCCCCCACCAGCTGCTGGACTTCTTCCCTAGAAGCCCCTATTCGCTAGGGCCTGGAGAAAGGGAGGCAGGACTTTCCTTGCCAGTGGCCTGGATTGGAGATAAAGTGAGTCAACGTTAGGGAGACACCTCTGATCCACAGACAGTTCCCCTGGAACACGGCTGCATGGACTGACTTCCCTCTTCCATTACTGGGAAGGGAACACTGCACTCGTGGCAACTTAATGTGTTCCAATCATTGATGACAAAATTTGCCCTCTCCCCTCACCTATACTCCCACATGCCAGAATACTCTATTCTGTCCTGGGGTTCACGTGTCCCCTGCAGATTCTCCTTATCCTCACCATCCAGTGCCACTCATGCCTCTGTCCAGACCTGGGAAGGCAAGGTGTGGCTGGAGAAGGTCAGAACTACATGTACCTCTCTCAGTTCACTTTCTTTCCCTCAGCGGGGCCTTAGTTATCCTCCTTTCCATGGCTACTCCAAAGCATCTTTTTGGGAACTGGGAACGTGGTTCAGTGGGAGAGCATCTGCCTGACATGTGTGAGGCCCTAGGTTCAATCCCCAGTACCGCAGGGGGAAAAAAATTAAAGCAGAGCCAAAGCATGTTTCTTTGTTACTGTCCCCTTGAGGATAACCTCACACCCTGTGTTGCTGAAGTGCATGTTTTCTTGACAAAACTGAGTGATTCATCCTTCTCTTAAGAATAGACGTACAGCTCAGGTTTTTGAATTTCCAGTGTCCTACTAAAAAGTTTCATCTGCTGTCCCTCTGTTACCTCAAATCTAACAGGAATCAAGGCAGATTCATCTTCCCCCCACCAATCAATTCTACCAACCTTTTTATTTTTATTTATTTTTTCAATAATAGAAATTAAACCCAAGGGTGCTGTACATACCCAGCCCCTTTTCTTTTTCTTTGAGACTGGTCTTGTAAAGTTGACAAGGCAGGCCTTAAACTTACTTCAACCCTTTGGAAGATCATAAGATCAACAACTTTGTGGTTGTTGACACAGCCTTCTTCCTGCCTCTCTGTATGAAGTCAGATCCTGAGTGTGGTTGATTCTCCTTAGCCATAAGTGCTATATCTGCTCATATCCATTTCCTCTACCACTTTCAGAACTCAGCTAAGCGCCTGCTCTTGGTTTGTGCCTGCCCAATGACTTTCCTTTGTTTGTATTCCTTGTCTCTACATTCTTCTCCCTCCTGTCCACCCCACATGTGACTGCTTAGCTGGCCCCCGTGAAATGTTGCTTTCATCACACCACTACCCTTGTAAAAGCTACAGTTAGAATGGAACCTTTGCAGACTGTCAGAGTCTCCTGGGAACTCACTCCACCCAACTTTCTGAGCTCTGATTCTAACTCCCCTGTTTTAGTGGAACTGTTTTCACTGTGTGCTGTGAAACCTCTGTTCTTTTGCCATCACCTTTTCTTCTTCCTCACTCACAGTTCCCGCTTCTTCCAGCTTAAGCCTCAAAATTCCTACTCATGAAGGAAATTTTTCTCTTCATTGTTTACCATGTCATGACATTGTATAAATGCATCAGCCCTGTTGTTTCATATCCTGGTTTGTTTCTTCAAGTGGATCATAAGCAATCCAAGGGCAGGACTTGTCTTCTACTCCCTCCTACATAGTTGAGAACATGGTAAATACTCAATAAATAACTGTTTAGTTCTCTAATCCTCCATTGCACTTGTAGCCAATTCCTACTAGGTTATGATTGTTTTAAAATTATTTCATATATATTAATCTCCTACAAAGAGGTAAAGCTGGGCAAAATGTAAATGTCTGAACCTGTTTTTTCTTTAAAGACAATTTAAAAAATGGTTTACGAGTCTTTATAGGATGGTGAGAGATTTATAGTGAGAAACTCATCTGTTGTGACTCAGCTTTATCATGCAATAGAATGATATACCTAATATAACTAATATCTTACATTTCTTAAAACTCAAGAAGAGACAGAGCAGAACTGTCAAACAAGAGATTACTTGTGACTCCCAGGGAGGTAAAGGAATCTGTGTTTACTTTTGTTGTTGAGTTTTCTTTTATTGACTTTGATTGTCAATAAAAGTACACATCTCCTGACCATCTTTCAGTGGAGTGGACCTGAAGTGGACAATGACAGCAATATCTATCACTTTGTAGAGAGGTTAATAATATGGAACTTACTGGTCAAAAAAAGGCCTGAGATCAAGGAGAACTAGGGAAGATGTAGAGGTTTTGAAGCTAGGCAATCATAGGAACCAAATTCCTCCTGGCCCTGTGATATGAATCTTTACAAAGCTGCCAGGAAAAGGAGTATGCCTTTTTCTCAATAAACAGAAATTCAAATGTATCTGAGTTCTGGTTTTCAACTGCATGGTTCTCATAAACAGTTGCATATGAAATGCTCATAATCTAAGGTTTTGTCAGAAAATCTCCTCCTGAGCTTTAGGAGAGAGGAAGAAAGGCTGGGTGACTTGAAAACTGTCTCCTGCAAACCCAGAGGCACTTCTATTGCAAAGTTTATTCCTCTTTCTCTCTTGCAAAGTGGTACAGCCAGCTTCCAGCAGGTAGAAACCTTTGTATGCTAAAAGTCACACACCAAACTTAATTATAAGGCACATTTCCAAATTTTGTTTTAAAAAAACTGAATTTGGGAAGTACCATACAGCAATTTAAAAAATGTGAGAGAAGAGGCCCAGGATGAGGAAAGAGCATTCCAGTTTCCTAGTGTTTGGCATACAGCTGTGCTCCATTCTGTCACATCATTGTCACTACAAAGAGGTGTCTGTCTGTTCAGGACCCCTAAGCCAACAAAAGTGCAAGCCGCCGCATACAAAGCACTTTCAATGGCTTCATTAGTACACAGGTGACACCTGAAGAGCAGGAAAAAATTGACCAAACTCTTCCCAGAGCCATATATTCCTCTAGAACACCATTGTCAATAATGGAAAACACATATTGTAGGAAGTTTTCAAATTACTAAGATCGTCATACCATTTGCCCAGCAGCACTCTTTGAGCAAGTCTCCTTTAGTGAGGGAATGTGAGTGAGTAATGGAAACTGCCCAAGGAGGCCTCCACGGAGCACCGGCTTCGCAGAACTATAGCGTGATGAACAGACAGTAGTGAAGACAGACTCTAAAACTGCAAGATGGGCTGGTCACAGTGGTGCACACCTGTAATCCCAGAAACTTGAGAGGATGAGGTAGCAGGAACGCAAGACTGAGGCCAGCCTGGGTAACTCAGAGAGACCATGTCTTCAAATAAAAATAAAAAGGGCTGGGGATGTAGCTCAGTGGTAGAGTGCCCCTGGGTTCAATCTCCAGTACCACAAACAAAAACAAAATCCAAACACCCTGTAAGACAGCACAGCCACCTCCTTTACACAAACAAGCAAAAGTACAGAAACAGGAGAAAATAGCTACATGGCAGAATGGAACAGTTATAAAATATGTGCCATCTGACGGGAGATAGGAAGCAGTAAAGAATTTGCTTTGCTCACTGGCAATGCCACTAATATGAAAACAGCACCAAGAATCACAAATGGATAAAAACTCACATGTTACTAAGAGAATGGGGCTTTCATGTTGCTACTTGCTTTCTAAGGCTAAAAGCTTTTAAAGATGAAGAACCTTCCAGATGATTAGTTTAACAGCCTTGTTTTAAAGGTGAGAAAATGGAGGCACAGAAAGGCACAATGACTTTCCTGTAGCTACATAACTGGTAAGTGGTGGAGTCAAAGTTTGAAGCCATATCTATGCCACACTGCCTTTAATGGAGCCAGATAATTCCCCAAAGAGCCAAAGAAAAGGAAAAGAAGTCACCTGACAGGCTAAGTCTCATACCATCATGCTGTCATTAAGATGAGACAAGAAAAAAAAGGACACAGAATAAATAACTGACATGGAAGGTCTGTAGTAAAACTCCATGGGGTGTAGTATTAATCTCCTTTGAGAGTTTTCTGAAAAAACAAAGAGGCTCTTCAAGAATCAGTAGTAGTTGAGAATCTTAAAGTACTCAAAAGTGTTAGAAGCACTGTACTGGATGAGGATGCCTCCTTAGTTCAACTGCAGAAGTCCCTGAAGATTCTAAAGCCAATTTCTACAGCAATCACCACATCTGAATCAGACAGTGCACTTTTGTCAGACATTCCTTAGCAAATGGGCCAGAGCAAATCAACTGTTCTGGAGAATCTAAGAGCAGCCTCTCTTACAAATACAGAGAAAAGCAAAGTGAGAGACTTTATTAAGAATTCAGAAAATTTTAGTCATTAGATAATTTGTTACTTTGTCAGGTATAAGATCCAAGGGTACAGGCTGGAGAGATAGCTCAGTCGGTAGAGTGCCTGCCTTGCAAGCATGAGGCCCTGGGTTCAATCCCCAGCACTGCAAAAAAAAAAAGATCCAAGGGCAGAGTTATAGATTTCCCTGCACCCAGATACCACAGCATTCACTAAGCACCTACAATATGCTAAGCTCTGTTCTTAATATTTTATGTTATCTCATTTAATCCTTATATAAACTCTATGATGACCTGTTTTTAATCTCTACTTAATAAATGAGAAATTGAAACCCAGAGGAGCTATGTCCAAGATTTCACAGTAAGTAGATAGTAGAACCTAGACTACAGAGCAAAGAGTACACTTGGGACCTGATTTTGGAATGATATTTTCAAATACTGTAGACTTAGAAAATAGACAGATATTTAGTCCAGGCAAGTAACCTAAGATCATGCCAAACTAATCCCTCCTATAAGAGAATATCCTGCCATTGTTTCTTGCATGTCTAAGCTTCTTTCATGTTTTACAGTGGGGGCTTTCAGTCGGGACTCATCAATCCTATAGAGCCCTACAGATGCATTTCAGGGGGTCTATAGAAAGCTATATATAAAATGTTATAGGTATTATACATGCATGTCTTTCTGGGTAGATGGTTCATAAGTATTCATAATTCAAAGCTTTTATAAAAAATCAAGAGAACCTCTGATGAAACTGATTTGTTTTGTAACTACTTGAACAATAACAACAAAAAAAAGATCATATAGAAAATAGCACAATGTGGGCTAGAAATACAACTCAGCGGATAAGACTTGCCTATCACGTGCAAAGACATGGGTTCAATCCCCAGCAAATAACAAACAGCAACAAGAAAATAGCAAATTGTGGAGTAGCAGGGAGGCTTATCTCAAGTTCCAGCAAATATTCAGCACTCAGAAGACCCAGGAAATAATAAAGAGAAAGCCGCCCAAGAAGCAGAAACTGCTGCTCGTGATGGCTTTGGCAACAAGACTTATTAGACACAGATTTATACAGCAAAAGTTATATCCCATGCGTTTAGAGATGCGTTTCCTCAGCATCTTTCTCTGAAAATGAGCACTTTTGCTATCCACTTGACACCGTGGAGGACCCTAAGGCCAGAAAACATAACTCTTGTTTTACTATCCTATCCTCAAGTTTTGTCTCCTTCTCATAAGGTGGCGAAAATGAAGACATTAGATTTCTTCGAGGTTGGCAGTCTGTGCCTGCATCTGACACAAGCATTTATAATTCTTACAATAATACAGTTATTAAATTTGTAATTACTGCCTAAATATACTCTACATTTATATTTGCTATACCATTATGGCCCTTTATGATCAATCCAAGTTATACATAATCACTAAACAATTTGAATCTGTAAAAAGTGTAAAAAGTGCTTTAAGAGGCAAGGGAAAGAGCTTTTACATATTTCATGTTGTTTCTTATTTCTCATGTTTCCAAATCCTCCCAAGGTTTGTCCTCTGGGACACGACTGCCTGTGTGAAGATCCCTGGCCCTGGCTCTGTTTTGGTCCCACATTCAACTGGAGGCTCGCCTGCTCCAAGTTCCAGCAGAGGGGGCTGTGCCCACAGCTCAGGGTGGCTGCTCTGGCTGATCTTACCTCCCACTGACAGCTGGACCTTTAGTCCCTGGGGTGTCCTAGGCAGGGATGCTGCCCAGATCTGCATGAACTCAGTGAGGTCTGATCTTTGACTGCCAAGCAGCTGGACACAACCAGTCATCCTGTTCCCAGCACTGTCTCCCTAGCACACGGCTGTCAAGGCTGCTGGTCCAGGGCCCCATAGGAGATTTTACCTTCAGCTGGACCAAGGATGGAACTATGACCTCAAGATCCTGGGATAAGACTAGGGAGCAATGTGAAGAATCACAATTTCAAAGGGCTCAAAGGGAACTATCCAACTCCCTCATTTACAGAAGAGGAAACAAGGGTCAGGGAGGGAGAAGAAATCTCTGGTGCTCTCCTCCATTCACTTCCTGATGCTGCCTTCTCTGGCTTCATCAGCAAGTCACAAATGAAGAGCAGAGCTGGGCAGGTGCTGGCACCTAGGCTCATGGATGGGCTCAGTGCATAAGAGACCCTCATGCTGGGTGGGCAGAGGTTAAGCCTGTTTGCACAGTCTCCTGATACTCCAGGTCTCCCAGTTCCTCTCTGGCTTTATTTTGTTCTCTGAGAGCACTGAATTGTCAGCTCTAATCCTTCTGAAAGCGCAGCGTTTTTCAGGCGCTCTGTGTAAGTGAAACCCTAATCCCAAGGAAAACGGCCACTTAAGCTGCTGGAGCATTAGGCTGCTCTCGGAGCCTCGGCAGGATTTCCTCCCTCCCTGCCTGCCAGCACAGCCGCCACCGGGGAGAAGAGGGGAGGATTCCAAGCTGAAGGCACGCAAAGCCCTCTCAGAAGTGACAATAGTGGCAGAGCTGCCTTCCAAAGCTCAGGGTTAAAAAAGCACTGGCTCGTTTGTCCTGAGGCTATAGCTAAGAGCGGGGGGGGGGGGGGGGGGGGGGGGGGGGGGGGGAAGGAGGGATTCTGAGCACCCTGGGGAAGGAGGAGGAGGGGCCTTCCTGTCACCCTGGGGGTGGCTGGCTTTCTGGGGCTCTTGCCTAGGTGGCTTTGACATTTCTTTGACCAAGACATTTCTGAGTCCTTGGTCCCAGTTTGTACCTGTAACATTCATTCTGACATCACTATTGAGAATTTCTGGTTATTTAGAAAAGACTGGGTTGGTGGTGGCTTTTACTTTCCTTTTCTTCTTAGAAAATGCCAAATAATGGAGTAAACAGTCTTGGTACTGGAGGAACCCTGCTTTGGGGAACTCCTCTTTGAGACACCCTAAGCATCTCTCAGCAGCTGAGAAGTTCCTTCTCACCTAGCTAATCATGAAAGCAGTGTCCAGTGTGCTCAAATACAACACTTTGTTAGCCTGGTTAGCTACTATAGACACTTATGAAGATTATTATTTTTTTTTTTGAAAAAAATTTTTGTGGTGCTGGGCATTGTTGAATGAAAATACTTTGATTCCAAATTCAGACTGGCCTTTCTCCCTGACCTCTAAATGAATTAAGACTGCACTGTGAACGAAAAAGCACTCCATTTTGGTGTGCTCTGCCTGTAGGGTCTTATGGATAGTGGGGGAAGAGTTGAAGGGAGGAAGGGTATGGGCCAAATTTGGGCTCAGGTTAGAATTGCATCTTTACTATGAGGCCCCCAAACCCTTGTAACTTTCCTCCTCTGGGTAACCCCACTCAGCCTGCATGCTGCCCTACCCTGGGAAGGGCAGTTGGTCATTGCTGAGATGGCTGGTAGACAGACAGGGACATGGGGTAAGCTGGGGACTGGAGGTAGGGATGGGACAGCTTATTCTGCTCAAAGTTGACTGCCATTCATAGCTGTAGTGTGAGTTGGTGCCTCTTCTTTTCCCATAGAGGTGGATTTGATAAAGAAAGAGGGAAAAGGACCTGATCCATCGACTCCCTCGGCTGCAGGCCCAGGGCACCCGCATTATCTGTCAATGTCTCATTGCTATGGAAATGCCCCCATAATTAAATCAGAGTGAGGTCTGGGGGCTGCAGGTCCTTGGGGATGTGGCTGGAGGCCTCAGGGATGTCTGGAGGAAGACAGCCTCTTCTCTTTGGGTATTCTGAGCCTAAATAAAGGGTACTGGGCCCGCGGGTGCAGAGGAGAAACCCTCTAGCTTGGTTTGGCCTCTGCAGTAAGGGCTCTCTGACTTGCTACATGTCCCAAGTTGCCCTCACCCTCTCCTTTCAAGGTTGGAGAGGAACTCTGATGTCTGTGCCCTAAATTCCTCCTGCTAATAAGGGGCTTTGAGCCGACAGACAAGACTAGGAGACTCCCAGCCTCCTTCAGAAACACTTCTTGGCCTTTATTGCCTTTTCCTCCCCTGAGGGGCTGGCCAAGGGCTAAGTGTTTTATGGAGGGAAATGCAGTTGCATTGGAAAGGGGTTGTTAACTACAGGAAAGAGGCGGTTCCTAGAGGTCCTCAGGACTCCCCGAGCAGGAGGAGGAGGTTTTCCAGGGTCTGCACCTCTATCTACTAAAAGGCCACTTTGCTGCTCATTGCAGATGGGGGCAAGGAGTCTGAGCTGGAGCTGCTAAGAGTTGCCACCCTTTCTCTGAAGCTGAGCCCACATCCTTTTCTCTGGCCTCCAGGATACTGGGGGCCAACACTGATGCTCAACTTTGAACTTTGGCTCCCTGGCCTCCCCACCTCTGCTTAAACTTGCTGGTTCCAGGAGACCAGCACCTCTGCTCCTTCTCCCTGTCTTGGGCATTTCTTTCCTGGGTAACACCCACAGTTCCCCTTGGACCTTAGAGCTTCCTTCAAAGTTGCAATCTCTAGGCATTAAGAGAAATTTCTCCCTAACTCTAGAACAAAACCACCTTCCCCCTGCCATGGCAGGGGTGTAAACTGCCCCCTCCACCACACACACTAGGGAAGAAAACACTGTTCTTGTCCCCAACTCTTCAATGTTCAGACATTTTCCCAAAGAAAAGGTAAGATTCTCTGCTGAGGACTAGCAGTCTGGGAACTTGGATAAGCCAGAAAATAGGCTCTACTTTCAGAGTTGCCTGAGGCTTGACTCTTAGGTGCCTTCAAGATCCCAAAACAATGAGCTATAGGTGTGGCCTTCATTCTTTGTCCTTTTTGATCTCTATTATCACAATTTGTTGGGCAGTGGTGAGGAAGGGGCCCTGGATCTGTGATAAAGACAAAACTTATACCTCTATTTGATCCCTTCTAGAATATTAAACATGCTTAGTTTATAGTTGCTTTTGGATGATTCTATGATCAGTTCTTGGGGGTGTTACTTCTCCTATGTATTGCTTTGGCCAACTCTCATTTATGATAGTTGGTATCCACATGAGATGTGTAATTTTTTATAGTGAGCTCATCTTTAATGGTGAATTTTTTCCCCCGGT
This sequence comes from Sciurus carolinensis, assembly GCF_902686445.1. NCBI lineage: Eukaryota > Metazoa > Chordata > Mammalia > Rodentia > Sciuridae > Sciurus > Sciurus carolinensis. The sequence continues at coordinate 149,534,327 of NC_062217.1, read as the reverse complement.
GGAAGTTCCTTGTGCCTGGATTGTAGAAGATCTCTGCAAAGAAGGTTTGCCAGTATTCCTGCTGAGGTTTCTGAGTGGGTTACTATTCTGGAAAATTTTTGAAACAAGTTCTTGGCTTGGGGTTCCTGCAACACTTTCATGGCATAAATGTGGATTCTGATGCAGGCTCAGGCTTGGGATCTTTATTTCTCCTGGTGACACCTCCCACCCCCCACCTTGTCTCTCTGGGCCATTGGTCTGAACTTTCCTAGACAGAATTGTTTCTCTTCTGTCTCTGTCTTTACACAGGGTAACACTCAGTTCTAGCTTCCTGTTTCTCTTGAGCCCAAGGTCATGTTTCCCATCCAGTGGGTTACAAACCCAACCTCCCCTAATTAGGGTCTCCCTCCAGTAGGATACCAAGCAGTCTTTCACATACTGCTCTGGCTTTGACTTCCTCTATTTCTGGCACCAGAAAGTGAGGTTTGGCTGTGTATTAACATTTTTTTGTGTTATTTTTTTCACCCAGCCATGTTATGCCAAGGTTAGCTTGCCTTATTTCTTTCTGTACATTCACCCCATTCTTCCATTACCTTTTTTTTTTTTTTTTTTTTGTAGTGCTGGGGATTGAACCCAGGGCCTTGTGCTTACAAGGCAAGCACTCTACCAACTGAGCTATATCCCCAGCCCATTCCATTACCTTTGTACCACTAAAATGAGGGTGGTGAGACCTACACTTATAGGAGGCTCTCCTAGTGCTTGGCAGCAATGCCCACTACAGGCCAGTGAAGCCCACTCTGTGCAGCAGCTCGGGACAGGTCGTTCCTCAGCTTCAAGAATGAGCATGGAGCTGCGCAATCACTGACTTGCTTTAGCACCATCTTGGCCCATTTGGGCTCCAAGGTAAGATGCCTGCACTTTCCTCCCAGCTGGACTTTGCCCAAGCCAGGGGACTCTCTATATACTTCAAAGCATCTCCAATAACTTTGGGAATTCATCTTCTTTCAGATAAACATTGCTGCCAGGGTCTTTGTGGGCTCCTCTATCACTGCAGACCTGGACAGGCCTAGGGAGGGTGAGGGTGAGGTGATTTGGAAGCCTTGGGGAAAAAGGGCTGTCATTTTTACTAGTGATGGGAGACTTTAAGTTGTAGTCACAGTTCTCTTTGTAGAGGTTCTGATCCAGAGGGTCCTGGGACTGCTGAGGGGTTAGTGGCAGTTTCCTGCAGGGTCCTCGGCAGGGGTAGGAAGGTGGTGGAAGGCAGCAGCAGGCTGCTGACCGCTGACCTGAGGAAACCTGGGCCAGAGTGCCCCGGCCCATTCTCTCATCTAGCACGTCTCTTCTTCCTTATCACTTAGGAGAGACTCGGCTCGGTTCCAGACCAGCAGCCTAGAGCAGTGGGCTGGAGAGAAGAGATGCCGCCGAGCTAGAGCAGCCCAGCGGCGGAAGGGAGAGTAGGTGATAAATTTAAATAACCAGCTTGACTTGGCAGCTTGCTGAGTTGTGATGCAGTGAAATTAAAATCTCGGCAGAACTTGCAAACACCACTCCGAAAAATCAGTCTCTCGCCTTGGTTCCATGATGGAAGAGGGGGTGGGGGAGGCTATCGGGCTGAGCCCTAGCCTCTGGCAGCCACCCTTGCTTGCAATGTGATTAGCTCTGTCCTGGCCCACTGGGCCCCACTCTCCCCTCCATACAATAGTGCAGGCTCCTCTCTCCTCTCAGTCCTGACCTTGTGGAACAGCTGCATCAAGTGGCTGGTGAAGTTTGAAATCAGCCTCCAGTGCCAGGAGGCAGCAGGAATATCAATAAGGTCTGGCTTTTCAGGTTAGGCCAGGGCCTTCCTGGGCCATTTCCCTCAGGACCCATCCCCAGGGGTTTGTAGCCTCTGCTGCCTGTCCTTGGGAAGAAAGATGAGCTGGGTGCTGTGACATGGGGATTAAGAGGGCTCCTTGAATACTTTGGCACATCCAAGCCAGGCTGTGGGCACAGGATGATCTCGCTGCTCCCTTACCTTAGCACCCACCTGCCTACAATCACCTGCCTACCAGAAAGGGCCTCCCTTTCCCTTCCACCACTGAAGTCCTTAATGTTCTCCAATGAAATAAGTTTTTAAAGAATCTTTGAAGGGAAATTCTACAAATATACCAAGAACCTCTCCCACACCCAAGCTCTTTTTGGAGCCTAGTTCTCACAGATGCCAACATCTTTCTAGAAGAACTCACCTAAAGTCCACCTCCCCTGGGTGTCCTAGCATTATTGCTCATTGCTACCCACAGAGTCCTGCCCCAAAGCCAACACACTGGACCACTCCGAGAAGGCCCACCAAGACTCTGGACAATTCCAGTTTCTCACCTTGACAGTACCTCCAGCAAATTCTGTTTGTCCCCATAATAAACACATCATGAATCATTCATCTTTAATAGATTATGCAAATTAGGAGGACATAAAATCAACAAAGATCAATAGCTGCAGCCGTTTAATTGCCAGCGAAAACATTTTAAGAATGAGCATAATCTGCGTCCTTTTCTCGGGTAATGGCACTATTAATCCAAACATTGGATCTTGGCCTAAGTGTGAAAAAAATCATTCCCTGCCCCCAACCCCACCTCCCCTCCCCCACCCCTCCACACACTTTTCTCTTTTTGGTAATTTCCAGTTTCTGAGCGAGTTTCCCCGTCATTACCACTGGTGAACAGCTCCGAATGTTAATGGTTCTGCTTTTGTTACTCTTCGCTTGATTGAAATGTCGCATACAGATTGAGATGTTAGTGCTAACTTGCCACCTGGGAATGTCAAGCTGGGTCTGAAATGAACTTTTCTCACACTTGGATCCAGATGGATCAGCCGGAGATGTTCCCAGGCTGAGCTGGGACCGTTCCAGGGCCATGGGGGGGAGGCGAGTGGGGGCTGCTCAAGGTGGAGGCACTTTTCTGCACCAGTCCCAGTGTCCCCTGCGGCAGGAGCCCTTTCCCTGAAGATCCACATCTCCACCCTCCCAGAAAGTCCCTGCCTTTTGGACTGTGTCCTCGAGCATAAGAAAGTATGCTGGTATTAGAGAAAAGTCTCTTGCACACTCTTTCACCAGTTGCCTGGGGTGGGACACCTTTGGGAAGTGACCACTGACCAAAAAGGTGGCCTGACTTGCATCGGAGAGCCTGTTCTCCTGGGACAGAGAACTCCCAACTTGGGCTACAGAGGGTTCATGCTGAAGACCAGTTAATCTAGGCTGTGTCCTGACTCAGCTGACACAGCTAAGGTCACCAATCCCAAAAGTCACCTCTGAGCACTTCCTGAACTCAGTCACTGAGTTCATAGCCAAAGAGTGCAACTCCATGTAGATTGGACACAGGCGTACTAGGACACCCTTTCAGTAAGGCCTGGGGAAGCTAACAACAGAAGGTTGGGTGGCTGCTCCAAACTCATGTCAGCATAAGCCAAGCTCACATCAGCTCTAAGTCACAACCATGGCCCTATCCTAGAGAAGGGCCATGCCTGCTCCCTGTCTTTGCTATTGGCTGCCATGCTGGCTGCCTGTAGCCCTGCTGCCAGGTCCCTAGGCCACCTCCGCTCACTCGGCAGGTAATGCCTCAGTGTCTCCCAATCCCCACTGAGACCCTTCTCAATCATCCTGTCTCCCAAGGAACAAACGGCACATTGGCTTTAGTGTCTCCAGAATAATTAGGTGAATTTTAATAACACCTCAATGTGTGTCTCTCCCACTTGGGCACTCTCCTGGCCTGGAAACCCTTCTGCAGTGCTAGGATCCTTCTGCAGCCTACAGCTCTGCAGTCTGGAACATCATATACTGGCCCTCCCCTTCCTGGCCACTCCAGCTGCCTCTGTGGGTCCTGATTCATGGGGGCTCCTGGCCAGAGTGCCCTTCCGCCTGCATTTGACCCTACCTGGCCTTGGTCTCAGTGACTTCTCCAGAAAGCTTGAGAAAGGTTTTGGTAATTATGCTTCTGTGTAGCTCAAGCCCAAAACCACAGCCACCCGTGCTGCCTGGAAGGTGAGGAAAGTGGATCCCCTAGGATCCTTGAGGACAGAGGAGTCTGGAGACTGGATACTGGGCACCCATGATATCCATTCTCAACAGCCTGACCTATCTGCTCTCTGCATTCTTCTGCACAATCCTAAAAGAGGCTCAGAAGTCTGGGCACCTTGTGGGAGGCAAGAAAAAAGACAGGGGTGGGTGGGCAGGAGAACAGGCAGAGAGAACTGGAAGCAATCCCCTAGTTTCCACCTGTCCAGGCTGAAGCCCAGACCCCTTGACTACAATGTTTTCTCCCCACATCTGCACACATCCATTTAGGAAGCACCCTGGTTTTTGAAGGCTTTCTCTCCAGATGCCATGGCAGGGGGCCCACTTATCACACTGGGCCCCAGATGGCATGGGCTGAGTAACCCCCACTGAAAACAGTGCTCCCACCCTCCCGGAAGCCCCCTTACCAGTCACCACAGGGTATGTCTGTGTGCCTGACACGTTGCTGCCCAGCTCGGGGTTGGTGGATGCAGATAGACTTGACTTGACTTCATCAAGCCCAGGGGTCAGGGCTGGGAGGGAGTACTCGTTCCCCTGGGAGGAGAGAGAAAAGCGACAGCTCTCTATTGATGCGCATGCACAGAGAAAGGGCTCGGTGTGCAGATGGGAAGGAGGAACGGGGATCCCTCCCAGATGGGGTAGAAGGAGGTGGCCGGGAGGGAGAGGGGGGATTGGGAGGGGCAGGCACTACAGTGATGGGGAATTCTGTGTGGGTGGGGTAGACTTGACATGGTGAGCTGGAGGTGCCCCCTACCCATTGTGGGTGGTTTTCCCTGTGCCCTTTAGTCTTCTGTAGCATCTCCTGCCTAAGAAGCTCCAAGGGGAGTAAAGCAGTGGAGAATCTCCTTGCTGAGAGGCATGGGGTGTTCAGATCCTCCTGCAGTGGGGACCCTTGGGGAGGAGGGGCAAACCATGACATGAGGGCAGAGGCAGTAGTTGGGGGAAGGGCCTAGTGGGGCCTCTAGCTTGGCACTGCTGGGCTGGCTGATCGGGTATGGGCGCCCCTTTTTTAAAAACAAACAAAGGCAGCCCCACGGGCCCCTTGCTCTCTGCCTGTGCACTGGGGTATGAAATTGGGGAGGGGGAGAGTCCACATGGCTAACAGAAGGGTGGGAGGGGGCCAGTCATTGACTCTGAAAGGGTGTCCTGCCCGAAACACTTGGGTAATTGCCTTTTTATTGCAGCCACCGCCAAGCCAGACCCCGGAGCTGGGCAGACCAGGAGCCTGCACAAAGCAGGAAAAGTTGCTCTGATTAATATTACGTTAAATTAAAACTGATTTTCTGCTCTTTCGGGTCTGTTTTTTTCTCTTCCGCTTCCTGGCCCCCCCAGAGGACCCCCTCCCCTCCCTGGCTGGACGGGATTGCCTCGTCATTTCCAATTCCTTCTCGTATTGATCTTCCTGTAGAAATCAGTTTTGTAATTAGCTGCAAATTAGGCCTTCTACTGGGGGTGAAGCTGCCCCCTGATTTATCACCAGAGTAATTCGCTGTGATCGGAGAGAAATTAAAATGAACTCAATTAGGCTTCGGATTTGCTTTATGGGCCCTGCTCCGAGTTTCAGGGGGAAAAATGACTGTGCTGGTGTTTAATAGTCTAATGAAAGTAAATAAAGGTTATTCATTGTAATACAGCCGGGGACTCGGGGAGGGTGCACCGAACCGCCCGCCTCGGCCGGCTCCTCCTTTGTTGGTTTATGGCTCAGGGCACCTTAAAAAGACTTTTGATTTTTGTTTTATGAAGACAAACAGCTTATGGGATAAAAGGACGGGCGGGGAGAAAGGCAAGTGGCTAGAGTTGTTGGGGTCTTAGAGTGGAACTGTGCTGTGTGGAGCTGTGAGTTCTTGTTGATGTACACGTGTGCTGGTGTACATGAGCCTGTGTGTGCATGCATGTGTACAAGCACGGCAGGCTGTACTGCGTTCCGGGTGTGAGTCTGGTCTGGGCCATGTGTGGGAGGGATGGTTGAGTGCCTTGTGTGGGGGTATTTGCACTAGGGGATACACTGGTATGTGGGCACAGCCGTGTGCTGAAGGTGTGCTGTGCTGGTGATCTGCGGAGAGGGCACACCTACTGGCTCCATGAGGCTGCTGGGGTTATGGATGAGGACTGTGGGCTGTGGGGGAAAGGGAGCAGGTGGATGGTGGTGGTGGGTAAGCAACTGTAAACATGAGGAGTTAGAAATGTGTTTCTGCCTGGTGTGTTTGTGCTGCATCCCACACTGGGTTTTGGTCTGCTGTCTGTAGGAAGTGTCAGGTGTCAGGGCAGGCTGTCTGCCTGCCAGCGATCACACTGGATGGCTGGAAGCAGGAGCCAGGCACAGGTGGGCTTTCCTCTTGACACTGGGAAAGAGGAGCTCCACAGTTTTGCACAGACTTTCTGTAGGACCCTGGAGGGAATGGGCAAAGGACATGGCAAGAGGGCATTCCTGAGTACCTGAAGCCAGGACCACAGAATGGTAGCACTGGAAGGGACCTGACAGACCACACACTGAAGCCCTTTATTCTATACAGATGGGGAAACTGAGGCTCCAAAAAGGGAGAAGATTTTCTGGGTAACCTGGCACCCAGAACTTATCATTTCTAGTTACTGTATAACACAATGGTTTTTCTTAACTATATCCTGGTGACCTTGTATGAGCATGTTCATGCAGCACACACACGGTGCCTCGCGTGAACACACGCAGGTGTTTGTTGTGTGAGTTCCTGGGAGGCCTTGTTCTGCCCAGTTCCTTTTCACTTCTGTAGGCAGGAAGCTCCTTCCTCACCTGTTCTGATTTGATGTGCTCTGATGCCTGGAAGACGTCAGGGTAGGAAGGACGCTCGAAGACTCGATCCAAAGCTTCCAGCTGCTGCTGGGTGAAGGTGTCAGCTCGCAAGTGCTTCCGCAAACTGTCCACACCGCTCTGGGAGTCTCCATTGGGGACTGAGCCCTCAGACACATCTGGGAAACACAGGGACACTCAGGGCGTTAGCATCAGGCCAGCAGAAGCCCAGGAACAGGGGACAAAATGGGTGGGTACCTGACTATGACCTCAGGGCTCTGCACTCCTGCCAGAATCCCTTACTTCCAACTCAGACTGAAGGGGCTGCTCAGAGATCTGACTGAGGAAGAAGCCAGAACCCTGAAAAAGCTGGGAAGAGAAAGGGAGGCAGGAAGGACTGGGTAGGGGTGGAGCCAGAGGGGGCCGTCTTCCAAGGGCATGCTTTCCTGGGGTCCCCTCTGTTCCCTAGCCAGGCGGAACCTAGGGGAGGAGCTGGCTCTCAGACCGGCGTTACGGAGCCTGTGGAGAATTGAACTCGGCTCCGAGATGAATTTCAGTTCCACTGATTCCAAGGGTTGAAAATCATCAAATCTCTCAGACTGAGTGTAACGTGAAGACTTGGGTGAAGTAATTAACTGCCCCCCTGAGTGGGTAGGGGCTCTGAGAGCAAAGCTAAGGCGCTTGGCTCAGATTGGGTTGGGCAGGGCTGGAGACTGAGCAGGAGGAAAGAGGAGTCACGTGGGCTTCAGAGCACCCACGTGGGTAGACCACGGAGGGCCTGTGCCTGCTGCTGTGTCCTGGCCACTTCTCCCCTGGAGAACTCTGGTTCTGGCCTCCATGGGGAGTCAGCTCCTGGGTCACCTGATACTTGCAAGGGAGCTGAGATTCGTTTCATGAAAAGAGGGCTGGTGGTGCCCCACTAGTGTCTGCTCCCTTGGGCTGCAGGTCAGTCCTGTCCCTGTGTCAGGATCTACCTGGCATTATCACCACTCTGTTATCCCTGCCTCTTCCGTCCCTTCCTTCCAGCTTCAGGTCCCTTGGAACTTTCAGAGTGTATGTGGACCAAGTGCCTCTCCCTGAACCCTGACCCAGCAACTCTTCTGGCCTCTAGCCCTAGCCCCAGCTGGGTCATTCCTTGGCTTCTTCGGCCCAAGACCAGCTGGGAATCCTTGGGCCTGGGGCCAGCCATGCTGTAGCCCCCAGGATATTCCTCTGGGACTGTTATATATATCAGTTTATAGGTGATTATATGATATGATATAATCAATATTGCATTATATACAGTAACACCGTACAGTATCATTTGGGAGACCATAGAAAATATTACATATTGATTAACCTCAACCTGCAGCCATCCTCACTCACTGGCCTTCCAGATGGAGTATGGGGCTCTGCTTTCCTAAAGGGACCTCCTGTCTTCCCTCCACACTCTATTCTGTAGAAAATGGGAAAGCAAAGAAAGTGTGTGCAAGGGGGATGATGGAGAGAGAGAGAGAAATGACAGAGCAAGACCAAGATCAAGTCTGAGGCAGGCAGAGGCAGCTTTGATGGTATTCCTGTATTCCCTGTGGATACAAAATCTGGTAGTTGTGTTTCTTGTGTGTAGTTCTGGAATAGTTTTCAGGCTTCGAGGGTGTAGGCATCTCTGTATATGAGTTGGGTGTGGAATATTTATTTTTCGCTCTTGAGTGAGTATTCTCTGTGTGTGTGCACTCGTATATAAAAAACATCAGGATAAATAAGGGAATCTGTGTGTTTAAGTGACAGAATAAGAAGCCTTTTGAAAGGATGCGTGTGATCGCACGGGTGTGGGATCCCATGTTGCCCCTTTCTCCTGTGACTGCTTCTTTCTCCAGGATGAGCATCACCCCAGTTCGACTCCCAGCAGTTATTTGCATGTTCCATTGTGTCTAATTCTCCTGGAGCCCTCCTATCTTTTGGGGAAGCCCTGCTGTCAAGGCCAAGGGAGGCATTGAGGGTCTTTGTGTCTGGTGAGTACAGTGTCACCAAATGCGTCCTGGGGAGTAGAATGTGCATTTGTCTGTGAGCCTGTGCTTATGCATTGTGTGTGTGGGCGTTTATGTGTACATGTACTCAATTCCTGCCTCTGTGAGGTTTGTGTACATGTCTGAGTGTAGCTTGTCTCACCCCGTGCCTGTGTGTGTGAGTGTGTGTGTGTGTGTGTGTGTGTGTAAAGGGCTGAACTGAAGCTTTGTCCTCAGGTCACTGGCTGGAGGAGTCTCTTTGCCTTCATTTATTCAGGGGCCCTTCAGATCTTGACAAATCTGTCACTCTAAATTTGCGAGAGATTATGGTGCTCTCTCCCCAGCCCGCAGAGAGGTGATATATGATATCTGCTGCCCCTATTGATTGCCTGATCTGGTGGCAGAGGCCGGCGAAATGAACTTGAAATGAACATCATGCCTCAACTCATTGTGCGTATAATACACTACTTAATCCCACATTTTTCAGCCGCTATGGAATTCAATTGATCAATCATGTTCCACTGATAGTACTGTTTTAGGGGTTATTGCTGCTCCCTCCACTCACTGACCTTTTTATTTATTTATTTTTTTGTGCACTCAGGCCCTGGTGGTAAGACAGGTTACAGAGGCGGCAGTGCAGAGAAGGGGAGGGTGGAGGGGAAGGCAAAGGAAGAGGTGGCCCTGGGAGGCGGAGGCAGGAAGAAGACGAGAAAGAAGGTGGGGGACGGTGGGCAGCAAGAAGGTACCAGAGGAGCACGACAACAAAGTGGCTGATGAAAGCCTGCAGAGAATCCCCCCAGAGGCTGGAGGAGGCCTAGAAACTTCCAAGGGGACGGCACAGTCATGGTGAACCGGGAAAGAGCACAAAGAAAGTTGTGGGGGGACAGGGAGGTGAGCCACAGGGCAAGGAGAGGGCAGTGGCACTCCTGGTGGGGGCCAGGGATGCAGACCCCACTCAGCCACAGGTCCCACAGGCTGTCAGGGGCTCCCTCCAGAGGAGCGGGTGGTGCCCTGCCCTCAGCTAGGGAAGGGAGGGAGGGAGGAACGAAGGTGAAGGGAGAGTGCAGGAAGGGCAGGCGGAAGGGAGGGAAGGGCCCTGGGTCAGAGGGGCAAGAAGCTGATGCTCCAGGAAGGAGAAGGCCCAAAACAGAGAAAGAGCAGGAGGAGGGAGAGGAGAAGAAAGAAGCCTTCCACACCAGACGCTCAGGAGGCACTGGTTGGGTGAGGACACTTGGCACAGGAACGACACCAGCTGGCCCTGCTTGTGCTGACGCCTGGTGCTCAGCTACCAAGGGCAGCCCGGGGCCTGGACAGGGTGGGCTGGGAGGTACAGGTTGGAAGAGGAAAAGGAGAAGACAGTAGCAGGGGAGGATCAGGAAAGAAAGAAAACAAGGAAGAAACAAACAGAAAAGGAAAATAAAAGGAAGCAGTTGGCAGTGCTGACCACCTGGCAGGGCTTCCCAGGATGATGGGGAAAGAGCTCAGGGTGGCACTTTCAGAGGGACAGTAGGGAGAGGAAGAGCCTGCGACTAGGCCCAGATGTTGAGGGGCTCTCTGGCAGGGATAAACTAAAGGTGAAGGCAGAAGAGGGTCCTGATCTGGGTTTCAGAGTGAGCAGGGAATGAACGGTGGGAGCAGCGGATAGCATCCATCCCAAAGAAGATTCCCACCTGACAGCCCCCTGTTGCCAAGGAACCAGGTTGTGAGATGCTCGTGGCAGGGATCATCACTAATGCATTTCTATAGCTCCAGTGCCAGATGGCACATAGTAGGTCTTCAACAAATGACTGAACGAATGCATGAGACTTTCCTGGGTGGCCTTCATAACCAGACCCCTGGAAGACGGTTTTGGGACTCACCTCCTGACTTCTGGCACCTAGGACACTTGGTTATTTGTCAGGCAAGTCCCATGTGGCCCTGGCTTTCAGGGGACACAGAAGATCCTGCATCAGGTCCCTGGGTAGACTCATGCCTCTTTTGCACTCATACCACTGTCTGTTAGCCTCAAACAGCATCAATTCAGGTCCCCTGGAGGCCCTGCTCACCCTCAACACCACTGTCTGACCCACCCATGGTGCCTCCAGTCAATGGACAAAGAACACTATGTCCTCAGTTAGGAGCAGAACTAGCATTGGAGCATCAGAGCTGACACCAAAGCGGACGGCAGAGGCTGCTTAAGCATAGGGCCTTGAGTAATCCTCTATATTTGGACTCCCTACACCACGAGGGCTAGAGTATGGTGGCCATATGTTCCTCTCTAGAACAATTCTGATTTCTGATACTGTTTCCTACTCTTAGGCCATATTTTTAAGTTAAGGTTGGAAAATGTGGTTGCTATAGGTTTAGAACACAGAGTTAAGAAGGGTCCACAAGCTAGACTGTCTCCAGCTGTGGAGGACTCAGCTCTGCTCTCCTTCTGTCTCCTGTCTATTTATACTAGCAGCACACAAGTATCAAGAGCTTCTTAGATGCCATGACCAGACTTCAGAGCTCATTTAATCCTTTCAACAACCCTATGACATAAGTACTGTGATACCCATTTTAAAGATAAGGAAACCGAGGCACAGAGAGGTTGACTAGCTTATCAAAGGAGCTAGTAAATGATAGCTAGGATTTGAATTCAAATCTGTTTGACTCCAGTGCCTGTCATCTAAATTACTATGCTCTGCTGCTGGGTGACAAACCCAAGGCCCCAGCTGAGGCCACCAGCCCTATCTGGGGCATAGTCTTCCTCATGGCATCCCCAGTTCTCTGCCTGGCAACCTCCCTCTCCTGAGGCTAAAAACTGAGGCATGTGTGCTAGCTGAGTACAGACTGTCCAGATGATTAGGGGACATCTGGTGCAAATCCTTCATGTTATAGAAAGGAAAACTAGCTGGGTGAGTGGAGGGGTGGGTGAGTGGAGGGGTGGGTGGGCCACTTATCCAAGGTCACACAGCTGGGTAGCAGGACTCTCAGGACTGGAGCCCTTTCTAGGTGCTCAGTCTACAACAGTGTGAGCCCACTCAAGGAGGGTGAGTTACCACGAGTCCTTTTTGGAACACTGACAGGATATAATTAAACTAAATTAATTAAATTAAACAAACTGCTGAGTTAAAACTTTGACATGTATTATTCTTTCAAGGGACACAAGGCTCCCATTTTCTTCTCTGACCACTTCATATTCACTTTGTGCTTAATGCAGTCTTCGTAGACCTTATCTTATTTGGTCCCAACCAGTCTTCAAGATAAGTAGGAGTCAAAATCCCTTTTACGTTGGTGAGGAGGTTAAGGCTCAGAGCAACTGAAGTGCAGGTTAGGTGAGGTAGGTGTCTGACTCAAGGGCAGAGCCACCAGGAAGCCTGGCACAGGACAGGTGCTCTGTAAACAGCTGTGGGCTGAACCAATGGACAGCAGCACTGCCACCCAGCCAACATCCAGAACTGGGGTTCCCAGCAGTGAGGCCCCAGGCTTCATGCAAACAAAAACAACATAAAACCAAAGGTTATCTTGACGGAAATAACTACTACCAACATGGGACTGTGGTTACTTCCCGATCATAAGCAATTTTTATTCTCATCTTGTCTAAGTTTTCTGTATTATCCAGACTTTGTTCAATAAGCATGTACTACTTCTAGAATCATTATTAAAAATGTCTTGGGGCTGGGGGTGTAGGTCAGGGATAGAGTATGTGCTTAGCATACTGAAAGCCTTGGGTTTAATTCCCAGAACCAGGAAAAGAAAACGTCTTTTAAGGTTGACAAAAAGATCTGATCTCCTCGGTTACCCCCATCTGTTCCTGGAATGCCCTGGAGCAGAGCCCTTTCACACCTCTCACTCCAGGCCAGAGCCCCTGTGCTGGCCAGTCATAAAGAGGGCTGTCCAGAGGTGTCTCAGCAGCTCAGGGGACAGGACAGTTACTCAATACCATGTTTTGGTCTAGAGTTAAGGACAAGAGACAGAAGCATTCTTTCTCATTTACATTCTCTGTGGATTTCCAAAGTGATCACTGCAAAGGTCAAGAGATAGATGGGGTTGGGCATGGTAGTGTACACCTATAATCCCAATGATTTGGGAGGCTGAGGTAGGAGGATCACAAGTTTGAGGCCAGACTTAGCAATTTAGTGAGATCCTATGTCAAAATAAAAAGAAAAAAGGGGCTGAGAATATAATACAGTGGTAGAGCTCCCAGGTTCAATCCCCAGTACAGAGAAAGAGAGAGAGAGAGAGAGAGAGAGAGAGAGAGGTATAGATGGGGGTCAAGCATTGGTCAAAAAATAGGTGGGGGTAGTGGGGACACACAGAATGAAATGATGCTATTTCCTTGGTCAGAAAGCTCGAGGGTTCCTCAATGTTTAAAAAATCAGGATGAGATGAGCAGGGGCTGCCCACTGAATCCCATGAAGCACGATTAGGCATTTGAGAAGAACTTTTAAAAAGTAGACCAAAAAATCATACTAACTCCAGTTTTCCAAGCCCAAATACAAGTATCTACTAGTCTATGGGGAAACTGACACTATTTGGGCTTTTTATATTCATTAAGTCTGTTCAAGTTTATGAGGTACTTGTTATTTTTTAAAAACATTTTTTCAGGCAAAGCAACAACCTCAGAGAGGCAAAATTATGTGCCCAGCATGATACAGTTAGTACAGAATCTAAATGCAAGGATGTCTGACTCCACAGCCCTCACTCCTTGTCAAATTTGCTTCCTCCCATCGTCTTCGCCATCGCAGCCACCATTTATTGCACACTTCCTGTTTCCAGGCAGGCTCGAGGTACTTCACACACACTACCTTTAGAACTCGCAGAACACTTGCAAAAGAGATGCCATTAGCTTAATTTTACAAACGAGGAAACACAGGGAGGGTTCAACATATGCACAAGATCACACAGCTGACAAGACGCAATCTTGGTGAAAGTAAATCTTCATCCAGAGACAGGAAATGACCTCAAAAAGTGGCATGGGAAGAAGAGAAAAAAATCACTGAGGAAGTGGGAGCAGTGGGTGGGGGTGGAGGCTCTGACCATTCCGAGCAGTGGCCTCTCCACCTAAGCGCCTCTACACACTACCTTCCCCCTCGGAGGGGTTCACCCCAGGGCTGCCCCCCAGTCTCCCCAGCTGCCAGTTGTTGCAGTTTCAAACTCAATTGTTCTCCCCGGTACTGAGGCAAATGGAGTCATTAATTACCTTCTATCGGCTGGGCTGAGTTCAGAATGCGATCAATATCCCCGCTTGTCATTCAGGGCAGCCCGCCTGTGCAGCCCCAGCCCCACCCCCACAGCGGCAGCTCGCAGGCAGGACCTGGAGGTCTGGGTTGCCACGCCGGGGCCTCCCATCTGATTGGGAACAGGGCGTGAGGTTTAGGACATGAGGAATGGGGCTACTCCCCAGAGCTGGGGTGCCTTCCAGATGAGGATTGATGGAATGGGAGGGGAAGGGGCAGAAGACAGAATGGAGGAGGGAAAAAAAACAAAAAGGAAGGAGCATGAGGGAATGAGGAGAGAAGGGAGGGAGATTGGAAAAAAGATGAAGGAAAGATGGGTGGGAAGGGGGAAAGATGGGGGAAAAGTGGAGTGAGGGGGAGAGAGAGAGGAGGGAAGGGGTGCTAAGATACCACAGCGTTCTGGAAGGGGGCCCAGAGGGTCAGGCTGGGGAAAGAGTTGTGGAATGCCGCTTGTCCAAGGAGATAGATGACACACCCCATTGCCTCCCAGCCTTAAACTGGACAACCTGTGAGTCTGGCCTGACCATGAACCCCAAGCCAACCTTGGCAGGCATGAAGAAACCCTCAGAATTCTGGCCCAAATCTTTGGCTCTGGGCAAGACCAAGTCTGCCCATTCCACTAACCTTGGCAAACCACCTGCTATCCTTCACCAAGCCCAGCTTCTAAACGTTCACGGAATTCTTCCTAGGGTGAGAGGCTGGGTGGCTGTGTCCATTCACAACCACTTGCCTCTGGGAACACTAACTGCATTAGGGACCCTAACATAAGGCCGGACTAAGAGTAACATCTTCTGGGTTCAGTTCTAGTTTGTTGCTCACTCGCTGTAAGACCTTGGATAAGTCCTGTGAGCATCTCTGGACTGAGTTTTCTTAGATATACATGAGGGTTGCTAGCACCTCCCTCAGTGATATTAATTTTTCCTTTCTCTGTGTCCCAATAGCCATCTGTCCAAATCTCTACTGCAGAAATAATAATAATAATGACTAAAACAAATTCAGTTCCTATTATGGTACCAGACACCTATTACAGCACTGGTGTAAGAACAGCAACTAACATTTATTAAGTGCTTACCATATACGAGGCACTTGTCTAAGAATTTTTTACATATCAACAACTCATTTAATTTTCACAAGACAAACTTAAGCAGGAAGCTTCTTATGTCCCATGTCACAGAGGAGGAAATGGAAGTGCAGAGGTTAAGGAACTTTTCCAATGTCACACAGACAGAGTTAAGGAGTGACAGAGGAACCAGAGCCAAATCCAGGCAATCAGTGAGTGCCCTCCTAGGAAAGTGAAGACTAGTGAAAAGAGGTAACTTACTACAGCAAGTAAGTGGCATAGCTGAATGTGAATTCTATATGTGCCATAATTTTTAAAAATGTTTGTTTTTCTTCATTAAACTGTGAATTTTGAAGGCAGGGACACCATATTTTTCATCTTTATAAACAGCTTAGGGCCTGATACATGATAGGTGATCATGAATGTTGGCCAACATTGAATAGAATTCTAAAAGCAGAAGCCTGATGAATTCTTGACTTGCTCAACATTTTACCTTTCAGAAGGAAAAAGAGAGAATAGAAATTGCTGCTCTGGATTCTGTGTCATTCACATTTTACAGTCGGAAGGTTTCATGGAGATAATTTAATCTGATTCCCTCTTAGAGATTTAAAATTAAAACCATACAGAAAAAATAAAACAAGAACAACAAAAACAGGCTCAGAGAGGTTAAGTCATATTCCCATGTCTCAGAGCAAGGCACTGCTAGAATTGAAACTCCTAGCCCAAAGTCCTTTTCATTATTTCAGGTTACTTAGTTCTGACCAAGAAAGAAAATTGTATAAAAAGGAAGTGGCAGGGACCTGGCAGGGGGTGGGGTGGGGAAGCAACCTTGTCTAGAGTTGACAGTAGCAAAGGAAAGGGGCATTGGCAGAATCCAACCTGAGGAAAGCAAACTCTCCATGTAGAAGAAAAGAACAAGTGTGGGACCCCACAGCAAGAGAGTCTAAAAGAGAATAAAATTCCATAAGGACAGGGTGCTCTAAAAATGAAAGGCTGTCTTCATCAGCTCAAATAATCCACCTGACAAAGTAAAGAGCGTGAGAATGGGGGAGGGTGGAAAGAGAAGGACATTTAAGGAAAATCACCATTGTTGCACACGGCTAAGCTTTAAAATATGATGAGCTTAGATTTTAAAAGGACATGTACATTGAACAGTGGAAGATTATGCAGCCATTAAAAAATCATGTTTTCAAAGAATATGCAATGATATGTGAAAATGCTCCCATATAAAGTTAAGAGAAAATAGCAAGACAGAAGGCTGTCTATACAGTACCATTTTAATTTTGGTTAATAATGATATATATGAAGTTACGTATGCACAGGGAAAAAAAGCCTGGAAAAATGTAGCAAATTTTAACAGTAGTTATCACTTAGTGATGAGATCATGGGTGATTTTTTTTTTAGAGTTTTACTGTCTTTTCCAAATACTTTACAATAAATATGTATTACACTTATGATCAAACAAAAGTTATGTATTTTTTTTTTTCTTTTATAAAAGACACAGAACAGCTGGGCATGGTGGTACATGCCTGTAATCCCAGCATCTTGGAGGCTGAGGCAGGAGGATCAAGAGTTCAAAGCCAGCCTCAGTAACTCAGCAAGGCCCTAAGTAACTCAGAGAGACCCTGTCTCTAAATAAAATATTTTAAAAAGGGGCTGGGGATGTGGCTCAGTAGTTAAGCACCCTTGGGTTCAATCCCTGGTACCAAAAAGAAAGACACAGAACAGACGAAAGGAGAGAGCAAACCAAGATGGCTATGAAAGTGTGGCATGCACCTGTCAGGGTGAGACCACAAAAAAGGGCCTTGGTTGTTATGTGTGGAGAAAGAAGAAAAAGGAAGATGTGTTTAAGTTCAGTCCCTGAGAAGAGGCAATGCTGAGCAAGGACAGAGAGAAGGCAGAACTTCCAGATCCCCAGCCTGCCTTTGTCTTCTCTACCAAAGAATGAATCTGCAAAAGGCGCCCAGCAGGAAGGCCCAGGTCCTGGCAGGTAACCCTGAGCCATGTCAGTTGAGTTAACTTCCCCCAGATCTTTTGTACTTCAGGATCCTGGGAGGAACTGACAGGATCCTAAAATTGCTGTTGATAATCCTTGAACCAAGAAGTGATCAGGAAAGAGTGAGGCAGTGACAAACCCTATGACATCCTACCTTGCAGAGAATGGGGAAGGTAAGGTCAGGCAAACAACACTACAATAAATTCAGTATCGGGCTCTGACTATCTTTTAGAAGAAATTATTATACAGCTAATTTGTGGGCACTAAAAAAGAAAACACAATACCTCAGAGCCTGCACACACTCACCAAGACTAAGTTGTGGCACATTAACTTGGTATCCATGCTAAGATCAAATGCTACCCTGCGACTTTCCCAACTGCCTAGGTTGGAACCAACTGTTTCTCTCTCTCTCTCTCCCCCCCCCCTCCCTTTTTCAACATTCATCACAGCCTCTCAAGCCTTGATCAGAGCATTGATCACATTCTGCTGGTATAATGAAGTGCACATCTGCTTCCCTAGATTAGAAGCTTCTTGAGGTCAAAGACAGTTCTATTTACCTTTGTAAACTGATTTACAAAGCAGGCCATTTGCTCATCAACTTGAATTGAATTTTTATTGCTTGATTAAGGAAATTCTGAGGATATAGTAAATGTTAACATCTGGCAAAGGATCTCCTTCTTAGTTTTATGGACAAGGTGAAGAAAAATGAAAGGGCTAATGGCTATTGGGTGGGCTCAATAGTATCTAAAGCATTCATTTATTGCAACCAGGAGGGAGGTATCTACTGGTTGGCCATGTACTTTCCTTTATTTTCAAGGAAAATAGCTAAAAGAAAAGAAAAGAAACTACTTGGATGATGATATAGAAGATATCCTTATGACCTTAATCGGGAGGAATTAAGAACCCAAACCAACAAGATGAAATTCAACAGGGATAAATGGAATGCCCTATGTTTAGGTTAAAAAAAATCAATTACACAAGTGCAGAATGGGGTAGGCCTGGCTTGATAGCAATTGATGTGAAAAAGATCTCGAGGTTTTAGTTGACCACGAACTCAATATGAGCTCGAGTCTGACACGGCTGCTAAAAAAATCGAATGTAATCTTAGGCTACATTATGGATGTAGAGTCTCCAGACGGAGAGTGGCAATGGTTCCACTGTACTTGGCATTGGCTGGAGTGTCTCTAGGGTTCAGTGTTCCTTCAAGAATGAGTTTAACCTTCAAGAATGAATTCCAAGATGGGTAACTAGGATGGTGAAGGAACTCCCACAGGGGCAGGTACCACATCATGTGGGAAGCTGAAATCCACACAGGACTTAGCTCACAGTTGGCCAAGTGGTCAGTAAAGGAATGAATGGAAGGAAAGGAGGGACGGAGAGAGGATGTCAAATGGAGATCTTGACCACCATCCATCACTTCAGTGGCAAACTTCATGGTCTCTATGCAGTTGAGGAAATTGAGATTCTGAGAGATTATATAATTAAAGTTCCCAAAGCAAATAGGAAGTGGAGGTGGAGTCCATATGGAGACATTTGGACTCCAACTCCCGTGTTCTTCCCTCAGTCCCACAGTGGCTCAGTGTAAGAGCAAAGCTGTACCCAACAGCAACTGTCCATTTATGCTCTATGTCCAGGCAGGAGCTGTGGCCTGTCAGGCAGAACTGCTGGAAAGGAGAGTTCTATGGTAAGGAGCAGGTAAGATCTCATGACCCTCAAGAATCTGAGACTATGCCTTGCCACCACTCTCAACACAGCCCCTGGTCTCTCTCCATGCAGGAGGTATCCCTGGAGACAATCTCTCCCAGTATTAGCCCCTCCCAGGCTGGAGTTCATTTTCTGTTTGCTCTTCTAGCCAATTCCCTTCCCCAGTAGACGGGAAGCTCCTGAGAGCCTCACAGTCAAACACAGTGGATGCTCAGGCCCAAGAGGAAAGCTACGTGTTCTTAACATCCCACCTGCTTACACACCAAAATCACAGGTTCTCAGTTTGAAATCCACTTGGGGATAGGAGGATAGTCTGAATGACCATTAGGGTCCTCATGTTCCTTACCAACCTGTAGGGAAGAGTGAGGGGGAGAATGGGGGAAGCCTAGAGTCTAGGAAATTTGTCAGCATGGTTACTTTTCCCATTTTGAATAAGTTAGCTTTCTCTGCACCCCCCCCCCCCAAGAGTCCCTAGGCTACCACTACTGAGGCACAGCCAGTCCTAATATGTGCCCCATGTGTGAAAAAGTGAAAGAAGATGAGAGCAGAGATGGGGGAGGAGGGAGGCGAAGGTCAGAGGCAATGGGAAGGGATCACAGGGTTGGTGGGAGAAAGGAAAGGGAGGGAGGAAAGGGAGGGGAGTTCCTGGGTGATCAATGTCCCTGCTTGGGAGCTCCCTGTGTATGGTCCTGCAGACATGCCCATAAAGCTGGTGGGCAAGGACTGAGTCCCCAGATCTCCTTTTGCCTTTCTTGGGCTGGCAGGTAGGGGGTGGGGCTTTCTACCTGGTGCTGCCCCACCCCTGCCCAACTGGACTCAAGCCTAGGCCAGAACCAGTTAGAAACCTCTCTGGAGCCAGGAGGGAAGGGGGCTTTGTTAGCTCAAAGGACACAAGCAAGGCGAAAAATTACATACCAGGCCGCCCTAAGTATGCTTGTTTAGAGAAACTGCTTGCATTTATGAAGTCTTTGGTGCGGAAAGCAGGGTTGCAAATGACTGCATCAGAGCGACAGTAAAGGCCATTAATTTCCTGTTATGTTTTCCTGTGTTGGGGGCTTTATTAATTTAATTTTACACTGTCGAACAACAGCGAGAGCTGACACTGCCACACCGCCACGGCTAGGGTTTTCTTTTTGTGTGTGTAGCAAGGCTTTGCCTGATATGCAAATCAACGCTATTACCAGAACCAATAAAGATGTGTGGAGGGAAGAGGGGAGGGCAGAGGGAGGGAGGGCAGAGGAGAGAGCAGGGGACAGAAAGGACCAAGGCTATCCTCCGCCAGTTTCTGCCTCCCTTGTGCCTAGCATCTCCTGGCTGCCCAGGGCATTCTCCATGATCAGCAATTTCTGCCCACCCTTCACTCTTCCTCTTCCCTCCATTCTCTGCCTATAGTCCTGTGTCCCAGCTCCTGAACAGAATGAAGTTCCCAGGAAGAGGCAAGAGACAGACTTCTCCTGTCTGTTCCTAACTGAGGCATTTCACAGAAGTCACAGGGACAAGCGACCTGATGCTGCCACACCTGTTGACCTGAGAGAAGGCTTTTGCTGCACACTTTACTTTGGGTCATTTTCTCTTCCACATTCCCACTTCTTTGAAAGCCAAGGACCCTGGCCCACTTACACATTACTGGTATACACGTGCATACACGCATGTTCTCACGCACAGAAAGAAGAGTCTGGAAAGGCAGATCCTCCAACTTGCTTACAAGTCCCTCTAAGAGTTCCCATGCCACAGCCTTGTTGGTCATTTATTTCCTTTGAATTCTCAGAAAAAGGCAAAAGGTCTTGAATTATGACTCTTTAAGAAACTCCAAAGGCTGTCATCAGTAGACACAATACCCGCTTGGTCAGTGTTAAGAGAAAAGAGAGGTTCCTGGAAGATCCGTGAGTACCATATTCTGTTTTTTTTTTTTTTTTTTTTTTTTTTGTGGTACTTAAGGATGGAACCCAGGGCCTGGATCATGCTAGGGAAGGACTCTACCACTGAGCTATATCCCCAGACCTTTTTATTTCATACTGAGACGGGGTCTTACTAAGCTGCCCAGCCTATCCTTGAACTTGCAATCCTCTACCTTAGGCTCCTGAGTAACTGGGATTACAGGTGTGTGCCACCACGTCTGGCTTCAATGGTACAATATTCTGATCCTTTTTCCTGAATAGGACTCATACCCACTGCCCCAAGACCACCCATACCATCTCTCACCAAGAGCAGCTTCCATGTGCCAGCTGCCCCAGGTGGTCCACACTGCCCTCAGCCTAGCCTTACTGCACCACCAGTTGGCCCAGCACTCACACTGCTGGTCATGCTGCCTGAGGGGGTAGAGATGGCAGGTGGGCAGGGGAGAAGGGGAAAATAGCTCCCACTGCCACCCTCCCAAACACACCATCTGCATTCCCCTATCCCGGGCTTCTCAGGCTGCTGTGGCCTAGGGTGATGTATGTGCGCCCGCGCTTGCTGGTGTCCACGCATCTCTCCCTCTGTCACTGGCTTGCTCGTTCTCCTGCCCACACTTTCTGCTTCAGGAGCTGTTTGGCAGCCTCGGAGAGGCTACTGGAAGGAATCCAGTTCTCCCGAGGAGGAAAGCATAAACTTCATAAACTGCATTTACTTTAATGCAGGTTCCTGGGGCTGCTTTCCTCCAGCTTGTCCTCCCTTCCCTGTCCACTACATCGCCATTGCATTCTATGCCCGACCCTGTGTGCACCCACGCTATGTGCTATAGCCAGTCCTCCTGAAAAGATGAAGCCTGGGGCAGAGAAGGGAAGGGGTATGAGCTCAGCTCACAGGAGAAGGCACACAGCAGTCCTGGACAGGCCCCAGGAGATGCCCACACCTTGTCTCCAGTGGAGATGAGCACAAAGGGTGCTTTGAAGCAGGCAGGCAGCCTCAGGGAGGGAGGGGATGCTGACATTTCTTGGGGATGGCCAAATGAGGAGCCACCTGGAGGCCGGGCCACAGGGTTTCAAGAAAGGGAGGGAGAGAAGGCAGGGCCTCTGCCAGGTTGAGGTTTGTGAGGCCTCTCTTGTCTGCTGCTGTCAAGGTCAGCAGGTTCAGGTTCACCGAAGGGTCAGGATGGTTTGAATTACTGGCTCTGCTGCAACTCGGGCTCTGAGGCTCGTGACCATCTTCCAGTCTCTGCACCAAGCCCCACTCTCCTCAACCCTCCTGGCCTTTCTACCCCCACAGGGCAGACTAAGAGGGTCCCAAAGAGCCTGAAAGCCACCATGGCCCTGAGGAAGGCAGGGTGGGGAGGGGTCCTTCTCTGAGCTCAGTGGTTCAGGAAGGAGCCTGCCAGGAACCATTCCTTTGGCAGGCAGTGATACTGGGTCTCCCTTACCCTTATTTCCAAACCCATTTTCTGAGGGGTCCTCATGCCAGCTGCCTGCCCTTCTCACTGCCCACTGGTCCGCAGAGGAGGAGGCGCTCTGGGAGGCGAGCCCGCAAGCAGCAGAGCCTGGGGGACAGCCCTGCGCCTGGCTCCTCCCTCCTGCGTGCACAGCCTGCGCTGGGGGAGAAGGGCAGAGCTGAGGCAGCGGATTTCTCGCTTGGTGCCCTTGCCAGGAGGGGGAAGGAGAATGATGCCTACCTACAGGGCTGAAAGACAGTTGCCAAGGGACGACCAAGAGTTGAAGATGTATTCTGACATGATGGGGGCTTATGAGAGGGTGCAAACCGGGGAGTGGGGTGGAGGACCTCCTGGCCTTTGCTGAGGAATTTGTAATACCTGTGTTATATCTGCCTGAATGTCTGGGGGTGGTGGGACACATGTAGCCCCCTCTACAACAAATCTGTGCATTTTTCCCTAGGGATGGTTCACCTATCCTGACTTTCTAGCACTATATGAAAAAATATATGCTCATTTGTGCTAAACCTCAAAATACTTTCTCAAACAACCTACTCCTTATCCATAGTAGTATCTAGTTGGGAAACAAAGGTAGTTAATAATTTGACTGCTCTCTGGTATAAATGTAGGGTTTTATAGACAAATTGATGAATCTATGTCAGTCTCACATAGTCAGGGCTAAATCCAGGTACTTATCCAGGAAAAATACAGTCACCTGTATACAGGGCCTATAGTAAAAGTCTTAATAGAACATCAACATAACCTCTGTAACCATTCTACATCTACCCTGTAGAATGACATAGTGTGTTCAACAGGCTCATGGGCAACATTACCCAGAGAGTTTGGCTAAAATATGTGATCCAACTAAGAGAGGAAAATTCTCCTCTCAGGTATGACTAGTCTAATTTCCCTGGTTACTACAAAGATATAATCATGACCACTAATGTGTTCATAAGTGGGTTTCTTTTATTGGTGTCTTAGTGAATGTTGACCCTTGAATCTTAACTCTTTCATGAACCTGAGTTGACATTAGCCAGGTTTTCAAATATTAGTTGGAAAATGAACATAGGCTGAGCTTTGTTAATGCAGTTAAACTCAGGCACTTCTAGACAGATGGTTCCCTTTGTGTAGCTTTCCTTTCTGGACTTTCATAGGACCTATCACATGAGGGGCAGAGTCTGTGGCGGGTGCTAGGCAGTACAGAGCATGTGGAGCCACATAATCCTAACAATAATCCATAAGGCACCTTAGTCCCCACTTATCTGAAATTTTGCTTTTCAAGGGTTCAATTACCTGTGATCAAGTACAGTCTATTAAATGGAAAATTCCAGAAATAAACAATTCATAAGTTTTAAATTGCACACTTTTCTGAGTAGCATGATGAAATCTTGAGCAGCCCCTTTTTCCCCCCTGGTATGTGAATC
Source organism: Sciurus carolinensis (assembly GCF_902686445.1). Classification (NCBI taxonomy): domain Eukaryota; kingdom Metazoa; phylum Chordata; class Mammalia; order Rodentia; family Sciuridae; genus Sciurus; species Sciurus carolinensis. Next base: position 149,510,823 of record NC_062217.1, on the reverse strand, counting down.
ATCCTTTTGTTCAGCATATCCACACTGTTAGTCACTTAGTAGCTGTCTCGATTATCAGATTAACTGTCATGGTATCAATGTATGGCTATAATTGTTCTATTTTATTATTAGTTGTCATTTATCTCTTACTAAGTCTTATCTATAATTAAACTTTATCCTGTGTATATATGGGGAAAAACAAAGTATATATAGGACTGGGTACTATCCATGGTTTCAAGTACCCACGGTGCGTCTTGGAAGATATCCTAGTGGGTAAAGGGTGACTGTTGTGTTCTCAAGAAGGGAATCAGCTGGGTGTGTGTGTGTGTGCATATTAGGCAGTAAGCAGACATAATTGTGTCCAAGTGCTGGGTTTAGGTTAAGAAACCAGTGCAACCTCATTTTGTTTATCCAAAGTGGTGCAACCTCATCATGTCTTCTGGGCCCTCCTCAGCATCCATCGCAGCTCCTTCAAGCTGAATCCCATCCCACTAACATAGCGCAGACTCAGCAAAACTTCCCCAAGCTCTTCACCTTCAGGGTGAGCTCTGGTCCCTCTCTGGTTCTGCCAACTCCCTGCACTGGGACCAAAGGCCACCAGGAGTTTAGGTTAAGGTTGCAGCCTCTGTTTCTAAACACCTACTCCCTGTCCCCGCCCTCTCAGTTCAGGGCAGCCTCACCTACCAAGCAGTGCTCACCTGCACACTTCACCACCAACCTTGGTCAACAGAGCAAGCTGTGCCCAAAGACCCAGGACCCCAGGCGGCAGGGCAGTTGCAGATATTTTCCTTCCCTGGGGTCCTCTCACCTGCCTTTTCTGATACCAACTCTCCTCCCACTGCTCCTTCAAGGGAGAGCTGGGAAGATAGCTCGGTGACCAGGGCATGCCTGGTTTCCATTAATGAGATACACTGAGTGTAAGCCAGCCATGGAGGCAGCCTACAAAAGGAGGCGATCGGGCGGCCAGGAGCCGAGCTGCTCAGGTAATTGGTTTATCTATCTGGAAGCAGGGGGAGCAATCTCAGCACAGACAGACTAGCAGTAAAGTCTCTTCCTTAAGGCTATTTCCTTTGTCTTTTCAATTGCTTGCACATCCATGTGAGAGAGGGAGAGAGTGTTAAAGAGAGAGGGAGAGGGAGAAATGTTAATTTGTGAATTAATGGCTTTTCTCAGCGGAATTGTAAATTCAAATGTCACCTCACACGGTGACACCACGGCTGGTCTGCTGAAGAAGCAATGATAAGATCCCCCACCTCCCTTGGTGCCCCTCCCTCCCCAAAGATAGCTGTGGAGTGGAACATGCTACTTTTAATTTGCAATAACAACACAACAGAGGTATGCAGTAATGACTGCCTGCTTCCACCCTCCTCCTGGCTTCCTGCTCCCCAGTCCAGGTGGCTCCCCCATTTCCTCTCTCCCCAATCCCTTCTGAGACAACACCTCACCTCACCTTGGCTGGCCCCCACCCCACCCAGCCAGTGTCTGATCACATGGGGGGTGCCTTTGGAATTGACAATGCTGCAACCCTCTCTTCTCCTTCAATAATCAGGGAATTAATGACCCTGAAGTTAAAGTGAGGCTGATACCGAGGCCCTGCCCAGCGTTGGGAAAAAGCCTTCATTGTTTTCAAGCAGGAGGCGGGCAGCAGTGAGGGAGATTCATGGATGGAGATTGAATATGCAATTTTCTTTCACCTTGCCAAGAGCTGCCCCTGGGCTGTGCCTGGCCTAAATTTTTCCTTTTACCATCTCTGCCTTATCCGGCCCTCCCACCTCCCTTCCATTCTTTCCAGAAAATTACCTTCAAAATTGATTTCCACTTTTACAAACAAATATAATGGGAACACAGGAAAAAACTTGGGCCGTGATGAATTAGGGCTGTCAGGTGCTTCCAGGTCTCCTTTGCTTTTGTTTTACTACCCGATCTGCTCTTTGTTTTTCCAAGGGCTGGAAAAACTGCCCCCCATGCACTGAGCGCCTGACCCTCTAGGCCACCAGGGCCTCAGCCCTACACCCCCTTGGTGGCCCATGGCGGAAGCGATCCAGGCCCCGAGACTCTGTTAGCCTCTTAGGTGCCCAGTGGAAGCCTGAACATCTGCCTCCTTTCTGCTCTCTGCCCTTAGGAACCCACTTTCTGAATGTTCTCTAACCCCCACCCGGAGCTATTTCCCTTGACCCCCACACCATGGTCCCTCTGGCCCTCATACCTCTTAAAGTCCAGACCAGATGCAAACCTCCACCTCCTCTAATGTGGGCAGGATCAGTGTATACCTCGACTAGAGCAAATAAGAGACAAACACTGAGAGATCTCAAAAGACAGGCAGGTAGAAGACTGGGGGCCATACCCTGAGACTGGGAGACTAGACTCCTCTTCAGAGGCCTGCAAGGGTTCCGAGTTGTGACTCCCACACAGCCTGAGTGGGTGGGGATTCCCAGCCTCAGTCTCCCTGGACTTGGCCCCAGCCATCCCTGGAGGCAGGCTCAAGACAGCCCATCCATTTGCCAGCAGATATAGAGTGATATCTATGGGTTCTATGGGCCAAACTCTATTTGCATGCCTGGGCCCAGGACCATGGACACTGAACAAGTTCAGGCCTGGCTTACAGTTCTCCCCAGTCACTGGTGCTGGTAGACACACACATGGTTACACTGGTACTCTCTTTAAGCATGCACACTACCTAGAAAACAGCATACCTTCACAACACATGACATATCAAATTTCCCTATACCCAAAGATCTCAGAAGAGGTAGAACACACACACACAAAGTCATACTTGCATAAACTGTGGGAAAAATTACACATGGTCTCTAAAACAAACATACATTTTCCAAGGTAAATAAATCAATTTGCATGTAGACGTAGAAATGTACTAGATGGATAGAGGGAGTGATACCTCCATATTAAGGCATAAAAGGGTTTTTATTTGTATACGTAGAAAACACCTGTGGCAGCTAAAAGATGATGTATGCTCCAACAGGTAACCATAGAGTAAATGAACAGGCAGAGAGGGACAAAGGTTGTCCCGATTACATAGATGAGGCCAACTGCACTGGTCCCATCCAGGTTAGCTTATCCCAGCATCAGCTAGAGACTGCCACAGTTACGAGGAGCTGCACCAAGGTTAAGGAGCCCGTATCCAAATCAATTTCTTTCTGACACAATTTCGTTTCCCCATGAAACCTAAACCCAAAATCAGGTTTTCTTTCCCAGATGCAAATCAATCCATCTTCCAATATGGAGTTGGTGCAATACTCTAGATCCATAATCTCATGGAATCTTCTCCATAGTCCTTGTGAAGAAAGAGTTGTTACTGTCTCCATTTTATAGAGGAAAAAACTAAGCTGACGCAGGATAAGTGACTTGCCCAAGGTCATACTGAGAGTAAGGGGCACCAGGATTCACCAAGTTATGTTCACCCCAGAACTCACATCTTCCCTGCTGAGCACTCTGCCCTTCCAGCTAGGCTCCTGGGACTGCATGCTGGCCTACACCCTGCATCCTCTTCCTAGTGGGAGTCTTTGCAGCCTTCTCTTGCCTCAATCCAGGGTTCCTAGAAAAGGGCAGGTGCTGCTCATTTCCACAACTTATTCCCCTTCTTTGCTTCAAGACTAACCCGAGCAACACTCTTGGGGACTTCTAGGAGGGAAACTAACTAAGGAAATAAACTGCTTCTTCCAGTTACAGCTTCATCCAAAGCAGAAGGGAGCTATTAAAGGCAGTGACAGGACTAGGCCATTTGCAGCCACACAACCTTCCTTGCCTGAAAACGCACAACTGCACCAGCTTGGCACCACTCAGCTGCACAAATCATTGTGCACCTAATTAATGGAATGCAAAACCACAGCCCCCTGTAATCCCACGCATCAAAGGATGACACCAACACACCTCCCTCACACAGATCAACAGACTTGCCATATGACTTCATTTGGATTTTTGGACAAGTTATGTAACTGCTCTATGCTTCAACACAGCTGCCATTAGATAGCAATGCTTTGGGCCACAGCTGAAAGCAGAAGGCATCGGAGTCCCTTCCACGCCCCCAGCAGTGCTGAGGTTGGAACTCAGGCCTCGCGCATGCTAGGCAAATGCTCTACTGCTGGGCTACAGCCCCAGCCCATGCTTCAGTTTTTCAGGCTGATTATGGATAGGGTAGTACAAGTCTCTATATTCCAGCTACAAAAGTCAGGAGGACATGCAACATTCAGGAGATCAATGTCCCTTCAGAGTTCCAGGGAATCCAGCCCTAATGTACCCACCCATAATTTTAGTTAAGAAGTGAGGATTTTAGCAGAGTACTGAATGATGATTCTTCCGTCTCAGATTGAAGCATGGCTTGTCTTCTGGGGGTTTCATGACATGACTTCCTCATCTATCCCTGGTCTGTCTGTCCCTTGGGAGTTCTGGGCTCCTGGGAGGAGGGTCACAGCTTCTTAAGGGGCACATTTCTCCAAGGAAAGTCTGGGGTTTTCCACATTCCCACAGGACAGGACACGGCAAGGAGTCTCAAACAGCCTGTGGTCACCGCCAGCTTTTCCCCAGAGTCACAGTTGATCGGCCCTTTACTAATATCCCCATGGATATGACTGCTGCAGATACTAATAATGCTGTCCATATTCTGAGTGCCAATGACAATAACGCTCTGGGTATTATCACTGTGAACACCAATAACTACTGCTGAGATTGTCTCCACTAATGCCAGCACACGCTGCAGTCATTGTCCTCGCTAATGCCCACCACCGTGACATTGTTAGAGCTGAAGAATAGGCCGCACTGTACCCAGAAGCAAGAACCGGAGCAGCTTCCTGGAGGGCAGAGAAGCATCCAGCTTACCCTCAGGGTATGACACTTTCAGGGAGATGCCATAGTGCCTGAGGCCAAAGGAGAATCAGTTTGGCAAGGGACATCCAAGGTCCTCCTGGAAGGAGATGTGCCTGGTCTTCCATTCCCTCTAGGGTCTAGTCCCTAGACATGCATCCTCAGTCCCATCCCAACACCCCTCAGTCCCCCAAGTCAGTTTCTCTTTCACCTGCAGTCTTGGCCCAAGAGCTGAAGGACATACCAGGGTGTCTGTGCAGCCTGTGCCCGAGGCTGCCTCCTGCGACTGGCCTGCCAGCTGCTTTGCTACCTTGGCCTGACTGCAGAGTTGGGCTACATCATCTTGACACATAATTATCTCCCCTATTCTTAATCATCTGAGCTGCTCCCTAATGCAAACTGGGCCTGGCTGCTTGGAGGCATCCAGAGTGGGGGAGGGGGAGGAGGGCTGCTGCAGATCTACCTTTGCTCTCCTCTCCCTCCTCTCCCTTCCTACCTGGGTCCCATGGATCAAGAGCAGGGCAGTGGTCAGGGGAAGCTGGCCTCCCTCACAGGCCTGGCCTACAGGGAAAGGATAGCTCTATCTGGCCTGGGGTTGGTCAAGGGAAGGGGGAGTCAGGACAAAAGAACCCCTGCCAAACGACAGGGCCTCTGATCCTTCTTGCCACCTGGCTAGGCCTAGCAGTAAGTGTTTAAGAGGAAACTTCAAGGTCCCCATTATCTCTCACCTGAATATTTCACCTACTTCCTACACTATCTTCCTGCCACCATCACTGTCACATTGCTAGGAGTTTCCCAAACCCAGCTGGCTCCTTCAGCGGCTGCACCTGCTTTCAGGAGAAAGGTTCTCCCTCCTTGCAGAGCTCAGTCTTGGCCTGCACTCCTGTTACCTACACCCACCTGCTTGGCCTTACCTTGCGCCACTCCCCCTCATGCCTGTTCATTCCTGCCAAAGCTGCCCTGCATTTGCTGGCCACAAGGCCTTCTCGTCACAAGGTTTGCTCCATCAGATAGAATTTCAGGCTGCCATTGTCTATAACATCCTCCTCAGCCATGGCAAAGGCCTCTCCTCAAAGAGCAGCCCTACCAGGCAGTAAACTCCTTCCCCACCTCCTTCCCACTCGCAGCTCCCAGGTGGCCATACCTTCAAAATGCACCATGTCTGATGGGCCTTTCTGCCCTTTGGGCTCAGTGTTTTATATGCTGCACTAGAGAATAAGCTCCTTATGGACAAGAATCATATCTTGTTCTACTTGGGGATCCTCTGCACCAAGACTTCCTTGCAGCTGATGTGCAGGAAGTTTCACCGAATTAATTTAACTCAGAACAATGAATGTGAGCAACTGCTCAGAGAGGACAGCACTCTGTCCTGGGCCTGCTGGGTCCATCCCTGGGTGTCCAAAGCCTCAGGCCAGTACCTTCCTACCCCAGCTTCCCTCACAGCCTGTCAGCAGAGGGTGTGCATGCCCCCAACCTCAGGCCAACAGGGTAGGGTGGACAGAGATGGTGCCTTCCTGGCCCTTGGACACTTCATACTCTAAACAACACAGGGGCTGGTAGCTGAAGAGAAACCCTTAGGGTCTGAGAGGCAGATTCTACCTGGCACTCAGGGTGCCAGGGAGCTTGGCTAAGGCCTGAGTATGGGAAGCCCCAGGGAGACCTGGGACTTAGGGCCTTTCATGCTGCCTCCCCCTGCCCATCAGGGGCTGCCGCCAAAACAACCACAATGAAATTTAGTGAGTGGCAAAGGCCGTGGCAGCCAAATGGGTTTGGATATTTTGGAAGAAGGAGAAATAGAGCCAGACAAGCTGTTTCCCTGTGAAACGAGGCCATTAGGGCTTCTGGAAAGAGGCCAGCACCAGGTCATCACTGTCTTGCCAGGCCTAGGCCTCTCCTACACTCCACCCCATTTGCTGGAGGCCCGGCCTCACACACTGTCTTCCCTCTGCCTGGGCCTAGGGAATCCAGACTGTGGCCCATGGAATGTCAGCTTTGTCCCTCTTCTCCATTCTTTACTCCCTCAGATTCCCCCACCAAGGGCTTGTCTATGTTTGGGGTGACCACAGAACTTACTGTCCAAACGTTACATTCTTGAGAGAAAGGGAGGTGCTGCCCGGTCAGGATGAAGAGACAAAAGGCATAAATTGGAACTTTCTAGGCTAATTGGAAATATGGGCACCCTTTATGCTTATCTTTGGAGGATTCTGTCTCAGAATTTCATGGAGGATTCCTTTAACTACTATACTCTACCAAAGCCAAGAGGTTACCACTTCCCTAGTTGGGACCATGAGAGAATTGGGGCTAGAAGCAGGCCTGAGACACTGAAGTCTCTGTTTGTCTGGACCTGTCAGCCCTGTGCCCAGGCCTTGTGCTTCAGAACAAAACCAGATGGTCACCAAAGGAATCCTAATGCCAAGGTATTTGAAAAACACTTTGTTTCAAGCTCACCCCTCTCTCTCTCTCTCTCCCTCTCTCTGTCTTTCTTTCCCCCCCACCTCTTTCTCTTTATTCCCCTTCCCTTTAACTTCCAGCCTAATAGCCTTGCTGTTCTTGGAGTGCTCCAAGGGAATGAGGGGAAGAGCCAGAAGAAGAGCTGTCATGTGTGCTTCCATGGAGAAGAAGAGTAGAGAAGTCCCATGTCCAGCAACACAAGTGGTTTTGATAGGGGCAATGTCCTTGAGTTACAGAGAAAGGACACCAGGGCCAGCTGTACCTGATATCACCCCCTACCTTCTTATGGGTTGGGATCAAGTGAGGACAAAGTAGGCCGGTCTTTCATCCTTGAGTCAGAGACCAACTGTTCCCCCAACCTCCAAAACCTTCCCAAGGTAAATGGTTCATGCCTTTCCTGAAACCCCGCAGGGACGGCTGGGGTGAGTCCCAGCGGAAGGTGAGGCAGTCGAGACTGAGCAGATGGTTAAGCTGGTGGCCCCACCAGCAGCCTCCCTCCCTCTCTCCAGGAGCCAGCAGGGCAGTGGGGGGACCTGGGTTTTGCTACTAAAACTGATCTCACAGCAGAGCAGCTGCGAGGCCAGGCGGAAACCGGAGCTCTGAGTCCAAGGACAAAGCATGCAAAGGGGAAGCCAAACCTCTTCCCTCCTCCCTACCTTCATCACGTTTCCTCTTCTCACCATTGGAGCGAGGAATCCCCAGGATCCCATTGATGGAGTAGGATCCCACTGGGTCATTGGAGGCGCTGGAAACAGGAGGGGAGGCCGTGCTGGGAACTGGGCGAGAGTAAGGAGGAAATGCCATCAGGATAGCAGTCGTGATCGTAGGCCAAAGCCCCAAGGCTGGGGGCAGAGAGAAGCAAAGGACAGAAGGAGGGATGAGGAGCCCATATTCCCCTCTTCCTCTGAGGCTTAAGGGGGGAAATGTGTTACACATACAGTTCAGGTTGTTATTACTTCTGTCCAACTTTAGTGGTGAGCAGTGAACCCAGGTCTTCTCTGCAGACCTGTGGGTTTCAGTGGGTGCCTCAAACTCTCCCAACCATGGATGGATGGTGTTCAGGCCCAGGAATCACCAAGGCTGACTCTCTAGAAGGTACTTTCTGACCCTCCAGAAAGCATAGCTCCTGGGGCGCCTCCTGGCACAGCTTGTCCAATTCCCAGAGCTGGGTAAATCCTTCCAAACAAACACCATCTCATTTTTCTCAGTCTCCAGGGCAGAGTCTTTACTAACTGTGATTTAGGCCTGGGGCTTTCTAAGAGTTCTCTGATTCTGTGGAGACACGTGATAGTCCTGAGTTTCCCAGGAGTGCTCAGTTCTCTTTCCCAGTTACTCTGGTGTTGAAATCACTTGAGAAGTTCCTCAGTTCCCCATCAGGGCACAGACTAGTGAGCCCATACACAGTAATCAGCTCAGGCCCAGCCCGGCCCCACCCTCCGTCCTAGCACATGCTGTAACCCAGGTCTGGTAAACAAGGGTTCCTGCCAACTCCAGGAGGGCTGGGACCAGCCATTTCTACTACCTGCTGGTCAAGAAAGAAAAGGACAGCTGCTAAGAGGGGCAGCAGGAAAAATTTAACCATATCCCAGTTCTCAAACCCCAGACCTCATCTATGGCCACAATAGCATCAGTTGCCCAGGGGCCAGAAAGAAGTCGTTCTAGTGTATCTGGGGGTAGGACAGTGTCAGGAGATGTTCTGGCAGGCCTGGGCCATGTCTTTGAGAGACCCTAAGTACTGGTAGAGAATTGAGACCAGAAAGAGGCAGAGAGCTATAAAGTAGATAAGATAGAGACAAAGAGATCAGGGACACAGGCCAAGAGAAAAGTGGCCATGAGGAGGGAAGGTGAGAAAGAGGGAAAGATCCAGAGCTAAACACAGAAGAAGAGAGAAGAGAAAGGAAAGGGCAGAGAGAGGAAAGGAGATGAGAAGAGAGAAGGATAATTTTGAAAATTAAAAGCAAAAACAAAGATGGAATAAGAAAGCAGACAAAAAAGAAAGAGGAACAGGTAAGGAGATAGAACCAGATAAAATAAAAGATGATAGAGAAGAAAAGAGGAAGAAGAAATGCTAGAAGAATAATACAGATGTAAGGGTGAGAAAGGAGGAAAAGGAGAACATAGACTAAGGCAGGGCAGAGGCCAGGTGTAGTGAACTAATCTCAATCAGGAGACCCTGAGCCTCTAGGAGTAGAGGAAAAGGAGGGTTTGGGAAATATGGCAAGCCCTGAACCTCAATGGAAGGGGCAGATCCAAGGGTTGGTCTGCATTTCCTGGCTTTCCCTGGGGGTAGGCAGGCTTCCCCAATTCCCTAAACCCTCTTACCAATGGTATGGCCAGGGGTGGTCACTCCTGTCCCTGCCCCATCCGGCGTAGGGTGGAAAGGCTGCTGAACTTTGGTCCGGATGATCCTGCAACAGCATCACAACAGCATTATGAATCCTATGTCCATCCTACTCTGACCAGTGCCAGTTCAGCCATGCAGAGGGTTTCTCTTAAGCTCCTCAGCTCTATTCTTGCCCTATTGCTCCTTGGACTCCTGTTCTCACCAACTGCATGAGTTTTCCCTCCAGCTTGCTCAGTGGATCCATCTTCTACAGCTCTAGACAGAGGCTCTGCTCCTGTTCTGCCACAGTGTCATCTGAATTCTAGTTTGATTTCTGGTAGCAAGGATCAGAGCACGGCAGCTTGTCTCCTTCTGGGGTTGGGAGAACCTGGTGGCTGGTTTTCCACCTTTCCCTCCTCAACATATACATGCACTTTCTAGTACCAGAACCCCCTGAGTCTGGAGAGCATTTTGGAGCTGACTTTCCTACTGGGACCATGTCACAGTCTTCCAGAGTCCAGGTAAGGATGCATGTTTTATCAATATCCTGAAGTAAGGAAAACAGGCAGGAAATGGCTGGGCAACAGGTAACCCTTTTGTTCCTAGAATTCCAAGGATACCATATGGTCCCTTCGCCAGACATCAGGCCTACACAACTTCTTCCTGAGCCCACTCACTGCTCTCAAACAAGCCAAAGCACTGCCTGTATCTGGCTGGCTGGCTCCATCACCTCTTTATCTAAGGGTCTTACTTGGGTCACAGCTTCTTTACCAGCCTGGCTGAGAAGACTGTTACCCTCCCTGTACACCCCAGGGAGTAGGGCGTCAAATCAAACAATCAGGGACTGGGATGAGCCTACCTTTTGGTGATCTAGAAAACTCAGAGTTCAATGATGCAAAAGACCAACCTTGAGGCCAGGACTGAGGACTCCATCCATGGGTCCAATTAGAGGCCCATGGATGCATGAAATCCATCTCCTTGGTCACTTTCCTCTTGTCCCCTCATCTGTAAGGGGGTTGTTCCTGCTCTGCATCCTCTGGTACTGACTGCCTGATTCCCTTGGGTTACTTAGCTTTCTTTGAATATAAATCTTCCCTCCCCAACTTCCCAGCATTAGGAGGAGGGGCCTTATCCCCTGTCCTGGTCTGGTCTACAGGATTGCTACAGTCTCTCTTTGGGAAAGATAACACAATTCTAAGATGAATAAACAAGTAGAAGGAAGGGTGTTATATGAGGGGCTGGAGGGGGGTGGAAGTACAGCACGGGAGCCAGATGAGCATGAGGCTTCAGGTGTTAATGCTTAGACCCATCAGCCACCTTTTATGGAGACATAAGAGACAGAAGAGGAAATAAGGCTGAAAACTTGGATGCATTGATGAAAATAGCTATTTCTCACTTATTGAACATCTATTGTGTGCTAATATTATATACAATTTATATTATTTATATGTACCTGTTAATTCTCATGACGACCTCTGTAGTCAATACTGAGATCCCCATTTTGCAGACTGACAAGCTGACCATGGTTACATAGTTTATTTAAGATCACACTGTCAGCTAGGGCAGAGTCCAGATTCAGTCTCTCAAACTGTGCCTTTTGCTACTTTGTCATCCTTCCAATCTGTGGGAGCCAGGTTTAAGAGGGTCTTGAGCCATGAGTAACTTCCCAAACTAGAAAGGACATGTACAAACAATCCCAGGGAAGCAACATCGTGGCATGACATGATAAGGAGCCTGTCTCAGGAAAGAGGGAAGGATTTGCAAGACACATGAAGACAGAATGGCCAGAATGTAGCAACTAACTGGAGGCAACCATGGCTCTACAACCTCAGTGCTCTGCCACTGGGAGCTTGGTGGTCCATGTCATTGTTGAAAACAGGCTGCAGGAAAGTGACTGATTTTGGAGAGAAGTGGTGATGTTTGCCTTAGGCATGTAACATGTGAGATGCACGTGTACAGGCATTGGCTGGCATGGCAGAAAGGGATTGGAGAGTCTGTTGAGGAAAGGAGTGTTGAAGTGAACGAGAGGCCTCAAGGTGGATATGGGCAGAACCTGGGTTGTGCAGGGCAGCCTCACCTAAGTCCATGGAGAAGAATGTTTTAAGAAGAATGTAATTTGGGTTGGGGATGTAGCTCAGTGGAAAAGTACTTGCCTAGCATATGCAATGTCATGGGTTCTATCCCCAGCACAAAAGATAGAATAAAATAAAATAAAAAATATGTATGTACATATATATACATATATATATTATAATTCTCAGTGTCCAGCTTGACATAAAGACTGAAGGGAACTGGGAACAAGAAGAGGCACACATTTGGGGATTTGGGTGACCATTAGTGATCCTGGGAAGAACAGTCTCCCCATAGTGACTGGAGTAGGAGTCAGGCAGAATAAATGTAAGAGCGGCCAGGAGAAGAGGGAAGTAGTGAAAGTGGACTCCTATGTGGAAATCAGAGAACGCAACTGGCCACCAAGTGGAAGGAGAGTGTTTCAGGGTAGGAAAGACCTGGATGAATTTGTAGGCTGAGGAAGAACAAGTGAAGAGGGAGAGACCAAAGTTGCCAGAGAGACTGGGATGACAGAGGGCAAGGCAGAATAAGGATGGGATGGTGTGAAGGGCACAGGGAGGAGTAAGCAAGAGACAGCATGCTTCCAGGCAGGGTCAAAGTTTCAAAAATGAACTTCTGTGACTTTTAGCTCTCAGCAAAGCAGAGAGTTAGGAGAAGGTTTGGAGCCAGAGGAAAGATCAGACAGTAGGTGAAGGCAGCATAGGCTCAACTAACAAGAAAAGTCTAGAAGGATGCTGAGCAGCTCAGAGAAGTTGCCTCTGATTCATTGCAGCACAAGTGTCTAGGGCCTCACTGATCCTGTGGGTGGCTCTACTTGAGAACTGATGGGCTCTGGACTAAGGGAACCCCAGGGCTAGGGCGGGGTGAGACAGATAACTGGACGGGTTTGTGGAGTTTCTGTCTTTGTTACCCAGAGCCTCTGACCCCTGGGGCACTGGTGCAGATTTAGCTGAGGCAGCAAGTGATGGAAAATCACTACTCCCTGACAGCAGCTTGGTGCAGGGGAGAGGAGTTAGGCAGGGTGCCTGCTTTGAGTTACTAATGTTCTTGGTGTCTATCCATGACCCCAGGCAGTGGGCACTTGCCAGTCCCCTGAGTTAATCACAGGAAATTAAGAATTAGGATAGTGGAAACCTGAAGGTCATTAAGTGCCCTCCTGCATCCTGTACACAACCCAGTAAGTAACTCATAGGGCTAAAAGGATGAGGTAAAGCAGGATGGCTGCCTGATGCTTCTCCCCCATGTTCCTGCACTTTTTCCTCCAATTCTTTTCCATCTTGGCCCCACAAGTTATCCAGTCATGCCAATGTCCTCCATGGCCCCAGGAAGGTTTATCCAGAAAGGCCAAATCCCAGGATGTGGATCCTTGGAGGATGTGGACAGAACCATGGAGGCACAGCTAGGCCATATCATTTCCCATTTTCATGGAGAGAAAAGGAGTGGTCCCCCACTTCCCTTGCTAGTAGGTTTTCCTTCATAGGAAGCTCTTTCCTTTCCATTTCAGATGAGAGCTTGCTATTCCCAGGGTTTTGATCTGTGCCCAGTATGGGACTTCTGGGCACTTAGAATCTCCCACACTCACAAGGATGGGAGTACAGTAAGGGAATTAGTGCAATGGACTCTGACTTCAGTTTATCTGAGTTGGAATTCCAGCTGTATTACTTATTGCCTGGGAAACTCTCAGTGGTTTCTTATTCCCTTATCAGTAAAATATGATTATACTACTATGCACTTTCTGGGACAACAGTGAGGATAATCCATATAAAGTGATTAATATGATGACTGACTCAGTATATGATAGCCATAACAATAATGCCCACTAGTATTATTATTTCTATGGGTGACTCTGGCTGCTTTCAATTTTAGGGCTGAACCAGGTGCAGGCAGGAGACCTTCCCATGCAATATATTCCAGTTTGGCCAATGTGGCAAGCTATAAGACCCAGGGAAGAATACTAGAAGATAGGAAACAGCAGCAGCAGAGGTCATAGGTTGACCCCAAAAGACATTGCATCAGAAAGATTTTCATACAGACTCGGGACCAGATAAAGCCCCAGTTAGGGGTACAAGGAAGGATCCATAGAGGACCCAAGAGATGACAGGGGGTTGAGGCAGAGCTCTGGAGCAAAGGATGGCGAGGCAGGTGCAGGTGGTGAGGTCATTCTCTCTTTGGTTAAATTCCCAGGTGCCTCAACCTCCCACTACTTGGAAAGCAAAACAACTGCATGGGCTATGTGAGTCAGAATGGAAGAAACGAGTGAGTCTTCAGCAACAGTCTGTTACACTCATGAAGGAGGACAGAGCCTCCACCTCTCAGGAAAGCACTGTGGAGACCCCCACAGCTCTTTTACTTCTACCCTCCTCCTCTTCCTCTCATTGCTTCCTGTTTCCTTCTCTCTCTCTTTCCCTCTCTGTGTCTGCCCTTTTCTCACTTTCCCTCTCTTTGTCCATCTGTCCGATCCTTGCACCCTGAAGTCCCACTATGGCTGTATGAGTTTATTGATTCCTGGGAGCTGGGGGAAAGCAAGAGGTAGGGCTGGGGTGCAGGCTCAGGGATGGAAATAGAAGGCTATAAATTATTTGTGACAGGAAAGCAATAGTGGCAGAGTGCTGAGCACAAGTCCTGTGTCACTATTAGATTCCTTTTAGCCTGATGACACTGTAAAAAAGGTTAAGTGTCTGCTGGAATCGTACACCTGGGGGGCCGGGGCAGCCTGGGAGCAGAACAAGCCACTGAGAGCAGGTATATCAATTCTCCAGGCCAATAATATTCCTCTCATTGATCGCCACGCAAAGTTCAAAAATCTCATTACAGCCAGGCAGACCGGGAACTTTTTACAAATCAATAGAATGATATAATGTATGTATACTTAGTACAAATGTATCTATTCATCTATCCATCCATCCACGGTCTGCCTCAGGGTTTCCAAGTTAACCTACTCATCATATTACCTTATGTTATGTATGATATTATATTGCATTATGTTATATGATAATAAATGGTGTGCAAAAACTTCCCCTGAGGTGGAGACAAGAAGAGGTCCTATTAGCATTGAGGCGACCTCAGACAGCTCACCTGGGCAGGAGTGAGGTGGTAGCATTTCCTGGACTGGGTTGGTCAAGACTCCTAGGAGTGATGCTTCCTCAACAGAGCCTCCAGTACTAACACCACGGTCTACTACATGCATGCTGTGTGCTAGGCAATGTTCCAAGTGCTTCCAACAAGTGGGTCTCTGAATCCTCACAACAACCCATTTTTCAGATGGTGCATATTATAACTTGCCCAGGATCATCCATTTTATGAGTGGCAAATCTTGGATTTGAATTTAGGTACACTAACCCCTTAGCCAAAAAGCTATACAACTTCCAGAGAGACACACCCAGAAGCTCAGATTCCAAACTTCTGGATTCTATTTCTAGTCCCATATTCTAACAAATGAAGGGCAAGGGGCACCTCTGAATCTCAGTATTCCTCACTAGAAAATGGGAGTAATGAGACCTTCCGGAACCAGTGCTGACAATATGTGTACATGGGATCAATCAGTATGCCTTTATGAAATCTTGTCCAGGTGCTTAAAACAGACTGCCATCCCAATTTTGGAATTATTTTCTAGAGAAACAGTAGGTTGGCCCCAAACCTGGTCATATCATTTGTTTTTGCTTAAAGAGCCTTAGGAGCAAGATGTCAACTATCTACACACATGCATTTTATACATGTATGAGTCAGCTTAAATTGTCCTGGGTAGGCTGCTCACTTTAGAGTTGCAAAAAATACTTAATCCCTAGTTTGGGAAAAATCTTTCTGATTTGGTAAATCGGAGGAACTCCAAGGTAGAGAATGTTTTAGACTAGATGCCCCACTGTTCACTGAGCCAGGCAAGCCATTGGTAAGGCTTCTGTCAGTGACTTCAAGTTGCCTGTATATTATAAGTAGGATCATTCTAAAGAACAAAACTGTATTTGCTTCAGTAAAGGATATTTTGCCCAACTAATGCTGACAATTGCTTTGACTTAAGTCTTTGAGAGCTGCCTGTATCAGGCGTATATCTCTGGCCTGGCCCTGAGGCAATCAACAACACAAACAGCTGGAGACTTGTCATAGCAGAATCTCAAGGGAGATATCATAGATCACCCAGGAAGTTTTCACCTCTCCTAAAAATGGTCCTTACTCAGAGAACTCTTAAGTAATTAGAATATTCCTTCTTTATATTCCAGAAACTGAAAACTGAAATTTATTTTCTTTTTTCTTACTTTTTAAATTTGTTCTAATTAGTTATACATGACAGTAGAGTACATTTATGCATTTTGATAGAGCATACCTAAATGGAGTATAATTTCTCATTTTTCTGATTGTACATATTGAGGTATTGCATCGGTCATGCAGTCATACATGTACATGAGGTAATAATGTCTGTTTCACTTTACTATCCTTCTTACCCCCATACCTCCTCCCCTCCCTTCACTCCCCTCTACCTAATATAAAGTAACTATTCCCTAGTCCCCCACCTCCTTATGGTGAATTAGCATCCGCATATCAGAGAAAACATTTGGTCTTTGGTTTTTTGGGTTTGGCTTATGAAATTTATTTTCTTTTGAGTTCCTTATATTCTGGCTATAGCAGGAATACACAAGTTGCCAAGATTTCTCCCAAATGTGTCAAGAACTTCTGCCACTTTCATCAGCCCTCAGAAGTCAAATTTAAACTCCAAGAAATGAGAACCCTACCAAAAAGCTTGCAGACGGGTGTAATGACTTGAACTACCTGCATCAGAATCTCCTAGGGCACTTGCTGAAATGCAAACCCCTGGGTCCATCCTCTGACCTCCTGAATTCAAATTTCTTTATTATTTTTTAATATTTCTTTTAAATCAGGGATTGAACACATGGGCACTTAATCACTGAGCCATATCCCCAGCCCCCATTTAAAAAATATTTATTTTGAGACAGGGTCTTGCTAAGTTGCTTAGGGTCTTGCTAAATTGCTGCAGCTTGCTTTGAACTCACAACCCTCATGCCTCAGTCTCCTGAGCTGCCAGGATTACAGGTGTGCACCACCACACTCAGCCTGAATTCAAATTTCTGAGCTTTAATATTTGAGATAAACTTAAACCAGGGGGTGAGGGAACCATCCTACTGGTTCTACCAGGGGGCCTTGAGAGAGCTGGGAGGAAGTCTTAGTGAGTGAAGAAAGATCCTTACTCCTACTCTAACGATACACATTTCTTACCATTTGTTAAACCTGACTCTAACTGATGCTGTCATCCAAATTCAAGAAGCCATAAGTCCCTCTGTGGAAACTAAGCTATAGGTTAAAAGTAAAAATCATTTCAAAATAGTTTTTGTACATTTCAGGATGATATATTCTCAGTGGTTTCCTAGATACCAGGCATATTTGATGCATCAACTTAGCCTTCTCAGACTGGCACTAAGGGCGATAATCTTCTACCACGTGTCCCTGGGAGCCCAGGCCAGAGACAATTTACCAGGCTAGATGGGCCATGGGCCTGGCCCAAGGGGGTAGTAGTGATGGTTTATATGATGAATGGTAAGCATATGGATTGATTTAACTTCAAGATATGCATAGGTTTAAAAATTAAGGGGCAATGTGTTTAACTAACCATTTGGAAACCAGACTGTGGTGCATGCCAAGCCCAGAGCGTGACCAGACTAGCTCCTCTCGCCACAGGCCTTGCCCTCATCTGTCAGGGCTTCTAGCTAGAGCTGGGGTCTACCAGCTGTCCACCCCATGGTTCTGCTTGGAAGATTCTGGAGGCTCAAAGACTGTTCATTATAATGGAGAGTGAGGGTTGCTGCAGATTCATTGCTGGACCCAGGCACCCACTCTGTACCTGTCTGTCCTCCCCATCCCTCCACAAGCAAGTCCACCTCCCTGGGCAAGCAGAAGGAAGCCAGGAGAGGCGTCCACCTTGGCAGCAGTAGATGTACAGCCCACTAGTGACTGGCCTCCCTGCCTCTAGCCCTTTTCACCTCTCACCTAGTTACTCAGGTACTCAAAAGCAATCCATCAGCCCCTCTCCGACTCTCTCTGAAAGAAAGTAATGTGGCTAAACCCTGCAATTGCTTCCTATTACCTATGGGATAAATGCAGAATTCCTCAATCTAGTCTTCAAAATCTTCCCCAATTGGGGCCCCCCTGAGATTTCTCATCTATTTCTCCCTGTTTTCCCCTTTCCCTCGGGCTCCACACAGAACTGAGTCTTGCCGCTTTGCATACTCAGCTCAAATTAAGTCCTCCCTTGGACTCTGAGCTCTACAAGGGCAGATGTCCTCACCTGGCACCAAGGTCTGGCTGAACATAATACTTAATTATTTGTTGAATAACAAATGGATGCTATTATTATCAATAACAACAATAATAGAATCTTAGGGGACATAGTGAGCAAACATAATCTCACCATGTATCAGGCACTGTGCTAAACACTGTCCATACATTATTTAATTCTCATAACTAGTCAGGCTTGGTGACAAGTGCCTGTAATTACAGCTACTCTGGAGACTGAGACAGGAGGATTGCAAGTTTGGCAATTTAGTGAGACCCTGTATCCAAAAAACAAAAACAAAACTGGATATGTAGCTCAGTGATACAGCACTTGTCTGGCATGCATAAGGCCCTGTTTGATCCCCAGTATCACAAAACACAATAATAATTCTCACAACTACCTATGAAGATTATTATTTCTGTTCTACAGACATGGAAGCAAAGGTTCAGAGAGGTTAGATAACTTGCCTAACACACAGCTGTTAAATAACAGAGCCAGATTTTTGTTGGGGTTCAAACCCAGGGTTTTGCGCATCCTAGGCAAGTGCTCAACTACTGAGCTACATCTCCAGCCCAGAGCTAGAATTTAAACCTGGGTGTTTCTCTCCAGGACCCATGCTACTAACCACTAGGTAGAATAAATCAGCCATATCAGGAACAGATGATAGAAGTCATGAGAAAGTAGGCTTCAACAGAAGAGGTGCATATAATAACAGTAAAAATAATAACTATTCTTTATTCATATTCACTATCTGACAGGTATTGTCATAAATGTATTTTCTCATTCAAATATTAAGTACTTAAGTACAACTCTCTGTCTCTCTCTCTCTTTTTTTTTTTTTTTGTATTGGGGATTAAATCCAGGGGCACTTAACCACTGACTCACATCCCCAGTTCTTTTTACTTATTTTATTTTTTATTTTGAGACAGGATCTTGCTAAGTTGCTTAGGGCCTCACTAAGGCTGGCTTTGAACTTGCAGTCCTCCTACCTCAGCCTCTGGAGTTGCTGGGATTATAGGTGTGCACCACGGTGCCCAGTTTAACTACACCTCTCTTCAATAGGTCTGCTCTCTATTTTACCTAAGAACAACAGAAAGGCTAAGCAACTTGCCCAAGGTGACATGCTTAAGAGCATGGTAGCCAGACTTTGGATTTAGGCCTGTTTCCAGTATCTGAAGGCTGAATGATGGGACGACCTCTGGGAAATTTCTATATTAATAATTTTCGTGTTTATTAATTATTTGAGCACAAACACATTTTCCATCTTTTCACATGCATAATCTGGACGATTGAGCAAATGTATCTGTAGACAATTAGCAGCAAACGCATGTGACTGTGATTCTAAACATGCTCGCCCTTTGTGTGTGCCATAGTTCATTCAATAAGAGTCACGTTTGTCACAAATGAATCATAATTTACAAATCATTAAGATGATTGCATAATACTGCATATAGATGTGTTTCTCAGTTTCTATGCTTTTAGAAACTACTTCTATGATTAGTGTATCTTTATATTCCTGTCGGCTCTAATGCATTGATCCAAGATTTATAACAGTAGATATATTTATCAAAATCTAATTCATGAATATCTGCCCAGTTGTGTCTATTTCTGTTAAATATGTAAGCCACAGTGAGACTCCACACCCATCACTGATCTCTTCTCAGGGTATCTGAGGTTCTTACATCACAATTGTGTTTTTATATTGGTCTTTGCATCAATATTGACATGCATAAATGCGCATTTGTATACCTGTGTATCTCTCTGTCTATGGCCAGGATGGGGTGGGGTGGGGGGATGTGGAAATGAGAGAATTATTAAATGCCAAGTAGATGTGCAATAAATTCCATTGATTTTATAAACTCCAACTTGTCTTCAGTCTCCTTCCATTCTTTATCCTGGGGGCACTGCAACAAAAACCTATTTTAAATACCTTGGCTTCCACCCTCCCCCTCCCCAAAAAAGTGTCAATATTTTATTTGGATTTTTAACTTCGCTCCATAACAGTTGTTTGACCTCCTGACTCGTGCAAGTCACATAAATTCTGGGACTTTATTCAGGAGCCATGTTCCTGCTATTGAATAAGCAATTTGGGAGGGTGAATTAATGACTTGTGCTGTTGCTGGAAAGTCCCTGAAGAAATATTAAAATTGCTTGCAGACTGAATCGATACTCAGTGAACACCCAGCAAGAGGGCTTCGGCTCTGGAATGGCCACAGAAGGCAGGAGTCGGAGGGGAATTCCTGCACCCAGCTTGGCAAGCCACCCCCACCCCCACCTTTCCCTCCATCCCTGGAGCTCTGTCATTTTCGGTAACAGCCAAGTCTTATTAAACCCCAACCAGGATAGAGCTGATTTGTCCTGTCTCAGGAAGGAGGCTCAGGGGACAGTTTACTCTCTTACTAGCAATGAGAGCCCGGAGGCCTTATTGGAGGTGATGGTCTAGACATATCCACCTGCTGGAGAGACAGGATGGTGCTGCTGCTCTGTGGCAGGCTGCGCTGAGCTTTGGAAGACTGCAGCTGTGACCATTTTCTGCAGGGTGTGCAGAGGGGCTGGGTGTTGCAATGCTGGCTCTACCTCTGTGTATGTCTGACCAATGTTTACCATTGCTCTGGTGGCCACCTGACGTTAGCCTGTGTGGGATGGAGAGTTTGAATTGTATTGTGTGTTTCTGTATATTGCATTGTGTATTACTGTGTATTACATTGCGTTGACGCATTCTGGCAGGTGGCAGAAGGTTCGTTACTTGGTGCTGTACCAAGGTGACTGTACTTTGTGTAACACTGAGTTGGAGGAATTTGAGTATTGTTTGGTGGCAGTGTCTGTGTTTCTGCTTTGAATTATTGTGTTCATTGATCATATCTGCATCTTTTTATTCATAATATATGTCTCAGAGATTAGGTTAATGGGTGTCTCCTTGGTGATGTGGGTTGAGTAATGATGTTGGAGCTGGGTGCTGGTATATGATTCGGTAATTGCTCTAATTGCCTTCTTGATGTGGTTGTGGGTGAGAGGGCCCATCCTTTGGCTTACTCTGGCCTGGTCATTTGCACTGCTCCTTCCCTAAGGGAAGATTCTAGAGATGAAAACAAATCTCTTCTTGATGATCAAAAATACAGTTCTGTTCCTCTTGAAGCAAACTGCCTGAAGAGGTCTGACTTTACCACTGGCTTAGGTCCTGGTGCCACCCTCCCTACATCTGCCTAAATTAGAGAGTGAAGCCCCTGGGTGAACCCTTAAGCCAGTTGAAAGTCTAAATCTCAGCTGGGACTAGAGGAGAATGGATGGGAGTCAACTCTCCAGACCTAATGAGGATAACATGAATTCTAGTTCCAAGAACCCCAATCCTCTCCATTCTGTGCCTTGGCCAGCAGCATCTTCTTCCTTCCTGGTGACCTCAGATGATGTGGCTTAGCAGCAGTTTGCACACAAAGGGAGATCACAGGTACGCATACTAGGCGTGACCTTCTAATAGGGCACAGGCCCTTGTTCTGAGCTTATAAATAAATGTGTGAATGGGTCATAAGACTGCAAAAATATACAAAATATACATAGCTATGCAAGAAATTACCCATGTCTGCACTTCCCTTGATTCAAAGTGGATATGAAGTGTGACACAGCAGATAAGCCAGTACTGCCTGGGTTCAAGTCCTAGTTCTGCTATGTAGCTTGTGACCTCCAGCAAGTTATTAACTTCTCTGTTCTACAGTTACCTCATCTGTGAACAATCCCACAAAGCCCTATGGGGTTGTTCACGAGGCTTAAATCAATTAATACAAGTAATATGGTGAAAACAGTTCCTACTGAAGTAAGTACTGGTTAGCTATGATTGTGAGAAGGAGGGTGAATATAAAGGCTTATTGAGCAAATCAGTCTTAAGATGAGCCAATGTACATATACAAACAGTGATACAAGTGTATTGATGTACATAAGATCCTAAGGTGAATCAAGGGGCAAGGGAAAGGGCGGGGGAATATATGAGTGTGTGTTTGAAGCAGAGAAGTGCAATAAAAAAAAGCAGTCAGGTAGCATGGGAGAAGGAAGCAGTTCCCTTCTTGGCTTCTGGTCTATTTGGGCAATGCAGGGGCTGGGGATTGATGGAGGCCACCATTGTCCATCTCCATCCTGAGGTGGCAGTCAGCTCTTTGGTGATAATAGGCCAAAAGGAAGATGGCAGCCCTCACGCAGGTGTTACACTTATAAAAACAAAATACTCTGAGAATAATTGAACTCTCACAGTTCCAGTTTAACTCATTTAACATTTTTTTCTTTCTAATTAAAAAAATCTGGACTTTCACCAGTTAATGGGTTTAAATGAGAAATAGTAGGATGTAGGTATTAAATTTGACAACAAAATAAAGGGTAAAAAAGTGACCAGTAAGACATCAGATAAGTGACCATTAGGGCTGTTAGGATCTTTGAAAGTTCCCCAAGTTGGACTGGTTAACTAAGCCAAAGGGGCAAGGAGCACTTGAGATAAGAATGGGAGTAGACCTCAGCCTCATTCCATAGAATTTCCCATAGAGATGGGAGAAACATCATTGTGTATTTGGGAAACTTTGGTCTTCATCTTTACTCTCTCAGACACAGAGTTAATAGGAGTAGCAAATAGATTAAGTCCAAATTAAATTTTGTTTCTTTTTTTTTTTTTTTTTTTTTTGCAGAGCTGGGGATTGAACCCAGGGCCTTGTGCTTGCAAGGCAAGCACTCTACTGACTGAGCTATATCCCCAGCCCTAAATTTTGTTTCTTAACTCTTTTTTTTTTTTTTTTTTTTGGTGTTACTGAGAATTAAACCCAGGCAATTTACCATTGAGCAACACCCCAGTCCTTCTTGTTTTTTATTTTGAGATGGTCTTGCTAAGTTGCTGAGGTTCTCACTAAGTTGCTGAGGCTGGCCTTGAACTCCAGAGTCTCTTGCCTCAGCCTCCTGAGTTGATGTGATTACAGGTGTGCACCACTGCACCTGGCTCTTGAATTTTTTTCTTAAAATTATTTACCCCTTAGCAATGAAAATAACCACACTGATTATCAAATTCCCATGCTCCCTGGGAATATCTGGATATGCAAGGCCCTAGTTGACAGATTAGGCTTGAATTCATCAAATATTTGCTCACTGCTCCCTCTCCTCTTCTCATCCTTTCTCTTTATCTCCATTTACTCTCCTCTCATTCCCTACTCTTCCTGTTTATTTTTCCTTCCTCTCCTGTCTGTGACATTTAAGAATCAGAGAAACTGTTCAAACCCATCACAGGAGGACTTTTTTTTCCCTCTACCATTTCATTTTATCTTTAAAAAAACCTACAAAATGCAAAATACCACAACCCATGAAAATGCCATGAAGCTGGGAAAATGCCAACCTTCAACTCCTGAAGCCACAGTAGGCTCATCCAGAGGAGGAGTATGTACCTGTACACAGTATACTCTCAAACACACACACATCACACACGTACACACACATAGGCTGAGCTCACAGAGTGAACAAAGGGGACGATTATCTGACCAATTCTGTTCAATGGTCGGAGAACTGAGTTGCAAAGATTCCCCCCACTGCCAACACACACTGAAAGCACACGGAACAGACCTGCTTCTTAAATTCAGCTGGGCTCAGGGGATACCATAATTCTCACAGGCCTTCATGATATGCAACACTATCCATAGAATATCCTTGTGGCTCTTCAAGTTTTCTTTTTTAAAGGATTTCAGTATTTATACACACACAAACAAGAATGCATACACACTGACATAGACACATAACATGAAATACACACTGGCTGGGTGTGGTGGCACATGCCTGTAATCCAGCAACTCAGGAGACTGAGGTGGAAGGATCACAAGTTCAAGGCCAGCCTCAGCAACTTAGTGAGGCCCTAAGCAACTTATCAAGAAGACCCTGTCTCAAAATACAAAGAAAAAATGGGCTGGGGATGTGGTTCAGTGATTAAGTGCCCCTGGGTTCAATCCTGGGTACCAAAGAAAAGAAAAGAAATGCAAACTTAATGATTACTACTGCAGTAAGAATAACATTTGCTGAGCCCTTAATATCTGCCAAGTACAAGTCTAAGCAGGTTTATGTGAATTGGCTTATTTAATCTTCATGACAACCTATGAGGGACCTACATGATTATACTCATGTTATATGAGTGAGGAAACTGAGGTTCAGAGAGTTTGCCCATAATCATGCAGCTGGGGAGTAGTGAAGTTAGATTCAAAGTTCTCCCCGGAGTTTCCTTTCTTGCTTTATGCCACACAACTCTATGTGAATTGCCTGGCACATAGTAGGTACTTAGCAAAGGTTTTCTGAGTGGATAAATGAAAGAATAAACCAATGAAAAATCACATCTATTAAGAACCTGATAGTCTCCCTCAAGATGACAAAGTGGACTCCCTGAAGAATACCAGTTCTACTAGACATTCAGCTTATTTGTACAAAGTGATCTTCTTCCTGACCAAAACATTCAGGGAAGCCAAGTGCCTCTCAGCTGCCCATACTAACTGCTTCCACTACCCAGTCAATGGCAGCCTTCTTTTAACCAGAAATCAGACCCAAATGCATAAAGATACTTTCTAGCTGGGCATGGTGGTGCACACCTGTAATCCCAGCTATTCAGGAGGCTCAGGCAGAAGGATGGCAAGTTTGAGGCCAACCTCAGCAACTTAGACTGTATCTTAAAATAAAATAAAAACAGGGGTGTGGTGTAACTCAGTGGTAGAGCACTTGCCTAGCATGCTTGAGGTCCTGGGCGGCAGGGGATACTTTCTAACCACAACACTTAGTTTCCTAGAACATTTTTCTCTGAAAACAGGTATTTCCCAATGTGTTGAATCCAATCAATTAGGTGGATGTTTCTAATTTGCCAGATCTTTGGCATCCTATGGACAACCTTTATAGATGATTGACTAAAGTTTTTGGTTTTCATTCAGATGTTTGGGAGTTGCCACGGTCATTAACCTGTTTGTCAGCAAGTGCTCGTGCATTTCCAAGACACGTAAGTGAACACTAAAGAGGAAAAGAATAACCCAGAATAAAACAGACTAAAGAGGACAGGGGTAGCAGCTATTTGAAAAATCAGTCAGGCAAATGGCATTTCGGGAATGGGTTGCTACCTTAGAGATCCATTAGAACGTGGATCTAGCTCACAAGAGACTCATGTGCTTAAAGACCTTTAAAAACCTCATACAGCTGTATCCTTAGCTGTCTGCAGAACTGTACCAATCAGATTCCTGCACAGCAAAGCTGATGGATCAATCCCAGCATCCAGCACAGCTAGCAGTCTGCCCACAGTGCAACCAATCCACCCTCTCCACACTGCCTCTCTCCCAATGCCTGTGTCTGTGCACTCCGTGTCTCTATGTGTTGTCAGTCCAGGCTGTAGATTTTGCAAAGCTTGGTGTAAATCTGGTTTGTGACTTTGTACACGTACCCCGATTTGTGATTTAGTGCTCTGCCTTTTCTCACCTCTCCTACCTCCATTTCCTTCTCCTCTGTGTTTTAATGCTGTTTACAACTTCCCTACTCATAGAGCCACAGAGCTATCTTTCAGTGTCTCTGATACACCCAAATGATTTTTCTTATCCAGGTTTTCTCTCTCCTCGACTTAATTTATGTTTTTGCAAATAGGAACTTTAGATTGTTCTATTCAATAACATTTAGGGTAACTGCTTTTATCAACGGGATCCTGGCACTAAAAGACTCCTTTCAAGGGACATTTGTTTATTCTTATGAGCAACTGGCTCTCCCTACGTGTAAGAAGGCTGCGTGCAGGCGTGCATACACAATGTCCTCCTCAGTTTGTGCCTCTATGCTCCACTGCCCCGTGTCAATGCCACTTGGCACTGGCAGGAAGAGCTCAGCAAAAACCATGATGTGGACCACAGCCCCAAAATGCTAGAAATAAATCCAGGCTGTGGGCCCATCCTGTGGATGACCACTGAGTCCTCTTAGGAGAAGACCCACATATACCTTGCAGGGTTGCTTCCTCCAAATTCTGTCTCCCATGCACCCCTTCATCTACAGCTGCATAGAAGGTTTGCAATGATATTATTGACAAGCAAGGTGTTGGGGTTTAACTCTACAGGTGTGAGTTGATGGGAAACCAGGAAAATGCTTGCCTGTATCCCTAGGCCATTTATTGCCTTTTTTCCTTCTCTTTAATTCTTTCTACACCTTTTCTCCTTTCCTAACTCTATTTGACCTTGAACTCTGGTCTCTCCCTTCACACAAAAATCTGTCACAAGGGGGACAATACCTCCAGAGAAGCAGTTACCTGGCCTGACAGGCCTGGAGACCAGTAACCAGAGAGGCCAGCCTATCACTCCACTCCTGGAAATAAATCCCATTGTATTTGCATTTTAATTTTCCACATAAACAAAGGCCCAGAGTACTCGCTTGGGCAGCATCACTGGACGAATTTAATTAGAAATGAAAAGTTTATAGGGCCCTCTTTAATGCGATTAATGCTCAGTTAACATTTATCACATTCGTATGCTGGAATCGCCTTTTCTAAGCAGCCACTAGCCATGAAATGAATTTCTCTCAACTTTTTTGTACCCGCCCTGGGAGGTCATCTCCTAAGGAGTCCACATGACCTTCCAGGCTGTCTCCCTATGGTCAATGGGAGATGAGAGTGGAGGAAGAGGCAGACGTTATCTGCTGGGTAGGAGGCAGGGGGCTAAGAGTGAGGGCCAGCACTGTTTCTAGGAGCAGCTGACACTGAACTGGGTGCAGGGGGCTCAGTGCTTAGCTCTGAAGTCTAGCTGAAAGTCTTCAGAGTGTTTTGTGTGCTTCCCTCTTCCCAGTCTACTTTTGTAGTCCAAACCAACGGTGTGTCTGGTCAGTGTTACTCCGAGCAGGCTCTTACTTCTCTCTTCCTGTCTTCCGCTGTTTCTCTTTTACCTTTTCCCCCTCCCCGTCTCTCTTATTCAGAATCCTGTTAGGCTTTCCTTCCAAGGAGCACAGTTATCCTTTCCTTGGGATAAGAAAGCCAAGTTCCCACATCAGTATACCTCTGTCCCTCTGGTTCTCCCAGAGGCCAGACAGTCACAGTCAGTTGGAAGGCTGTCTGCCCTCAGAGAAGCAGAGGGGAGAGGGAACATGAAACCTCTGCTGGTCCCTAGAGGAAGGAGGGCCTTCCTTATCTTATCAGGTTCTCTTCACTCTTCAATTAGAATCTACTGAGATTGGTTTCTTAATCCAAACCAGCTAACCTGAGTGTGGAGAAGGAGAAAGAGGCTGGAGAAGGAAGGAGCTATGGGGACGGGCGTCCACTCTGCAGATATCTCCCTTTGAAGTGACACGGTACATACAAATGATGCAACTGCTACCAGTTCTCCTAGCAAGGTGTTAACACTCACCACTGCAGCCCTCACGCACAACTTGACACCCTCACCTCCAATGGAGCAAACACACACGGCTCACCAGTGTTCACACCCCCAGGCTCGTGTATGCACACAGACTAACAGTGTCGGGACCCTATGCAGACCTGTCCTGACCCTTACCTATTGACCACTAGGATGTCTACTGTCCTTTTGACCCTAAGCTCTCTGGATAGCATTTGCTAACACCCAAACAAGCAGACCCTCCAAGTGATGGCAGGGACTCTTGTTTTCGGAACAAATAACCCCATTGCTGGAAACCTGAATAGCAAACCACCAGCTCCTGGGTTGACAAGACTGACTTCTTCTGGGAGCTCCCTGGGATACTGGGCTATTTGGACAGGGGCACAAAAGCCAAGCTTGGCTAGATGCTACAAGCCCACATACTTTTTCTAAAGCAGAGCTACATAGAGGCCCCCACCACATGTTCACCAACTTCTCTCAGGGTAAACACATTTAGGCATGCACCAGAACTCACCCTCTAGACCAAGAGCTGGCAGAATAAGAAGCCAAAGAGGGGCTCCTCCCTGACCATCTCCATGGTCCATCAGGCCAGTACTGTCTAACTGGCCTCTTCGATTTCCTTCATTTACCTACCGGTTATGGGCAGGGTAGCAGAGTCTGACCAAGACCCCAGGGCCAAGAGGGAGCACCAGGATTATGTAGAGCTGTCTCCAGCACTTGCTTCTATTTGCTTGAGCTCTGGGGATTCTTTGTTCTTCCTTTCTACCCCTGCCCTCTCTTCCAGTCCTCTCCTCTGCTTCCTCTCTGATTTCTTAACTCCACTTTTCCCCTCTCAGTCTGCTGCCTTGTCTTGCCTCCTGTTAGGAGCTGCCCAGCACATCAGCTGGCTTTCTTGTTCCTGGGTTGCTGCAAAGGGAGATCACTATAGGTTGGGTAGGACTAAAAGTAGGCAGAGCAGAAGTCCAGAGAAAAGTGACCAGGGGCTCTAATGAGGAAGCCCCAGGAAGCCTGGCTGCCCTCCCTTCTTCTGGCCTTTCTCTCACTCTCCCTTCTCAGCCTGCACTGCAGCAGCCCCATAGATACTGCTGGTATCCTGCAGAGTGCTGTGGGGGCAGGGGGCCGCGTGTCCATGTCTAGAGCTCATGTGAGTCCCTCTCAGAAGGCACTACACTGCTCCCAGCTCTGCAAGTTTATCCCCCAATACCACTTCCTTTGCTCCACTGTCTTTTCAGAAACTTGCCCACCTTCTCCTCCCTGGCTGGCCTTCATCTTTTCTTGTATCACTTCTGAGCCTCTCCTCAGGGGCCCATCAGCCTGGACTAACAGCTGCCTGGAGCTGTGGCTTTCTTCAACCACCCTGGAGTCCTTGCAGGGTATCAAAGGCCCTGGCTTAGATGAGCAGGATCCTCCTTTTCAAGCTCTGTGGTTGCATCCTCTGTGCCCTGCCACATGGTCCCGTCCTAAACAACCTCAGCCAGGCCAAGGCAGCCCCCAGACAGCTCTCTTTCACCTCTCAGCTTCCCATCTCCCTCCCACCTCTTGCAGTCCACATCCTCATCTCCTGTCCCCTTCCCATTCACATCTCATCTTCTCCTCTTTGTCTCACACTGCCTTCCCCAGGACCTTCTGGACTAAGGGGCTCAGGAAATGCCCTATCCTCTTGTACTTGCACTGAGGTTACTGCTCTGGCTTAAAGCAGAAAGATCAATGCAGTGAGTTACGTAGACCAGAGGCAGCCTATCAAGGGCCAGAATGAATCGAGTCTGAAGCTGTGTTTAATTTGTCTAGCACAGAGTTTTCAAAAGTGTCTTCCTGGAAAAGGTACACTCATACATTGCTGGTGGGGATGCAAATTAGTGCAGCCACTCTGGAAAGCAGTGTGGAGATTCCTTAGAAAACTTGGAATGGAATCATCATTTGACCCAGCTATCCCACTCCTCAGCCTATACCCAAAGGACTTAAAATCAGCATACTACAGAGATACAGCCACATCAATGTTCATAGCTGCTCAATTCACAATAGCCAGACTGTGGAACCAACCTAGATGTCCTTCAATTGATGAATGGATAAAGAAACCGTGGTATATATATACAATGGAATATTACTCAGCTATAAAGAATAATAAAATTATGGCATTTGCAGGCAAATGGATGAAATTGGAGAATATCATGCTAAGTGAGATAAGCCAATCTCAAAAATCCAAAAGGTGAATGATCTCACTGATAAGCGGATGATGACACATAATGGGGGGTGGGAGGGGGGCAAGAATGAAGGAAGGAGGGACTGTATAGAGGGAAAAGAGAGGTGGGAGGGGTGGGGGGAAGGAAAATATAACGGAATGAATCAAACATCATTACCCTATGTAAATGTATGATTACGCAAATGGTATGCTGTTACTCCATGTACAAACAGAAACAACATGTATCCCATTTGTTTACAATAAAATAAATTTTAAAAAAAAGTGTCTTCCTGGGATGGGGATGTAGCTTAGCAGGAGAGTGCTTGCTTAATGCATGTAAGACCCTGGGTTCCATCCCCAGCACCTCCCCCCATATAAAAAGCTTTCCTGAATCAATGCCTATAAGTTGGGCCCTCATGGCCCATGTACCTTTCCAGAGCCATGTACCTTACTTGCCAGGGCCTGGAAGGCATTTCTGTTGTAAGTAGCGTCTGCATCACCACTCTTGGCAAATACCAGTCTGGACAGTCTGGACTTGTGGGCACTGCTCTACTTCCCCCACATCCCTACAATAAACCTGAATAGAATGCTACCCAGGTTAGCCCTGCCTGCTCTCTTAAAACACAAAACTTCTCATTATGTCATCTCTCAAGAAACACAAGAAAGGGTCCCACTATTTTTGTGATCGGAGGACAAGTTATGAGAAGAGCCTAGGTCTGTGACCACTACCTCCTACACACCTTCCTCTTACCAGAGAATTCCCTGGTACATGGACCTGCTCCTTCTCCTCCAGGCCAGGCCATTCTCTTCTTATTTCCCATAAGCCCAGCAGCTCCCTGTGCCTATCCGTCCTCAGAAGGCCCCAAGCAGCTGCCTCTGCCACCATGCCCTGTCCGGCCTCCTAGTCAGTTCCAACCATGCATTTCTGACCCAGAGCCTCTTCCTCATTTCCCTGAATTATTGGGGGAGGCTTTGGAGACTAGACCTAGGCCTTCCCTAAGGACAGCTCTACCCATGACTATGTCCCAGTGCCATGCTTCCTGCTGGAGGACCTGGCTTGTGGGTTGCTGGACCATAGCTTGGGAGGAATGGTTGCACTGGAAGAGTGTCTTCTTGGTTGCTGATGCAGTCAGTTTCTAATTAGCCCTGCCAATTGATCTGGGGCTGGAATGTTGAAGAAATGATGGACAGTTGGTCACACAATTCAATGTCAGAAAGTGACATGGCATCGGTTCAGTACATTCTCTCTGACTAGGAGCTAACCGAACTATAGAGTATAATGATGAAAATAAAAATTTAAAAAATAAATAGGCCCAAATGAGATTTCTTCAGCCCAGCCCTATTACTGCTACCACTTTGCTCAATAGCCCAATGACTGCCTGGCCAATTGACCTGTTGGGCCCAAGTACAAGATGCCAAGCCTTTGCCTGTGACTACAGGTCATGTCCTGTGGGCCTTCCTCCCTCCTCTTGGCCTCAGAGGCCTGCACCTAACAACAGATTCTGGTGGGCACACAGAAGACCCACACACAGACGACATCTACCTTTAGGCCTATAAACTATTGTGAATATATTTAAGTTGTGCTGTGGTAGCACCAAAAGAGAAAACATGACCGACAGGAGATAACCCCTCAACCCAGAGACTCAGTGGTAGATAGATAATCCCAGGTGATGTCACTTTTCTCCATCTGGCATGTCTCCTGTAGTCTGGGAGTTTGTTGGGAGACAGTTTCCCACTCCTTGGATCTCAGTTCTTGTTCTGCCTTCTCCAGATACACTCAGAGTGGGTGAGCTGTGCCTATAGCTACCTCCCCTGCAGGAATCTGAGCTCTGGACACCTGGCCTGGCTGGGTAGGAGGTATGAGAAAGCACAGTAGGGAACCAGAGAATTGGCAGGTCAGATGAGTGCCTTTTACTGCATTCTTTTAAGGAATAGGAAGTGAAAAGATCTTCTTTCCAGTATGTTCATTTTCCTCTTAATATAAGAACTGCAGTCCTATTTAGCAACAAGGCCAGACCTGAGCACCAAGAGGCAAAGCTGCTAGAGATGCAGATCTAGGAAGCTGGAATGGACAATGGGTGCCTGGATTTAAGGTGTTCCTTCATTAGTCCTGTTAAGAAGACTAGGGAGCAGTATCTCCATCTCACATGGATTTATAAGGAGCCCCCTTTTCAGAATGCATGCTTTGGGGAAGTGTAATTAAACTTCGGCACCAGTTACTACTATTGCTACTCTTTGTCTAGAAGCTATCATGCAGCCCACGAGCACATCCTGTCACATTTACTCCATGTGCCCCACAGAAATACCCATTCCCCTACTATCCTCAAAAACATGTCCCACCACCCCAATTTCCAATGCTGCCTCTCCATCCCTGGCTCTACTCTGCACAACAATCCCCCACCTTATGCCAACAGGCATGTGAAGCCACCACTCTCCCCTCGGCCACATCCCCACTGCCTCCCCAATCTTCTCTTCTCTAGACACCCCTATTTCTATTCTCTAGGGGCCATTCCTGCCTGGCCCTGTCTCCACTTGGCTAATTCCCCTTGTGGCCCTTCTATTGAACTGTTGTGTTGTCCATTTCCCTGTGACAAGGGCTCTGGTTACAGAGTTATTGATTGGTTTTCATGCAGACAGATGGGCCCTTCCCGGGTTCCCATCAAAATCCCTGGCTGTATGGGCTGATTGTTGCCTCTCAGGGTGTAGGATTGCACTGGAGACCACCCTCCACGCAGTCTCCTTTGCCAGGGCCGTGGATGGTAATAAATGGAGGCAGCCAGAGCGATAATAAAAGCAATTGAGTAGGTTACCTGTGCAGACACAAGATTTATGCCTCTTCATATTTGATGTGATTGTTTTATTGAGTTCTTGGAACAGTTGGGACACTATTTATTTACTTATTTAGGGTCTCCCCTTCTCTTTTCTTCTTTGCATCACCCTCCAAAACCTACCTGGAGCTTTTGTTAGGAATAACCCTTCCTGGGTGCCTCTTCTTAAAAGTTGCAAGCTGAGATAGAACTCACAGCAACCAGCCATTGCCCTTAACAAAGGCCATTCTGTTGCCTGAACATCCATGAACCAGTTAATAGGGAGACAATCAGACCAATATAATGGCCAGTCAAGAAATCCAGGCTAAAACAACCAAGGAAACAAAATGTAGGCTTTTCAGGAGGACAACGCCAGCACAAGTTAAAGAACAGGATGGATAGTCATGCCTGCTTCACGTGTTCTAAGGATGCACTACCTTAACAGCTGGAGATATCCTCTGGGATGGGCATGGCTTCTTAGACAGAAATTGCTGAGGAGAAACTGCTATTTGTGGCCCCAGTGTGCTAGGCCCAGTGTACCAAAGGTAAGGTCTCTGTCCTTATTTCTCCCATTCCTCTGTGGGCAGAAGTCTTTTTCTTAACTCATTGATTCACTCTGGCTCTTTGCCCTGAGATCAACTGTGCTGATCATCAAACAGATAGGAGGTTATGGAGATGTGGCAGGCAATGCTACTACCGTGTTCTAGTTCCACACTAAGCCAGGCCCAAGAATCAAATACGCAATGTTTTGGAACCTGAATTCCAGAGAAAGAGAAACACACCCTAGTCTTGAACATATCTTCAGCATTCCAGTGCCTAGAAAGACTGGCTCCTGGCTTACTTGGAAATACAACTGGTAGACCACTGTCACCCAACTGCTAGACCTTTGATGAAGACCTGAGAATGACATAGTGGTGTTGGGAGGGATCAGAAAACACCTGAATGACAGACTGGAATTTTAAAAAACACAAGTTCTGGGACTGTCACCTTATTACAGTCAGTGTTGCCACTGCTAGAAGGAATGTGCTTACAAGCTAAGCTAAGGGATAGCACCTGTGGTTGGTGGGTAGTGAGCAGCAGACTCTGGAAAGGTCCATTCCAAAAATGTACAGGTAGGGAGTCACTAGCCCCAAAGAGTGTAGGGCAGCCTCAAAAAGTTAGAAGGTGGTGCCCTTATTGTCATTTCATTCCAAGAGTGCACTCTCAGGGGATCTCCAGTAACCCTAGACTTCATCTGGAGTTTGTGCTATTCTTTCAAAGGAGCTGTATTCCCTGCCCAGAGCAACAGCCAAACCAGAAGACTCTGGCACATAATCAGGGAAATCCTTCCTGCCTAGTCAATTGCTCAGCCATGTAACTAGGTGACTTTTTCCCCTTTCAGTAGCAAGGATCTCCCCTCCATCTCTCCCTGCTCCAGGCCATTTCCCACGCCAGATTTCAATCCAAAGTCACCTGTTTATAAACACCAGCCCTCCACAGCAGTGGTGTACAAGCCGAAGAGCTGACAATTCTGTGTTAGCAATCAGTAACCCAATATTAGGAATGATTCAGATAAATTCCATGCACTAAACGACCCAGTCAACTTGGGATTTTGGACAGCGGTCTCTGGGAGTAGGGAGGCCTCCCTGACCCACTCTTTTGGCCCAAAGAGTTATTTCTATGAGAATTTGCTAATGGAGAATGGAGATTGGACAGCTAAGCTTTAATCGCGATAGGATCAGAAATTGCCAAAACCATTTTTAAACATGAAAGCAATTTAGTTTATAGTCACAACAGCATATTTCAAGTGCGGCGACAGCATCTGTTTTGGGGAGAAGATGAAAAGCCTTTGGCTCAGGTGGGTGAGCATGTGTGAACTTCCTTTCTTGCCAATGCTGGCTCCTGCCACCCTTACTCATAATGATCTTAAAGGACCTAACACAAGTGGACAACTCACTGACAATAAAACTCTGAACTTAAAACTCCCCATTTTCCAGCGCACTGCAATTTCTGCACAGAGGAAAATCTCTTGGTTCTTCCTGCAGAGAGTGAAAATTCTCAAAACTGAGAAAGGGCTAAGTTTCTGACAAAACCAGCAACAGCAGAAACATTTTGCCTTTATCAAGTATTAGAGTGAAGCACATCTTAGATAAACCATCCCTTTAAGAGCAGAGTACCTACCAAAGGATGCTAAGGATGGGGTACTCAGATGTATCCCAGAAGCCCCCAGAATTCTTTCTACAATATGAACTGTGGGAGAATTCTGCCCAAAGCAAAATCAAGAACAACCTGACTGCTCCTTGTTGACAAAAGCAGCCATGAAGCCTAACTGAAGATCCAGGGCTTGCTGCCCATGCTACCAGTGGCTTCCCTTTTCCCTCCCACTACTGCCTCTCCATCTCCAGCAACACCAGGCTATTTCTCTGTATCCAAAGGAAGCTTCCATGCCCCTGTAGTGATAGGGTCCTGTGCTGGATAGTTTCTGAGGCTGTCAGTGCTGTCATCTGAGACCATGAATCTCACAGTTGGCTCACTTGTCTACTTTATCCCTCAGTTTTGGTGAATGTACCTCAAGGTCTCCAGAGCTTGATCCCCAGGTCACCTGTTGCCTACACTCTACGGCTTTTGAGAATGAAACATTCCCAAACTTGCACCTAAGCCAGTTTCCAAAAACATCTGGACCACAAGGTTTATGTGTTGGGGTGTGAGACAGGGCTGCCAGCAGAATACCTTGTTGCTCCATTCTTCCATGCCACTCAAGGAAACAAATCTCATTAATTATGTACATCTTGGGTTCCTCCAAATGCTTGCAAATATCATCACTGACAACAAGCATTTCTCTGAAATGTTACCCAAAATGTCACCACCTAGTCCAGCTACACTGCTCCTCTACAGGGTCACTCTTGGCCCCAGATGTTCTCCTCCTAAAAATTCAGTTCCAACTCACTGCCAGGGCCAGTAGTCAGCTGAGACAGAGTCTCTGATGACTCAGAAAACAATGCTTTGTCCCCTTTCCCTTCCTAAACAGCACTCCTGCCTCAGCCCTCAGCTTCCTCAGCCTCCTCCTGACTTTCCCCTCCCAAACCACCCAGCCTTTTTCTCTAGCTTCTTTGGAAGGTATCTGAATGTCAAACCGCCATATTTTCAATACCTGGCTGAGCCAGACCCAGGGAGCTGGAGGGTTTCGGAGGGTGTATAATTAGCTGATCAGTATTATGTTACCCTGTTCATAACTGAATAACCATTTTAATACAGATGGCACACACTGGGATAATTTCTGGGGTCGCCTTGCAGTACGTTACAGCACGAGTGTGGCAGAGGGAATCTTCTTTAGCCAAGGTACATTCTACTAGCTAATTTTACCTGCTGTTTTCAGGATGATTTGGGATAATTCCATATCATTTGCAAAATATTTTAATAAAAACCCTGTGATAGGTGATGCCAGTTTCAGAAAAAGGCACCATCTGAATCATTAGTTGTCTCGATTAGTGAGCTTTTAAAGAGTGCAAGGAATAAAGGGGTGTGATTCTTAGCCCCCTTCTCTTTTGGAGACTACCTTAAAATGGGGGTCCAAGGCTGTCTGAAACTTACTTCTGACTGGTGAATGACTTGTGCAGGATCTCTGTGTATAACTGTCAGGTTGTACAGTTCTGCAATGGTGAAGCCATCCGGGGTTCCTGAGCTTAATTGCTGCTTGCATGTTCTGTAGTCACCCAATAGGCATGTTGACATACTGGCTGTGATGTACATGCATGGAGCATGCCCATGTGTTCTCCCAGAGAGCACACTGAAGGGGCTTGTGGATTAGAGTCCTAACTAACCTATACGTCAAGTTTACTCTGACCTATGTCATCTCTACTCTTGAACCTGTCATCAGTGCAAAGACTTTATCCTGGAGATAGGCACCTTAGGTGGTTAGGGCATCTCCCAAGTTTCAGTCTCAAGGTCTGACTTCTCCCTTCCTGCCTGGCATCCCACTCCTTGTCCAGATCCTCAATCCTGCCAATTACTGCCTGGTGGTTGGCATTTGCTCTGCAGACCTGGATGCCAGTACTTCTAGGCCGGAAATTTGTGCAGAGCTTGCTAGCAAGACCTGGGCTCCTGGGAGGCAAGCTTTGTGGGAGTTGGCTAGGAGGGCAGAGGAGCCAGGGCTGGTGGCTGCCCCTGGGGAAGAGTACATGTCTTTAGAAAGGGAAGTCTGTTTGGAGGCAATGAATAGACACTGGTCATTTTAAAGGCTTCGCTATGGGCTGTGATTGTCTCTAGATCCCGAGGCGCGTAATCTTGGAGTCTTAATTACCACAAACACTTGGATTCATTTCCAGGACGCCAGCGGGAGAAGCCTGGCAGGGAACACCCAGCTCTGAACTGGAGACAACGCTGTCTGTCTGTCTATCTCTCTGCCTCCCAGGATCCCTCTCCCTACTCAAAGGACTTCAGGCTGAGAGTTGGAAGGAAGGGTGGAGCTGGACAAAGAGCAGAGACCAGATTCAGGGAGCCACCCCAGAAGGTAAGAGCTGGGAACTGGAGTCCCATCCTGCAGGCCAGGGAGCTTGCTCACCTGTTGATGGAAGAGACGCTGGGCACTGTGTCGTTGTCGCAGATTCCCTCAGCCAGGAGCCGGTCTCGGATCTCCCAGGCGAACATAGTCGGGTTCTGTCGCTTGTATTCAGCAATCTTGTCCACCACTTTGGGCGTTGCCACCTTGGGCTTGGAACCACCGATCACACCAGGCTTGATGCTGCCAGTCTCGTAGTACCTGCGCCGGAAAGGCCGGCGGGGTCAGCAAGAAGCAGGGTGGTGGCAGGGGCAGGGGGGCTGCAGGCTCTGAAGCCGCTGAGCCACTCTCCCGCCTTAGGCAGCAGCTTGGAGGGAAATGGCCCACTGTGGCTGAATCGACTTCCAGAGGGAACTTGGCTAGTGTAAGATATGCTGCAGAGGAAGAGGACTAAGGGATGTTCCCTCTTGGGAGACAGCCACACCAGGGACAGGGTGCATATTGGTCAGAATAAACACCCGTGGGAGAAAGCCCAGCTTTTCACTTGGGAAGAGCAAGAGGAATATCCCGAGAGGCCTCAGGTCACACCAGGGCTGCGGCACCACCTCCAACCCTTTCCTATTGAGCATGGAGCCCTGTGGGAACCAGGACCCTTCTACCTCCTGCGGGCTGCCTTTTCTTCTCTTGGGGACCCATTTTGCTCACCACCCCATTCCTCCAACATCTTTCACATTAACTGGCTGGAAAAAGTGTCCCTCCCTTTCTGAAGCCACAAATGGAGCTGCCTCCCCTTGAAGGGTCCTGAAGCAGGGCAGGCACTGGGTTGACCATGCTCCACTCTTCCTCCTGGGGCCCTGCCCCCCACTTGATTTCCCTTTCCAAATGGAGCAGCTCTTTAGATCCCTTCAAGTTGGGGATCTCCCTCTTCCGTTTGGCACCCTCCACTTTTAACCAAGTCCTAGGGCCAGGGAAGAAGGAGGTTGTCTCCAGGGATAGCTCCGGGCCCTCACCTGCCCAGGATTTTGCTGACGCAGCCGTGGCTGACCCGCAGCTGCCGGGAGATGTCACAAGGCCGCACACCCTGGTGGGCCAGCTCCACGATGCGCTGCCTCACCACGTCGGGTAGGGGCCGGCCGTTCACAAACACCCCCCCGAGCTGGTTCACACCCCCGTGCCCTGCTGGGGAGAGACAAGAAAAAAACACAACACCCCACACACAGCAGGGACCAGCCATTAGTCAGGGTCCGCGGCCCGGGACATGCGAAGGGAGCATGTAGGTCTCTGGGGCACGTTCCGAACTCGCGGAGAAAGGTGGTGGACTAACCATAACTCGGAGGATTAGGGGTTGGAACCCCCGGGGCCATAGAGCCAGGAGAGCGCGGACGTTGGACAGAGGGCTGGACAGAACGCGACTCTCAGACCAGTACGACGCAAGGGAGAAAGTGAGGGAAGGAATGGAGAAGTCGAGAGAGAAAAGAGGGGAAAGAAGGAGAAAGGGATTAATGCCAGTGGGAACAAATATAGGACAATGAGGAGGCGAAGGGCCCGGGAGGACCGAACTAGTGCGGAGCGGGATCCCGCCTGCGCCGCATGCAAGGGGCAGATTCGATGCGTGCGAGGGCTTGGAAGCGGATGATTTGGGGAGGTCGGGGTTCGCTTGACTCTGCTCAGCCGAACCCCAAGCATAGAGAGGGACACACACGTGTGCGGGCGCACACACACACACGCGCACGCACACAAACACGCACCTTTGCTCCCTACCTCTTCCCTTGTATTTATTTTTAATCGGGATTGTACTACCTCCTTCCCTATGCTTTTTATTTGGTTTGTTTTCGACAGGGAGTTTTTCTTTCCTTTATGTTTTCTATCTTTAGATATTTGGGAGCAAATTTGCCCCTCACCTCCTTAGTGTCGAAAGCGGAAAGAAAACGGGTTGAAGAGGGGAGAGTGGAAAAGACAGGTGTCCGGGATCTCATGCTTTCCAAGACAAGAAGGTGGCCTGAGAGCGGCGCGGTTCCCCGCAGCAGCGGAGAACAGAGGCTGTTCGGGTTCTCCTGCCTGTCGCCGGCTTCTCCGGGCTTGGGGCAAACCGTTTCACCCAGGTCGCACAACACAGGCCGCCCTAAGGGGCTGAGGACTCACGGGGCACCCTGCATAGCCAGCCCACGTCAGTGTGGGTCCCTCTGACCTTTTAGACCTCTGCAGCCGCGCAGGGAGCCCAGGAGAGCAACAAGGGCGTTTGCTTTTCTGGCCAAAAGGACTGTGGGTTTCCAGTCCTGCTCAGCTGGGCTTCCAACACCAGAGGCAAGGTGACCACCAGGTGCCAGACCTGAGGGTACTGCCCGGATGCCTCATTCTCCCTGGCCTATGGCAGACTAGAAATTCTGCACCCAGAGCGATCAACCCGCAGCCGCGTTTACCAAGCAATCCAAGCTGCGAGACTTGTAGCAGCTTAGGCCAGACTGGGCCAGCAACCTGCAGCCCCTGCCCTGCTGGCCTCACGCGAGTTCGAAGAAAGCGGGGACATCTTGTGCTCCCTTTACTTTTTCGCCCGTCCCCCTTCTGGGGGAACCAAAAACAAGCTTGGGTGAAATCCCTGGGAAGAGACCTTGAAGGTGGCTCTTGAAGGCCAGAACCTCTTATTTTACCCCCCATCCCTATAGTCTCCCTATCTCTAACCCCACTCCTCACCCCTCCCCTCCTTCCAAACCCCAACCATCAATAATTTAGGCCCCGAGAGAACTCGCGTTACCAGTATGAAAAGGCGGCAGCTGCCGGCAGATTAAAGATGAATAATTCAGCCTCCCCGGGCTCCGGGCCCGATCCCTCAGCCCCAATCTAAGGGGTGGAGATGGGAAGGGGGCACAGCAGAAGTCCAGGGCCCGTGGTCGACCGAAGGCCGAAGGTCTGCCGGGCTGGCGCTGAGTCAGGCCTGGAATGCGCCACTGCCGCCGGTGCCGACCTGGGCTGCGGCTGTTCGCCCGCGAGTCCGCCAGCCCGCCGGCTGCGCGGCGTCTTTCTCCCTTCCTCCGACCACCTTCTGCTGTCCTTGCTCCCTTTTAGGTTTCAAAGTGGGTCTCAGTGAGCGACCGGGACTCCCGCGGGTCCCAGGCGCAATCCGCAAGAGAAGAGAGCCAGAGCAGTGGCAGCCGGCCGCGAGTCAGGCGGACTGGTCGAAGACGGCGTGTGGACCTGGTTCCACTCCCTCCGAAAAGAAGTGAGGCTTTCGGGCCCGGCTCGCGGAGAAAAGCAGCTGCCTGAAACCCCCGGCTTGGGTTTCCTGTACTTCGAAATTATTTAGGGAAATATATTTTATCCCAGGAGTAGTTTTAAAAGATCCCCCTGTAAAGATAAATATATGCCTAGAGAAACACACAGCTCTTCCTTCTCGGCTTTCTTGTCTTAAACACAAATGCAAGCCAGGTCCAAAAAGTTTCCTTTTGAAAAGTTGCAAATTATCTTTAATTATTAATCTACAGATGGGGAGGGGTTTGTGTTTAGAATTTTATTTATCTTTTTATTTTAAATGCCTGCTTAAATATCTCACAGTTTTCCAAGCTAAAAACATATGAATTAGAGTAATTCAAATTTCATTAAAACAATTCCCTCTTTTTCCTGTTTCTTTTCTCCCTTTCTCTTTTCCCTGTAACATCCTTTCAATTTTCTTTATTTGATTTCCTTTCCCTTGTTTTGACTTCTCTTTCATTTCTCCCCAGTTTTGGGGATTTGCCTTCCTTTTGTTCTTTCCTCCTCATTTTTCCTTCTTTCCTAACCCCCTGCCCAGGACACCGACTGCAAGATCCTCAACAGGGAGTAGGAGGCAGGCAAGGAGCCTTCAGAACTGAGAGCAGAGCTGCACTCTGCCTGGGGGCCAGCTTGGAAGGCTGCCCTGCTTGCTCTCTTCTTGACTTAGATTTCTCCTCTGAACCCCTCTTTGTTTTTAAAACATCTCCCAGGGCAGAGGCAGGGAAAGATGACCACCATGTCCTGCCAACCTTGGATTCCCAACTCAAAGGGAAAGGAATGGGAAGGAGATGGAAGGGAAGTGGGAAAGAGAGAGGAAGGAAATATTTCAAACCAGCTCAGGAGAAGCTTTGAGTAGGCTGGAAGGGCCAAAAGATGCTGAGAGCTGAGGGTCAGAAGGGGGCACCCCACCCCCACTCTCTTCTGACCAACTATCCTAACGCTGAGGTTGCCCAAGCTAGGAGTCTCCTCCCTGACACCCACAACTCCAAGTCTGAGAAAGATAGTGATGAGGGAGGGAGGAGAGGAAGACAAACAGTGAAAGAGGCTGAGAGAATGTGAGAGAGAAAAGAGAGAGAAACCACAACACCCTGAAAACTGCCTGCCAATTAGTCCTCCAGCCTAGGGAAGAGGCTGACTAGGGAGTGAGTAACTGGAACCCCGGCCCAGAGCTGTGGATCCCACGACCTAAGAAGGAGCAGGTGGAAGGAGCAAAGGCAGGTGATGAATACCAGGGAAGGTAGGAAGATGGGCTGAGGAATAAGCGTGGCAGAAGGTAGAAGGGAGAGAGGCTAAAGGCATTAGAAACACCAGGCGAGGGAAAAGAGATAGAACGAAAAGAGGGACCGGGAAAAGCCAGCGTGGCCTCCGAGATGGGACCTGAGTGCAAGGGGCCGGGCCGCGCTGGGATTAGACAGGGTTGGAACCCGAGCAGGAGCCGGGCGCCGGTACTCACGGTGCATCGCGGAGAAGGGATCTGCTTTGCAGTGCATATCCATGGGGAGGCAGAGGAGCGGGAGCAGCGCGGCCGCCGCCGCCGTGTCGCCTCGCAAACTCAACTTCAGGACTTGAGGAGAAAAGGGAGGGACGGTGAGGGAGGGAGAGTGAGCGGGCGCCCGGCAGCTGTGGGGCGCGCGGGGGTGGGGGCCGCTGCGCTGAGCTCCCCGCCGGGACTCCTCTGGGCCAGCGGGGGCTTGCAACCGCAGTGGCCGCAACTTCCCACCGTCGGGGCGCGGGACTGGGCGATCAGCAGAGCGGCCCGGGGGAAATGGGCCGGGCCAGGGGGCACCGGGGGCGCATTGCTCGCGCGGCAGCTGCGGTCAGGTCTGAGGCCGGGCCGGGGAGGCAGTTAGCTCAGCTCCCCTGGAACCCGGTCATCCGCGAGGCGTTGGTCGCAGAGGGCGCGGGGCGGGGGCGGCCCGAGGGCGCCGGGATGGGAGCCGGACTGCTTCAAGTGCCGGCGAGTTGGCGAAGTTGGCAGAGAAGTAGCAATCCCCGGGATGTCCGAGCAGGCGCCCGCGGGAGGGGAACGCGCGAGCGGGCCCCCGCCCCCGGAAAAGGCAGGCGCACGCCGCCGCGGCCGAAGGGCCGGGAGGGAGGGAGGGAGCTAAGCGGCGCCGGCAGCGCTGGGCTGGCCCCAGGTGGGTTGCGGCTTCGAGAAGACTCGGCCGGAGACTGGAGCCTCGGCTCCCGGTGTGTGTCTCTCTAAAAGCTGCAAAGCCCCCTCCAGACCCCCTCCCCCTCCCCGCGCCGGGAGATGGATGACTTGTCAGACAAAGGCAATAGATTCCACCACTCTGTGATTCGCCAGCGCCAGAGCCCCGAGCTTCGGCGAGGAGGGCCCCGCGCCTGTCACTCCGGTGCCGGCGAGGGGAGGGTAGGGAGGGGGAACAGGGGGGAGGGAGGGAACCGCGGGCGAAGGAAGAGGGAGGGAGAGGAGCGGGCCAGGGGGAGGAGGAACGGGAGCCCAGGATTAAAACTACACTGAGAAACGAAACTCGCCGATAAGGTAAACGTTAGATAAGGATAAAGAGCGGCCAGTCTAATGAATATTCAGGCAACGACAGAGGACGGCGGAGCGCGCCGCGCTCAGAAGCCGGGCTTTCAGTCCCAACTCGCCCAGCCTTGCCATCCACCACCGGCCAGTGCCCGCAGGAGCCACGCGGCCCGGGGCGGGTCCTTGTCCCTAGTCCTAACCCCACTATCCTCAGCTCTGAGTTCCCTTCCGTTGTGTCCTGACTCTTCCTTCCTCTTTCTCTGGTCCTTCCCTTTCCTTTTCCCTCCTGAGGTACCTTGCCATTCACGCACCATCACCATTCTCATTCTGGGGCAAAGTGCCCAGCAGTTTGTCCTCTCCCGTCCCACACGCAGTTGCGGACACTGCCTCCCGCCTCCCTTTGCCCACCCCGGTCTGGGCAGTACAGAACACTTGCTTTATAATCGAGCTGGACCCTCCGGGCAGGACCCACCTGCCGTGGGACCCAACGGATGACAGGAAAGCCGGGGGACCTGGTTCCTGGACCCTCGGTAGCCGGGAGGGGATTGGGTAGAAAGACTGCGGAGTGTCTG
Organism: Sciurus carolinensis; assembly: GCF_902686445.1. Classification (NCBI taxonomy): domain Eukaryota; kingdom Metazoa; phylum Chordata; class Mammalia; order Rodentia; family Sciuridae; genus Sciurus; species Sciurus carolinensis. Next base: position 149,467,792 of record NC_062217.1, on the reverse strand, counting down.
TTCGCTGGCGGCAGAGGATGCGGGAGACCAAGGCTCGCTCTCCCCGGCTGGGAAGAAGAGGCGACTGCTAACGCGGCTGAGCGCCGCCCGCTGCCAGCTCTGCGGATCCCGAGCGAGCGCAGGAGGCGCAGCACGCCGGCCCTGGCCCCACTTCTACCGGGGCCGCTGGCTCAGACTCCGCAGCCTTCACCAGCACTCGCTCGCTTGCTCGCTGGAGTCCGCTCTCACGCACCAGGCAGGAGAAGCCCTTTGTCTCCTAACTGGTTAAGTACAGAATATCCGGGAGATCTTTATGAAATATTTTCCCTCGTCTCATAAATCATCTTGGCACTTCAGCTGATGTTTTAACTCTCTCTCCCTCCTTCGCTCCCTCCCCCCGCTTCTCTGGGTCTGCGAAAAGGCGGCTCGACGAAGCCCGCGCTGCGCTGCACTCCTGCCGCTTGGACTCAAGGTTCCTCCGGCCGGTCTGCAGCCTCGGGCGCTTGGGGGAAGGGCCGCAGACTCATGCCCCGGTCCCTCTGGCTGAAGCCTAGGCGGCAGATAGTATCCGGATCCGCACCTGTCTGACTCAGCCTGACTCCAGTTGGACGTCTCCAACCCTGGTTTTCAGGACGCCCTTACTCCTCGGTTGGGTCTCAGGCCAAGTTCTGCCGCCTGAGGTTCTGAGAGTCCCACTCCCTAGAGGCCTGGGTCTGCTGGGATCCTGGTATTTGCCCTCCCTTCTGGATTGTCCTGAGACCGATCCGCTTAATCCATCTGCGGAGTAACTTCTAGGAGAAAAAAAAAAATCCTTTCCGTCTGCGCCACCCCCCTACCCCTGCCCCCACTTCCCTTGGGCTGCGAAGCAGGTTCCCTGGGGCAGGAGGTTGAAGGCGCAGGGTCCAGCCCCGAAGGTCAGCCTCTTCTTCTCAAGGCCTGCAGATGGCGCTCTCGGGTTTACTTTGGCCTCAGAACCCCACGAACACGCACTAACTCCGAGTGGATAGCGAAAAAGGAAAACAGTTCCAGCAGTCTAAACCGAACAGCTCCCAGACCAAGGAGCAAGGAACTCTCAGGTGGTATTAGCTGATACAGTCTTGGGCTTCCTTCGGGGAGATAATTAACCCAGAATGGGGGTGGGGAACATTGAAGAGGGGTCCTTATTGAGAGGGGCTCAGAACTAAAGGAGCTCTTGCCTCAGGTCTCCATATGTTGTTGGTCATCCCAGGAGTTAAGTCTTGAGAAGTGTGAACTATTGGAAGAGCAAGACTGTGGGTAGAATTCCCCTTTCCACACAGATTCTGATTTTTCTAGAACCCAACAGATACCTCTATGTTACACATACTATAAAGCGTGGGTGTGGACAACAGGCATTTTCATATATTGGGAGACAGGAATTTTCACATTTTGTGAAGAAGGGAACTGACTCAATGCACAAAGTGCACTGGAAGTTGTACTCATATATCTATCCTTCATATGCACCCTCTCAGGAAGGAAGACCCTTCCATGATAGTCCAAGTCCCAGATAGCCCCTAAAAGACTTGGTATCTCCCCTGCTTCTCACTCTTCCCAGCACTGTACTAGCCACTCACTCACCCTATTGCAGGGCCAGTCCCTGGCAGCTTCATCCTTAGTTCCAGCCCATTTCTGGGTCTAGAAAGTCAAAGAGCAATGGTCCCTGGTGATTTAGAAGCCCCTTTAGCCAAGGCTCTGCTTTCTCCTAGGCCTCCAGGATGAAGAGTTGGCCTGCAGATTTCTCTCCAGTCACTGGCCTCTCCCTCTGACTCCCCCTTTCCTGTTCTTCTTTTTCTTCTTCTATAGAGTCTAGTAGAGGGGAAAAAAGTAAGAAAAGAAAAAAGGAAGAAGAGGAAAGGGGAAAAGAAAGAAAACAACCCAACCCCAAACACAACCCGGGCTCCGACCTGTCAGGGTTGGTTGCTTTTCCCGTCTGCCTCTAAATGAACCTTTTCTCTCTGGTGTTTTCAAAGCGGCCCTTCCACCCCCCAACCTAGGGGCATTTACACTTCAAACAAGGCGCCCGCCTCCCTGCGGAAATTTAAAGGCAAATAAACTTTTGGGGAGTTGCTCTGATACCCATCTCGGGATTTGCTTCATTAGCCGCCTCTGTGCATCTGATCTGCCCAATAAATCTTCCTTGTGGATCTCGGCTCCTTCGCCTTCTCCGCTCCCTTCCCTTGCCAGGCTTGCCTGGCGCCTGGCGGCCCCCACTTTTGCCTCCTCCCTCTCAGCCAAGCTAGGGTCAGCCTGGTTCTGCGGCAGGGCCGCGCCTGCTCTGCTTGGGTGCAGGTGTCCTAGAGGCGGTAGAGGGGGATAAGCACCCCCACCTCGAGTGTACCTAAGCCAAGAGTGACTCACCCGCCCCAAGCTCTTAAATACGTTTCTGGATAGACTGTGCAAAATCGTGAAGTGTCGGTGCAGACCCCTCGGCTGTCCCTGCTCGCACCCGCTCCTTTCGTGGGCACTTCTCTTTTCGTTTATTGGTTTCCCATTCCCTGGCCCAGCGCTTTCTGCCCAGGCGAGAAAAGGCAGAGGCATTGGCTGCCTTCCTCTGACGGCAGGGCGCTGACCCAGGGCCCAAGAGACCGGCCTCAAGCAGTTCAAGAAGGCTTCTGGGCCGCAGGGGACTTGGCGGGGGCCGTGGGCTGCAGCGGGAGCCTCCCGGCCGCGCCCCTCCCCCGTGGCTTGGGCCTGCCCTCCTCCTCCCGCCTCCCGGGGAGCAGCACCGGGAGCTAGGGCCCGGCTCTGAGAGAGGGGATTAGAAATTCCGAAATTAAATGTATCTCCCCAGGATATGCTCCCCACAGCGCGGACCAAATTAAACGCATTAAAGTTCAGGGGGGGAGAAGCTGTTCAGAATCAAAGGGGAAAAAACTAGTCCGAAGGGAAGAGAAGCAGAGCCGGAGGAGGGAAGAGACCCGGGTAGGGCAGAGCAGATGCTCCGCAGCCAAGCTCCTTTCCTGGATTATTCCCAGTTTAGTAAGTCACCACCACAACTACCAAAAAGAAAAAAAGGAAAAAGTTCTTTGACAAACTCCGGGACTGGCACCTTCAGCCCACTTGCCCTTCGCGTCCCGCCGCAGCCTAGAGCGCGTACCCTCGGCGGCCAGATCCCAGGCAGTCGCCGCTCGCACCCCGGCCCCCTCTCCAGCTTGGCCTGACCGGCTCCCGCCCGGCCTTTTCCCTCCTCCTCCCCATTCTCTCCCCGCCCCTCCCCCTGCCTAGCCCTCTGGTCACGTTGGAGGATGGTTTTTTTTTTTTTTTTTTTTTTGGAAGAGCTTCTGGTACAATATGGAGCACCATGGGCTGCAATTTCACACTCCACAGCACATTCCCCCTAAAGCTACTTTCTTTTTTTTTTTTTTTTCATCTAAGACCCCCTAATTTCTGCTTCCTCGCTCTCTCCCTTGCTCCCTCCCTCCTGCTCTCACTCTTCTTTTCCCGCTTTTGTTCCCAATATTTGGGCACCCCGCGTGAAGCCCGGGGGGCCTGACTCCCGCCTGGCCCCGCCCGCCAGGACTGTTGGTCCTGTGGACGCCGTGCGCACGTGCTGGGCTTTTATCCTCCCTAGCCCCTCCCCCTTTAACCCCGCTTCCCCTCACAAGAGGTCCCTGCGATCGGCCCGGCCCTTCGCAGCCCCTTTGAGGGACAACGACAATGCAAACCACTTGGACACCAAAGCGGCCTCTTAGCGGCACGGGTCAGCCAGGTGGCTGCCGCCTGAGGGCCACTGGACTAGGAGGCTGAAAAAAATAGTGAAGCCAAGAGAAATCTGGCCAGCAGGTAGGGTAGGAGTGGAGGGCCCAGATCAAAGAACTAGATAGATGGGGGTGGGGTGTCTCAGCGAGACCCTAGTCCTCCTGGCTCAGTCCGGACACAGCCTGTCTCCCCTCCCCGAACACGCATGAACCTCTGTACAGCTAAAGGGATCACCTATTCCACAGCCTACAGGAAGGACCAGCCCACTACATGCATAGTCCCTTTTCTTCTTTATACCTCAGTTGTCTCACCTGTAAAATGGGGATACTTACACTTGTCTACTCTATGGAGCTCACCAAAAGGCATTTTGAAAAACAAACATGTGTGCAGTAGATTGAGGAACAGTTGCCCTGCTTTTTGAACCTTTGACCTTCCCAAAAAGGGAAGGGAAAGATCTGAGAGCCATGTTTTCCATCCAACTCCTATCCTGTAAAGCTTTCTGGGGATTCCTTGACGCAGCCCTTTTCTGTGTTCGTCCCTTTCAGGATCTCCCCTCCTTTCTTTTTAACTATACCACACCCCATCCAGGTTTATCAGTGTGCTCTATTCTTCTTGCCACTCCTTCATGTCCACTTCCTACCCTCCTCCACCAGCAGCTGCTGGAGGATCAGTTAAATTCCACACACACACTCACACCCAACAGCCAGGTTAATTGTGGCCTGAGGCCCTGTCCCCTTCGGGCCAGTCCTCCAAAATCTTTGGGAGGAGCTGGGCCCTTGACGGAAACTCAGGAAAGGAAATGCCGTCGGGTCTGGTTGCAGACAAAGGGAGTTGGTCCTCCCAGCACTTGAAGTCAACTTGCTAAAGCCAGAGCGGAGATGAGACGGTGGGGAGAGGCCTGTCTGACCCGGGAGACATAAGGGCTGGAGAGAGAGGAGGGAAAGAAAGAGGATGTGAAAGGGACAGGGACGCTGAGGGAACTGAGAAGGCACCTGTCTCCAGAAGGCCTGGGGAGGCTGGTTTGGGCAAAGCCAAAGTCTCCACCGAACCAGCTCCCCACCGCCTCCTCCCCAAACTAGGGTGAGAAAGTCCGAGAGAGGCTGAATGTTGGTGGAGAAGTAATGATTAACCCCCTTCTCAGCCGGGCCGAACCAGCTGCCTGACTCGGCTGTGGTCGAGGGATACAGTGAGGGTGGACCCGGGCGACCTAGCGCTACCCGCTACGGCCACTGCAACGGTGGGGACTGCGGAGGGAGGGGACAGGCAGCATCAAGAGGCAGCCAAAAGGGAACGGAGTGCAAGGCAAAGGGAGCGCAACTCAGGATGCCAGGAAACCAGGGAAAGCGAAATAGCCACAGAGGATACGCAGGGAAAGTAAGAGGCCAAATGCGGGCCAAGGCGCGCGGCTGGGCAGCGCAAGGAATAGTTGGAGAGGGGCGGGAGCACCCGGGCTGAGTTTCCCCGGAGTTGCCAGCAGACACCAAATCTACCGTCTCGGATCCATCCGCAGCGCGCGCTCCCTCCCTTCCTCCTCTCCCAGCTGCTGTGTGGATGTGAGGAGCAGGCGGTGCGCGCGCCAGAGCCCTGAGCTGGTAGGGCAGGGGGAGACCCGCCTGCGAGACAGGGAGGCCGGCCGAAGAGCAGGGCCGCCCAGGCGGGAACAGGCTGCGAGGTGGCTGGAGACAAAGGACCAGAGCGAAGGGGAGAGGGGACCCCGAGTCAAGAGGGACTGGCTGAAACAGGGAGAGGCCCAAGGAAAGGGGGTCTCTCTGGGGACCCGCCAAGGTTTGTATATTCCTGACTTCTCTCACGTCCAGCCTGGAGCCAGGACGCCCTGGGGGTTCCTGGCCGGTCGTTTTGTGGCCTGGGATTGGGCAGGGGGTGTCGCTGCAGCTGTGGGGGCCGTATAAGTGTGTACGTGTTTGCGCGCGAGTGTGTGTGTGCGCACGCGACGCTTTGGGCAGGCGAGGGAAGAGGTAGGGAGGGGAGGGCCCTCGCTGTAGGGTTAGACCCTTGCCCCAGGCAACTGCAAATCTCTACCCGACACCCTCCGGCGGCTCAGAGATTCCCCACACTTGAAACAAAAGGCCTGAACCGAATCATTCAGGAGACAGGGCAAGATCTCTTTCTGGAAAAAGGTGCTTTGGTTTGAGATTTTAAGGGTCACCTGCATCCAGAATTATCGCTTAACTTTCTGTAACTGTACCTATAAAAGAAAAGGCGCAAAGTAAATCTGGAATAGTAGGTCCATGCCCAGTAGTTTGTCCTGCCATGTTTAGACCTGCGGTAGGGTCTAGACCCGCGGTTAACGAATACATTGAAGAAACTGGCTAATGGAGTACCCTTTCAATTTCTGAATCAATTAAGGAGAATTTCTTAAGAGTCTCCTTGGAGGCAGTGCATCTCTTGGTGAGGGATGGTGTGAGTGTGTGTTTAAGTGTTGAGGGTGCATAAAAAGTGTGTGTGGTGGGGGTGGCCAAGGGTGTTCAGGCAAACAGCTGTGTTCCAGGCGGGGCTGAGCTAGGAGCCCAGGCCCATATCCAGCACCTCCCCCTCCTCCTTCTGTCTTCAGCCGAGGCTGCTCGGAGGCCAAGGCCTCCTCAGCCTCTTCCAGCGGGGCCGCCAATCAATCCTGCAGGTCAACACAGCAATTAATAACGGGGTGAGGAGGCCTGGCAAAAGAGGGCGGGGAGGCGTCTGCCTGTGTCTCCCCCAGGCTCTGAGGACCCGGCAGCAGGACCAGGGAGAGGGAGGGGTCTCCGAGGGTAAAAAGAAGACTGAGAAGTCAGCGTGAATCAGAGAGTGGGCCCAGAACCCCAGGAGGGAGAGAGGCAGGGGAACAGCGACAGGGAACCAGAGAGCCAGAGAGTCGCTGAGACAGACCAGCGGAGGAAAAGGGAGGACATAAATAAACGTCTTATTTTTATGGTTCTGGGGGTATAGGCTACGCTCTCCGAAGACCACAATTGACCTAGTTACTGATTCTCTCCCCTTTCCCCTTTCCTTCACCCTTTCCTGATGGTTTTCGCTGCTTAGAACCAGTCTCAGCGAGACAAAATAAAACCCGCATCCTCCGCAAACCCGGCTGCGGCGGTTGCGCCAGGGTGTCCAGCAGTCAGGTTGGCTAGTGCGCGTCTGTCATTGTCATTTTGAACTCATGGGGTGGGGCCACAAAGGGCGCAGGGCCAGTCCAGGGGACAGGGCCCCCAGGAGTTGTACCCCGGCCAGACGTGGCTTTGGAAAAGAAGAGGGCAGGGGAGCGAGGGCAGTGAAGAGAGAAAGGAAAGAGAGAAGGCAGCGAAGAGGGCGGAAGACTCCGTGGCTCGCCTTGTGGGGTTGGGCGGTGGGGGCGGGGGGGCTTGACAGGATGGGAGATTTCCTCCTTTCCAACACTGCCCTGCCTTCTGCCCAGTTCCGCGGCTCCTCCCCGCCCTTGACCGAGCCGTGCCTGCCAGAAGTGGGAGCCCGGCTTAGGGAAAGGAGGAAAGGGAACCGGAGTACGGTATGCAGGCTTGTCCTCCCAGCAAGGAACCGATAGGCGCAGGTTCCCTGGATATGCGGAAGCGCCCTGGTCTCTTCTGAAGTATCCCAGGTAATTGGGGATGAGGACTCTGACACGTGCACAAGGATGGCCCCCATGCTCTGCCTCCTTCTTCCTGAGAGTTGGGGAGGGGGACTGAACACAACTGCTGGAAGATTTGCTGGGACTGGGAACCCATTCCATGCACCTCAGTCCTGCCTAGAGGGAAAATAGAAACATGATAGTACCAGGAGCCTGAGCAAACTGGACAGAGAAGGGGAAAGAGGCATCAGGAGACAAAATACATTCAGAGAGACAGAAAAAGAGAGAAGCCTCATATAGGAAAGGAAGGAAGCGGAGAGAGGTTCCCAGGAAGACCCAGCCATTAGGTCTGTCCTTGGGCTGCATATTTCTACGGTCGAGGGGGTGCACAGATGGGCTCTCAATTGAATTCCATCTTCAACACCATCAGAGATTGATTTTGTACTCGCTTTTAATTTTGCCATAATTAATTAGATCATTACAACTGTTTGCTATTGATCTCCCTACTTAAACCTCTGGTGCAGAGGGTCTGCCCACAGTCCTAAAAACCCTGGAGGCCACAGTTTACACCTCTGAGGGTCCAGGTTCCTTGGTCAGAGCAAGAACTGGGAGGGGAATGGGGACAGTCCAGCAATTGAGTCAAGAAGGCAGAGCAAAGGTAGTACAGGGGTGGGGGTAGCAGGACATGAGTTATCAGCTGAAAGAACTGGAACTTGAGCTGGGTGAGTGGGGAGGGGAGAAATGAGATTTGGGAAAGGTGAGAAGTGAGTCAAAAAAGGCCCAGAGTTAGGCTTTGACCTCTTTGGAAGTATTTGGTCAACTCTGGAAACCTGACCCAACCCTCTTCCTTCCCACCAATCCCCAACTAAACTTGGGTACTTGACTTCCCTCCCCCCCCCCCCAACACTACACCAGGACACCTAATGCACAATCAGAACTAAGTTGGCAGGCCTGGGGGTGGAGGGAAAAAAATCAGCCTTCACTCAGCAGGTTGAGTAGACAGTTTCAGATTCTTCTTAGTGTCTGGGTCCCCTGGGGCCTGCCACATTTTCCCTAGGCCTCCCTTGAACCTCTCCTCATTTTTTGGGCAGAAACCACCCTACCACCCGACAGAAACATTTATACTAGTGCTCATAATCAAATACACAAGACTCTTACATGTGCACACAGGTATATGCATTCAGTGTTTCCCACCCACTAGCATAGGTACAGAGTCCCACACTCGCGTCTCCCTTCCCTCTAGAAACCAAGGCCTTCTCAACACTCCCAACTTGGAGGAAGTTGTGCAAAATATTTATGCTCCGAGAAAAGTTGAAAGATCAAGTCCTAAACACCCAACAGGAAGGAAAAACCAAGCGCTCCAAAGACGGCATGAGAAGTTGTAAAACTAACGCTTTCTGGATGGAAAGTTTTCATTAGAAGATTTAGAGGACACGGGAGGGAAGGCCCTGGAGGCCCCAGTGATGAGAAGAGTCTGCAGAGATTCTGTCCCCAGCCCTTACAGTACAGCTGGGTACCAAGCACGGGAGAGAAAGAGAAGTGGAATCCGTCCTTGGTTTGGCCGCCCCCAACCCTCCGTTGCTCCCCGCGCCCTTGCCTGAGACGCTGACCAGTCTCTCCTCGATCTTACCTGCCCGACCCGCGTGCTGTTCCATACTCTGCTCCCCTCCGCCTGGGCCTGGCTTCCCGGCTTCTCCGCGACGGGACAGTGCGTCTCGCCTTGGCCGCCGCCGCCCGGAGATCTGGGAGCAGCCACCCAAGACCGAGCGGCTCAGATAACCCAGGCTGCCCGCCGCCTCGGCGGTGCGCTTCGCTCGCGCCCGCGCTCACACAACCCGCGGCGCCGAGGCACAGCCGCCAGCAGAGGAGCCCGGGGCTCTCCGCCTCGCGCACACGCGCGCACACGCGCCGAGGCCCCCAGCCAGCTGCAGGCACCCTCGCTGCCTAAGGCGCCTAAAGACCGAATCCCGGGTCTAGAAGCCTGCACACCCTCTCACCCCACCCCCTCTTCTTCACTGTCACTCGCTCCCCTTCAGTCTACAGCCTCTAGCGCAGGGGCGTCCTCGCCTCCCAACTTTGTGCGGTAACCCTTTTCCCCACGACTCTCGGCACTCTCCCCATCCCACTCTCTCGACCATCAGGCTCCACTGCCTGTCACACTCCTTCAGGTCTCAGGCTCAGACTCCAAGACATTCACAGTAGTCCTCCAACTTTCGCAGGCCATGCAGTTAGTTGTTCCCAGAGGTCCCTGTCAACAATACATTCACTATGAGCTGCTCATGACATCCTCACAAGCTTTCCCGCTCTGGATCACTTTTTTTTTCTCCTTTTAAAAAAAATCAAAATGAAAAGAAAAAGAAATGGCTTCCTTGCCTCTGAGGAAATGAGGAGGACCAGGGAAACGGGAGAAGAGTCCCATTCCTCTCACACTTACTTAGCCAGCCACTTGAACATTGCCGTTCTACAATATTCTGGGGTCCCTTACCCCAAATCTCTGGGACCCTTGACTCACACCCACTCTGAGCACACCAATGCCTTCATCCCTGATCAAAGGTTCAACCCTCTTCCCTACACCAAGTCTTCTTAATCTGAAATTTATAACTTACACCTTGGTCACAAATTCTCCCTCAAACCTCCCATGCTCCACTTTTTTCATATGTACCAGCTTATACTCCTACTGTCACACACACACATACCCCTCATGAACACTAGTGTCTCCACACCTACCCTCTCCATGGTCCCTTTTCTCATTTGTTCCACTTTATTCTGCCACCCACTCTACAACCTTGGCCATACACACTAACACTGAGAGGCCGTCAAGGAAAATGTGGGGTAAGAGGTAGAGGCCTGTGGCTGGCGCTCTCTCTCTCTCTCTCTCTCTCTCTCTCTCTCTCTCTCTCCACACACACACACACACACACACACACACACACACACACAGGCAGAGGCCCAGAGAATAGGTTCTAAGCAAGGGTTCACAGGGCTCACAGGCCCACATCCCTCAGGAACTGGAAGTTGTTTCCTGGAACTTCAGCTGAGCTTCTTCTAGAAAGATTTTGCAGCTAGGGACAGGAAGCTGGAGGGACACCAGGGTTCAGAGGCAAAACTTGTATTGTGGCTCCTTGACTTAAGTTTTAAAAATCTTCCTACAGGAACATGACTTTCTACCATTTCAGACAAATCCAATCATTGCCAAATTATCATCTGATCAATTTTTTAAAATAGTACTGGGGATTGAACCCAGGGCCTCAAGAATGCTAGGCAAGTGCTCTACCACCCAGCTACAACCCCAGCCCCATCTTATCAGTATTTTAAAATTTTAAATGTCAGAACTTATTGGTGTTTATTTTCTTCTTTATCAGTGATTTTCCAATCCAAGTGCATAAAAACTTAAAAACAAACTCTTTTCTTTTTGTTATATACTGAACAACATTTCCAAGGACAAGGATAGGAGAGCAGTATTCATAAATGAAACTCTAGCCACACATGTACACACACGTACACACAACTATCATGTGGTCATTCCATTATATACACATGAGAGGATCACCCATAATTAGCCTCTCATTGTCACCTACTCAGAACCACACCCAGTCGCACATAAGGGTTGTGACCTGCACACATCTCTGCACAGCTCTTTTGCCTTTGTTTCTTCTTCTCTAAAATAGTGATAATAATCCTTTCCCTTTTCAAAGGTTTCTTGAGAGAGAATGTGTGGGCAGGTGATTCATAAAATGTAAAAGTACGACCATACTTAACATCAGGTGCTGTTGATAGAGACAGAAACTGAGATCCAATGTCCTTGACTTGACACATATATGGAGATACCTACTTGGGAGCCAGGTGTTTTGAACTGGGGATACACACACTCAGCTTAGTGCCTCCTGCCTGCTCCTGAGTTAGCTAGCTGGTCACAGTTACCTGAACACAGGGCCCGGGGTTGGGGCAGTGCCAGGGCCAGGGCCTGGGCCCAGGGGAAGGCAGCTGAGGCCATTGTGCTAAGCAGCCTGTCTCATACCAGAGGGGCTATGAGGAGGAAGGAAACTTCTTAGCTCTTGGATCTGATATTCTTTCTCCAAAGCCAACAAAGTGATGCTAAAAGGTTCAGCCCTATATCTTGGCCCCCTCCAGCCTCCTCCCTCAGGCTCTGCTTCTCTTTGTCTCCTGGCCCTCACCCCTGTCCCACACTGTCTCTGGAGCCCCTTTGCTCATTGCCCGCCCCATTGATTGAAAGTCTCTCTCAGGTTCTCCAAGGAATCCCAGGAAAAATGATCCGCCAGCCTATTGATTCTTCATTAGAATTACATTTTCACGTGTGCTAAATTGGTTTTAAAAGCTTTTTCTGTTGTTATTGTCTTGTCAGACCCTGCGGTCCAGGGCAAACCAAGTTTAAACGTTGTGGCTTCTTAGGGGAAAAAAAATCACCAGGGCTGGGTCTGTGATTACCGGCTTTTCTGCCTTATTGTTGTCATGATGACAATTGTGATTTGGTTTAAGTATCTTTAAGAAAAGGGCCCTGTAGGAGACTACTCAGGTCAGGCTGGAGCTGGCTGGTGAGGAATCTGACGCCCCTGGAGGAAAGACACCAGAGCAGTTTTTCTTTTACTGAAATTAAACTTAGCACTTGAACTTGTATCAGTTGCTTCTGGGACAAGAGGAAAGACAAAAGTTTAAGAAATCGTTTTTATTTCCTTACTCACCTTTCAGAAAGAATGGAGAATAGAAAATACAGCCCTGCTTATCCTAGCTCTCTTCCTGCTCTCCTAAGTAGGTGGTGTGTGCATGTGTTTTCTACCAGGTGCCCAGGGAGTGGCCACATCTGCTTTGTAGCAGGGCAGAAGCCCAGTCACTAGGACACTGGTAAACATACTCTGCACTGGCCAGGGAGGAGGGAATTCAAATAAGGAGGAAGGAGAGGGAAGAGAGAGGCAGAGACAGGTAGAGTAAGGGAAAGAGAGACCCAGAAATGCAGGGGTTCTAAACCCAATGAGAGAGAGAGAGAGAAGAGGGAGAGAGAATCAGGGACAATCTGATAGTGTCAGAGAAGCAAAGGACAAAACAGGACAGGAAAAAAAGGAAGGGAAGGAGAGAGAAAGGGAAAAGGAAGGAAGATAACATAAAGTAGAAAAAAGGGGGAAAGGAGGGACTAAGAAAAGGAAATGCATAGAGGAAGGGAAAGAGAAAGAAAAAGAATAAGAAAGGGAAAGAGAAGGCAGAGGAGCAAGCCCTAGGGAGCTCCTAGTCTCTGCAGCCTACCCTGGCCCCAGCCCCCTCCTCCCTCTGGCTTGGCAGCAGGCTGGCCCTGCTGGAGAGTGGGCATTGGTGGCGGTGGAGCTGAAGCAAGAGAGCCGAATGTCTCCGTGATGTGTTTATCCCCTAATCAGTTCATTAGTTATAAACAACATGACATTAGAAGTTAGGAGGCAGTTGATATTAATTTTTATTTAACTAGTTGATGTTTAATCCGTCACGCCAGGCTGGGTAGCAGCGAGAAAGATCTTCCTGACACAAAACCAGTTAGAACTTCATAAGGCGCAATCAGTGTCCGCGCATTGAAACAAACAAGAGAGACAGAGACAGAGAGACTGAGACAGCCCTGCCAGAGACAGAGACAGAGACAGAGTGGCCGGGTGGGGAGAGACCTAACCCAGGGAGAAGGTTGGTGGAAAATCAGCTAGAAAGACAGAGCTTCGAGATGACGGCTTGGCAAGGCACTGGCAGCCCTGAATTCCCACTCCAAACCCAGCAGGGCCCTGAGTAACAGTTGGGGACCATCAGCTGACCCCCTGGGAAGGTCCAGCAGGGGCAGCCAGAGGGCAGAGGCCAGGGCCCTGCCAATTGCCGCTCCTCTGGCTACCAGCGCCTTTGAGCGAAGAAGGTGTTCAGTGTTCCCGAGGCCTGGCGGGTGGCCAGGGGCTAATGTACCAGCAAGTGGAGGCTCTGACCCTCTCCTAGGTCTTGAGGCTGAGAACCTTCCCCCTCCCTGCTTCAGAAAGAGCAGTCCTGGCGAGAGAGGAAACGGAAAGGAGTTTGTATCCAGCCACACAAGTTGGACAAAGTTTGCAGCAACGGTCAAATACACTCAGAGAGGGGTGTCTGTGCACGTAGAGGCTCCGGGGTGCTGGCAGCGGGCAAGAGGGAGGAAATGGATAGTTTGGGGGTTCTACAGGCCAGAGAGGGCTTTTTCTTGAGTATGTTTATGCCTTCGCGAGCGTCCCTTCGTGCAGGGCTTGGCGCAGGGAGCAGGGTGTTGGTTGTGAGCTCCTGGTGTGGCCGTACTGGCCGCAAGCCTGAAGTCTCCGGCTCGCATGGGCTAATCACTCCCTCCCCATTCAACTCCGCCCCTGACCAGGAGCGTTCGGCTTTTTCCACCTTCCTCCGGGCACCAGCCGGGCAATGGCTTGGTCACGGCTTCATGGGCAAGCAGGGGTGGGGGGCCGGCTGTAGTTTTCCGCTGTCGCACAGGACAGTTTGGCCAGGCAGAGGCATCCTCGCTTGCGCGCAAACTCAAGCCGAACATCTCACCGTTTGCATGTTAATCTGCCTCCACCGCGAAAAGGAAATCGCTGAAATTCCGAAGAAAATTGCCTTTTGCCATCGGTTAATAGTTAACTCGGACAGGAAAGTTCCCAGGGATGGGCGAAAGCCAGTGTGAAAGGCACAGGGGAGGCGCCCAAGGAGGCGCCCCGGGAGGGCCGCGGCTGGCCCTGGCCTCTCTCCTAGCCTGCTGCGCTCCCCTCCTCTGTCGGCGGGTCCCACACCCCGTAATTAGCATCGTTTAGTTCACAAAACCTTTCCTGGGAGAAATCTGTTCCCTCGTTCCTGGGCTCGATTCAGCACCTGATTCCACCGGGTGAGGAGAATAAATCACCACCGCGGCGGGGGAGCCGGACTCAAGCCTGCCAGACGGCGGTCACTAGAGAAGAAAAAAGTGAGAAAGAGGCGGAGGAGCCAGGAGACGGTGCAAGCCTAGGCCAGGGAGAGCGAGGGGGGCCGGGAAGCGTGATCCAAAGAAAGAGAGGGACCCAGAGGCAGAGAAGAAGCCAAAATAGGAGAGATACTGGAAGAGAGAAGTGAGGCAGAAAAGGAGTGAAAAAGAAAAGCGAAAAGAAAAACGAGGAAAGAGGAGTTAGAGAAGAGTGAGGAGGGAGATTAAGAAGAAGAAGGCAAGAGAATAAAGAAAATTAAAGAAAACCAAAAGAGCAAATGCTTTTGTTTATCTACAAAAACTCCCCCGCAAGGCTTGCAGTGAAAGCGCGCCCCGCGGCGGCCAGGGTTCGCACTGTGGCCTCAGGTCTGGAGGCCGGGCGGGGAGCTCGGCCAGCGCACTCTGGCTCTAGGCGGAGTCCGACGCAGAACTGGTCTCCGAGTTGAAGTTCCAGGGCGCGGGGTGCAAAGGAGCATCTGTCGCGGAAGCGGTGGTGTCGGTGTGGGGGATGTCATCCCGGGTGGGGGAGGGGACGGGTAAATAAAAGACGCTCGGCTCTTGGGCACGCATTGGGCGCCTGGGACTTTCAGCCCAACGGTGAAGCGGGCGGGGACGGGGTGGGCGGGCCGAGGCAGTGCAGGGTAGACCCCCAACGTCCCGGCAGCTCCGGCCCCCCAACCCTTCAGCAGGCCCTCGGAGAACTTCTACCCTGAGAATCTCCGGCGCCTGGGGCGGCGTCTCGGGCCTCAACTGTGAGAAAAAAGTAACTCAGCGAGAACCACGACCCGGCGCCAGCGGAGGGCGCATTTCCTGAGCCGCCTCCGCGCCACAGCGGAGAGACGCGGTGCAGATTCCACCTGCTCTCGGGGCCTGGTCCAGCCCTGGCTGTCCAGGCCGGAGGGTGGGAGGAGGAAAGGAAAGGAGAAAGAAGCCGGGAGGGGGCGGGGCGGTGCAGAGGAGA
Source organism: Sciurus carolinensis (assembly GCF_902686445.1). Taxonomy (NCBI): domain Eukaryota; kingdom Metazoa; phylum Chordata; class Mammalia; order Rodentia; family Sciuridae; genus Sciurus; species Sciurus carolinensis. Next base: position 149,452,645 of record NC_062217.1, on the reverse strand, counting down.
AGAGGAATGAAGAGTGGAAATTCGGGCTGGAGGGGAAGGCAGGCAGCGTGGGGTGTTAGGCAGCATCTCCCCTCTGCCCTGAAGAGGTCTCTGCATGGACAGGGGTGGGAGTGCCGGCTCCCCCGCCTCGAGATTGAGAGCCCCTCCGCTTTGGACACCACACTGAAGACTGAGACCTCAGCAGGGTCGCTGGAGGCATCTATGCGCGCGTGGGACCAAGAGTAAAGAGAGAAAGAATTCCCTACCCGCCAGGCAGTCCTTGGGATGACGAACGCACCCAAAATTTTCAGCCTTTGCGACTTCTTGGTCGATACGGTCCAACCCACTCTGCTCCTCCTCCCTTTCCCTGCCCCTCCCTAGTCTGAGTCACCCACAGAGTTGAAGTAGAATGGGAAAGTTAGTTTTCCACGAAGGAGATGGGTGACTTACTACCTACTTATTCCCAGAGGCAGAACAGCAAATGATGTCTAAACCAGATTTTTTTTTTTTTTTTAGGCTGGGGAGAATACGGAGGCAGAATCTTAGCTGGACCAATTCAGACAGGCAGGGCACCAGTTAGTTGGTAAACCTGGGTTTATATTGTTTGGGCACTGTGATTTTAGAGGTAAATTCCACACTGGCCCTGTTTGCAATGATACCTGGTGGCAAAGAGAAACTCTGGGAAGTGTCAAGATGTGAATTGTAAGGGTGACTGGGATAGAGTGAAAGATGATTGGGATGTCAGGGAGCACTTGATAAAGGGGGTGGAGGCTTGCAAAATTATTATATGTACCCTAAATGCAGGGGATAAGAGGGGGACATTTTTTCCAGGCAAAAGGAGCATCAAGAGAAAAGGTATTGGAGCCAGGGACAGTGGTACTGGCCTGTAATCCCAGCTACTCAGGAGGCTGAAGCAGGAGCATCATAAGTTCCAGGTCAGCCTAGGAATGAAACAGGCCAGGCATACAGCTCAGTGATTCAATCTCCAGCCCCCTGCTCTCCCCGCTAAGAAGAAAGAGAGAGAGGGAAAGGGGGTATGGGGAGGGGACAGCAGCCCACCTAGTTGGGGAACTGAAAAGGATTCTATGAAACCAATATGGGAGTTAGGGGTGAGGCAAGAGCTAAAATGGGGAGGTAGGCAGGGCCTTACATAGAGAACTTTTGCTAAGGAGCTTTAATTTTCCCCTTTATGCCATGAGGTGCCATTGCAGGATTTTAAACAGGAGAGTAAAAAGATCCAATTAGGAAAGAAAAGTCCATTTTGGAGGTATGGACAGTGGCAACAGACATTCTGGAGAAAGAGTGAGCAACAGAGACTGGGTAAGAGGTTTCTACAAGCAAAGATGTGGTCTCAAAGCAAGACAATCTGAGAGAGAGGAGAGGTTAGATGTGAGAGGTGGAGGCAGGATGATTTGATTTAACAGTGGGAAGAGATGCTGAGTTAAGGTCCACTTGGGTTTCCACTTAATCTCACTTCTGATCTCTCCCCTGTACTCTCCACCCCACCCCCTTGCAAACCCTCCCCTGCAGTGGCTAGGAAATGGAAACCCCTGTGTCATGTCTGGGGCAACACCTCTCTGCCAACCTCATGGACCCTTTACAAGGTAGTCACATAGAACAAGACACACTGCAAACAAGAACAACTTCACACTAATCCCAAGACATCAGAGAAAGCAACACCAAGACAGGAAAATGGAGCCGGTAGTTCTAAGGTGGACTCAGAACTACTTAGATCAGAAACATATCAGTTATTGATTTATTGACATCAAGGGATTGGATGAATCTCTTGAACACACTGTGCCTAAGTGTCCACATCTGTCCCTTAAATAGGGACAAGAAATTCTGCCCCAAAGAATTATTGGGTGGTTTAAATAAATTAATATATCCTTGGCACATAGATGTTTGATCAGGTTAGCTTATTCCCTATCCATCTCCACCCCAGCCATGGACTTTATAAAAATTATTTAAGGTACTGGGGATGGAACTCAGGGGCACTCTACCTCTGAGCTATGTCCTCACCCCAGCTCCTAATGTCTTGCTAAATTGCAGAGAATGGACTTGAATTTGTGATCCTGCTGCCCCAGCCTCCAAAATAGCTGGGGTTGCAAGCCTGTGCCAGGGCACCTGGCCTAGCCATGGACTTCATGCATTGGTTGAGCACTGCCCCTTTGCAGACACAGGGTGTCAGGGGCAGAAATAGCAGGAATATGGAAATGTTCTGGAGAAGTTGTCAATCTAGAGAGAAGGCCTTGTGCCCTGCTGGGGTAAGGATAGTGAGGAAAACAGCAAAACAACCAGCATGGCTAAGGGTTCATGGCATGCCAGGTGTTTTTATGAGTGCTTTATATTTAGTACTTCCTTTAACCTTCACCTACTATCATGAATCCCATTTTACAGATGAGAAAATCAAGGCACAAAGAGTTTTAATAATTCTTCCTCAATCACACAGTGAGCTGGTGGTAAAGGTAGGCTCTACACTTGGTGTGCTTGGATACTGCCTTCATAATCTACACTTTTAAGCATATGCTATGGTAGAAATTTCTGGTCCTCAGAAGGAAGTCAGGAGGAAGGAAACCATTCCAGCTGTGGCTGATAGGCCTCTTTAGGAGTTTCCATTTGGTGAAACCCAGGAGCTCTCCTCCCCTCTCCCTTCCAGATCTTCACATTAGTCCCCTTTCACCATCTTCCTGCTCTTTTTTATTCTCTGCATAGGGTCCCTAAATCTGGGACTTCAGAGGTGGCTTCTATGGTCAGGCCAGACAGGATTGCCAGGCTGCTGGGTCAACCAGCCCTCACCCAGTTCTTCAGGAAGTGGACACCATACCCCAAGAGCTGTTCTTTGTGATGGAAGAGTAATTTCCCCAGCCATTCTCTGTCCCTCTCTGAGGTGCCCTCAGGTTTTGCCAACTTCCAGGCTCAAGATGCAGGAGAATGCCCTTCCCATCCCATCTCAGCTGAGCTCAGCCTCTGATCAGGCTTCCATGGGCTCTGATCCTCAACAGCAGCCACAGACAAGAATTCCTCAACAGATCCTGACACCCACCTGTAGACCTGACTGGGATTGCCCCATGCTGATCCCTCATGAGACTGGCCAAACTCCCCTGGGCACTGGAGAGGAGGACAGAGGAGCATGCTCAGGAGCCTGTCTTCTCTACAGCCTCCACTGTGTCCACACAACAGGTGCTGTGGCTGTCCTCAGAACTGACCTCTCTGAGGTCAGAGGGCTGCTCCCCCCATTTCCTATCATGTCTTAGAACTGCCTCAGAGGCCCTCCTTTCTCAAGGACCAAAGAAGTCTTCTTTTGTTGCCCTTGGGCAGGAGTGGTCTCTGCCAAAAGACAAGGTGAAGCAGCTCTGGAATGACCAAGTCTGTGGAGACCATCACTGACTTCTTTAACCCATCCAGGCAGAATGAGCAGGAATGAATATATGTTTGGGGAGGAGGGGCCTGGCCATATGTTTTGGGAGAGGTCTCATTTTTTTTTAACTGGAATTTAGCCATTTCTCAAATATACGAAATGGCCTCTTCCAAATGACCTTTGAGCTCTTTAAAATAGTCATGGTAGCTGAGTGGATATTTATTCTTAAAGGACCAGTACCAAGGGGCAAAACTGTTTATGGACTTTTTTGAGGGGCGTGCCTTCCAACCTTGCAGCCCACTTTTTGAAAGTCTTCCTCTAAGATGGACAAGGCAATAAGTCAAATCATTGGGAGCAGACGCTGGGGATGAAGGTGACAGGATAGATGTAAATTAGCTATCGGATATTTCTCTCTTCATGCCCTATACCCAACTCTTTTTGCCAAGGAAAAGTGTGTATTTAGGATGGGGGTGTGTGGGCCTACAGCATCCCAGAAATAAGTATATCTCCTTCCACCAATAAGTTGCTTCTCTAAATCTTACTTTCCTCATCTAAAAAGTGGGAAACCTCATCTCTTCTGGATGGGGGAAATTAAAGCCTTCAAGAGACCAGCACAGTGCCTGGCACACAATAGAGCCCCCATAAACATTGTCGTGATCATATGCCTTTTGAGGAGCCTGCACTGCACCAGTCACAGGTTCAGATACATGGGCACTCCTAGACCATCTAAGTGATCTGGGCGGTTCCTCAGGTAGGGCGGTGCCTTGGGGCCTGAGGCTGCAGATCCACTGGCCTCTAGGGCTGTACGCCTGAAGCCTGCGGACCAGAACTGAAGGTGGGACATAGAGGTCAGCGGCGGGCAGGGGTGACGGCTGCCGGATGCGCGCAGGATGCGGCCTACCCAAGCGCGCGTGGAAAGTCGGCCTGGCCACCGCCGCCAGGGAGCCCCCAGGACTTGGAGTTGCCCTCGGGCCCGGCGCGTCCTCAGCGCTCCCAGCGCCGCTCGCCCGCGGCCCGGGCCGCCCCGCCCGCCGAGCGCCGGCGCTCGATTAATAATCATAAACCCCCCGCTCACCCTCCTCTTAAAATTAATAACTCTGTAATTAGAGTCATTTCAGAAGCCTCCTGAGCCGCCGAGGCCGGCCGGGCCGCCGGCCGCCCCGCACCGTGGGCAGGAGGGAGGAGGCCGGGCGCGGCGGCCGCGGCATCTGCAGGTACAGAATGAGAATTAAAATCGCTCTCAACAATCCAATACACTTTTTATCAGCCATCTATCTGAGAGCCGGGCCCATTCATCATCCGAGGCATTCTCCCTGAAAACAAGACCCATTCAGATTTTATACAAATTATCATATTTATCATCGTCTCCAACTCCGGAGTAACATCTCCGCAAAGTGTCTGCCGCCTCCCCGGGGAGCCGCGCGGCTCGGAGCGCCCGAGCGCCCGCCTGGCAACTCCCCCGCCGAGCCCCCGCCCCTCGCCGCGCTCCCCTCCCCCACGTCGCGGGGGCCCCCTCTCTGGCCTTTGATCCTCAGTCTCTGCTTCGCCACTGCTCCTCTTCCCCCCACGTCCACCAATCTCTCTGTGTCTCTGCCTCTCTTTCTTCCTCTCTCTCCTCTCTTTCTCCCTCCCTCTCGCCCTCTCTCTCCCTATCTCTCCACCTTCCCTCCAAGGCCTGGCTGGGTTTTCCCTTTTTATCTCCATCTCTGCTTGTCTCTTTGGTGCTTTGCTCTCTCCCCAAGTCTCATCTCCTATTCCGCCATAACCAAGAAGGGCCATTTGGGACAGAACAACTTGAGTATCCCCTCATGGACTGGGGAGGTTTTCCAAAATGGGGCTCAGCAGCTGATTGGAGGGGTGACCTCTGGGCCCACATCCGGGAGTCTGAGGTAATGAAGCAGGGCCACATGAAAGAAGTGTTCATGCCCATCACCCACTACAGCTCACTACACATCACACACACACACACACACACACACACACACACACACAGACATACAAAACCCTCACACACCATAAAACCAACACACAGACTACCCGGTCACGCACAGCCCTCCCAATATATAGGCTCCTCCTACCACCATACACAGCCCCCAATATACTCACATTTCCTCTCTACACTATGTAAATACCACACACAACCCCAGAGCACGCGCAGTCCCAACACACACCCCAGCTCCCTAATCATATTCACTTAGCCCTCTTCAAATATACAGAGCTCCCCACATGCTGCACACAGCCCCCCACAGCTGCCTACCATACACATAGTCCCCCAACACAGACACACACGCATGCAGGAAGACATATACATTCCAAACACACAAGTGTGCAAATTTACACATCGACTCTCCTGTCCGCTTATCCAGCTTCTCACCCCTTCTCCCCCTCCATTTCCTTTCCTTCCTTCCTTTCCTTTCCACGTGCACCTCTTCCTCTCTCTTTCCATGTTCGTCTCCCTGCCTCCTCCATACACAAGGAGATAGGTCAGGTGCCACAGTCCCTGGAACAACTCCAGAGTTGGAGTTTCCCTATCACTAGCAAGATCTCAGCTGCCCATTCAGCTCTTGGAAGAGGTCTGCTTGCTCTGTTCTGATCTCCAGGGGTTAATTCGGCCTCCCCAGGTCAGACCTACAAACACTGGGTTTTTCAAAAGTGACTTTTATTCAGACTTTAAGGAAGGAAGGTCTCACAAAAAGGGGCAGCAGGAATATTTAGAACACAGGTTTCTGACTCAAACAGCCATTGTGAATGAATGCTTCCTTTCTAGCTCTCAGACCTAGGGGGTGATCCTGTGGCTCCCTGGGGAGCAGCCAATCTCCAGCATTCTAGTGAGGGTGGCTCTGACCTAGTCCATTCTCAGTTTCTCACCTGTGGGCCCTTGTTGACTTATTCATTCATTCATTCATTCATTCAGTCATTTATTCCTCAGTTGTTAATTCAAAAAACATTACTGAGTGCTTTCTCTGTGCCAGTACTGGGTTTGGCATGCAAATTATTGTGGTAGACAAGAGAGATAGATAGCCAGTTCCTGTCTCTAGGAAGATTATAGAACAGAGCAGAACATCCAACAAACTTTCTGTGATGCATACATGTTCTAAATTTGTACAGTTCAATATGGTGACCATGAACCATATGTCTGTTGAATACTTGAAGTGTGACTGGGGAACTGATTTTAAAACTTTATTTAATTAAATTAATTTATTTAATATAGTTGTGGTTAATGGCTACTGTATTGGCCCACAAAGGTATAGCAGGCAGGTTAGTCTTAATTTTGTTAAATTGGGCAGGATGTATGTGAAGGAGTTTGCTCCTCCTTTCATAACTATGAAATGTGTATGAGCATCAGAGAGGGGCTTCTGGCACTGACTCCCCTTCCTGTTTGGACCGCCAGTTCCTGTACACTACAAGGATGCAACCCAGGGCAACCCCTATCTGGTCCCTTCTAACTCTGCAGGAGCTTTGTCTCTTTTCTTCTCTCTTGAATAAATCCCACCCTTTTATGCTAAAGAAACCTGTAAACCACCCACCCAGGTGTGAACACAATAACCTAAGTCCCTAAAACAGGTTCATTCTAAAACTGTAGGTAAGTGATTTCCTATGAAAGAGGAATAATAGCATTTATTGGGTATTTATTTGTACCAGACACTATTTGCATATGCTCTATTGTCTTAGTAGGATCTCACACACACAGATGACTGCAAGGGCAGGAAAAGATATGAAGACAACCCAGAAGGGATTCTGAGGCAACTGGAGAGAGGAGGGCCTCAGTCATGCTAAGAACGTGCTCTACCACTGAGCTCCACCCCTAACTCAGGAAAGACTCTTTAGAGGATATGTTCCTCTCTGGAGACCGTTGCTATGCAGAAGTGGGAGCCAGTAAAGCCAAATTGTCTGATTTTTTTAAGAGAAGTCAGAAATATTTTTATTTTTATTCAAAATTATTTGGAAACTTTTTATAAATAAAAAAAAAAACCTAGGCAGATGATCAAATAATGGACATGCGAGGACAGTCACTGTAACTTTGTTTGCATGTTAGAGGTACATGATATGTGTACTGTTAGGAGCCTCATTAAATGACTTATAATACAATTATTCAGTGGAATCCTAGGCAGCCTGAAGCTAGAGGGAATTGACTCTTCACATATAGATATGGAAATATCTCCAAGGTAAATCAAGGGACGGTTGGGAGAAGAAGGATGGAATAATGTGTAAGGTACTACTCATGTGAGGGGAAGAGTGTACATATGCATTTGTACTACACAGAATAATTCCAGAATATATAAAAGAAACAGGAAATAGTGATGCCTCAAGGAAGAGACAGGAATGGAAGGATGACTATTTTCCCCCATCTACCCTTCCGTATGTTTTAACTTTCTCATTAACTGCATGCTTTACCTATTTAAAGTGCAAGCTGAACAAACCTGGCTAAAGACTAGATTTGACTTTTGGGCCACATGTTTTTAGATTCTGATCCTCATGGGGTGTCCTTTGAAGTGATTATTATTGTCTATATCACACAGATGAGGAATCTGAATCTCATTTGGATTAAAGTTGTGCTATTGTTCAAGCTTAAGTCACTGGTTATTGTGGAGCCTTGATTTAGACAGGTGCCCTGGCTCACAGGCTGGACCACCTCACTTCCTCTTCTCAGAAGAGGGGGGAATGATGATGATTATAACATCATGGTCATCAGCAACAGCGTTTGTTAAGAACTTGTTAAATGTCACACACTGTGATA